>NC_140777.1:92921490-93419575 GCF_044657685.1 Stegodyphus dumicola
TCCATTACTAGCAGCTATTACAAATTTGCTGAAGCTGCCATTCTAGTCTTCAGCTTCGATAGCCCAGACTCTTTTAATATTTTATCACAGCATCTACTGGATATCGTAACGTATGCAGAAAGTGCCAAAATCTTCCTGTGCGGAAACAAGACAGACCTGCTCAATCAGAACTCCGAAGACTCGATCACTGATGCAGATATTGAAAATTTCTGCGAGCAGTGCCACAATCTAGTGAGTGGAATCTACAAAACCTCATGCAAGACGGGGGCCGGAGTAGAAGAAATGTTCACAGACATTGCCAAACAGCTCATTGGCACTTGCCGCGTCAAAGACATTGAACTTGAAGTTAAAGACTCATTTAAAGTGAGTGCTCTAGATGAACCAAATCAGTCCTGTTCCTGCTGATTCTGAAAATTGGAGGGGGGGGAAGCCTGCTTGGAGTGTTATATATTTTAAAAAAGAATTTTTTTTAAAATCCTAGTCACTAACCAGTTATTTAGTGATTATTTTGTTTTCGTAGCTATTATGAGTTTTCTTGCCTGAATGTGTGAGTAGAATTCGATGCCTAATGTTATAGTTTTGCTTTATGTTTATCGTTCCTAGAAGGATAGTTTTAAAACAATAAGCTACTTCAGTATATGATTTTGGTTATTACATTTTATGTAATTTTTTGAAATTTTGCAAATGAATGAGAATTTTTGAGCGTGAAACTGTACATCAAGAAATAAAAAGGCCATTATTACCTGTAAAATAATTGTTTATGAAAAAAACAATGTACCATGAGGTTCTCTTTTGTAGTTCTTTAAAATCTTAATGTTTTTGGATGATGATGATGAGCCTATATATATATATATATATATATATATATATTATTTACGTCACAGAGTATGTTTATTTGTTGCCTAGTGAAATATCAATTTTTTATATATTCTACTTACATTTCTTATAATATTTTTAAATAGGGAAAGAAACTTGCATATGAGAGAAATGGTTGTGTTAAAAAAGCTAGTTTTTATCTGGTACACTTGTGTCTGTCCTCATTATGATGGCCTTATCTACTTACAGATGTTCTCACATGTAATAAATATCAATTTATTCTTTTTTACAGTTTCATGAAGATTTTTTTTATTATTATTATTTTAGTATTTTTTTAAAAGACTGTTTTTTGCTTTTAAAATTTCATCAGTTTAGTTTGTATTGTCTTTTGATGTCAGTGTATTTAATAAATATGTAAAATACTTTTTTTTCTCATGTGTAAATTTTATAGTATGTTGATTGAAATTTTGAATTATTTAAATTTTGCACTGTAAATTAACCTCTTGCTTCCGATGGAGAGAAAATAAAGTTTTCTTGTGCGTCCCTGATTTTAGAGTGCTGAATGTAACTATGTGCCCAAGTGTGTTTTGCAGTTAAGCATAACATACAAAAATAGTTCCTCTAAAATCTGCTTTTTATCAAAATATCTGGATTCTTGCATATGTTATTTAAATGCCATTTCTTATAATATAAAGAGAAAAATCATAATACTTAAAACAAAAATTCAAAAGAAATTAATGTGCAATATTAGTAATAATGATTGTGTTTAGATAATTAAATTATTTCCATACAATAATGAAGTGGTAAACTTAATAATTTAAATATCAGTACCTATTATATTCTATTGCCATATTTATATACAATATCCTAAGGCATTTGCAGTATGTGAAATGTGTCAAAATTCTGAATGTTAATAGTAAGCATCTTGCATTTTACACTTCTAGGTTAAAATAATAAATAATATTCATGCAAGGCTCTAATTGAATGATTAATAACTGAATTCCATTCAGTTAGGTTTCACAGTATTCTGATATAATTTATGAGCATTTTTAAAATTTGAAGTAAAGATTCCATTTCAGCATATTAAATATGATATAGGGGTCACTAGTGACACTTATCATATGTGCTTTAATATTACATTTGATGCAGTGGGCCCACAGAGAGAGATGAAATGTATTGTGTATGATATGCTAGTAGTAAAATGAGTAAAGATTGAATTGAATCATTTATTTCTAGTATTGAATCATAATTTTATGTATTTTTGCCAGTTTTCGGTTTATTTTATGAATTTTGAGAACTTACTGTTAAAATATTAACTGATACTTATGATTATCTGTAGACAAATAAATGCCTGACAAGTTCTTGGAGCTGTGTATAATTAGAACTGTGCTCTGTTAATCAAAGGTTTGATTGCGTATTTGTTTAAATTTAAATCCCCCTCCTCAGTGAATTCTGAAGAATCTGGGATATGCTAATTTATGTAAAGAGAAATTACCTCTTCTTCTGAAATAATGTTATTTTCTGGAGAATAAGAAGCGCACTTGCCTTAGCTGAAAATATTCATTCATGAAAACATAGGCTAGAAGTTTAACATTGGTAATCATTGATTAAATGTAAAAATAAAAGAAGAAAGTGGATCCCGTTTATCTTTACTATGCTGGCAAATTATTATCAACATTACTCTGAAATGACAGGTATCATTTAACATGCAAGTATCAAAGATTCATATTATTACTTAATATGCAGATATTCCATAGTTGTATTCTGGTAGAGCTTTTATTCATTTGCTTGAAGCATCTGTTTTAATATTTTTGTTAAAAAAAGTTTAAAATATCTTCTTTCATTTTTGGCAGGCTTGCAGGGAATGATCATTCTGAAATGTTATTGTATAGCTGTGATAGCTTGGTGAGCTTATGCTAATTTTTTGATATAGCATTGTCATAGATCATTAAATTTTCTGCATATAGCGAACTTTCACACGGAGGCTCCCTCCATAAGACCATCAGCCCTGGAAAGTCTAGTGTGTCTGAGAACATCAACAAACTTCAATATTAAACAACACCTCTTTAAGGAGACCAGATTTGACTGGAATAATAGTTGGCCATCTTAAGGAGATTCTGTGTAGTTAGAAACTTGTATTGATAAAGAGAACGATATACTTAAGTATTAATGGAACTATCTGATGGCAGCTTGGCTTCCTCCCCCCCTATCAAAAAAAGAAAAAGAGTGGTGACTTATAATTGAAAAAAAAAAAGAATTATTACATGCATATTTTACATTTAATAGGGTGTCTATCCAAAAAGTTCATTCCATAAACCTACTTACAAGTTTTTTTGTTTGTTTATTTGTTTGTTTGTTTGTTTTTTAGTTGTTGTTCTGGTGGAAATTTTGTGGATTTGTTTTGGAAATAGATTCAAAGCAAACAAATTACTATTTTTGTGCAGAAACCTACTGCAGTTTTCTTTATTGCCAGTAATTTCCTCAAACCTGTGTTTTAAAATTAGGTTGAAGATAGAAAATACTACACTTTGTCGAATTTTAAAAAAATTCAAACTTGGAATACAGCAGAAAGAATGCATGCAAAACTGGCAGTATTGCTTCTTAAAACTGAAGAAATGCTTCATGTGGTTGCCAGAGCTGGCACATTCTGAAAATATGGCAATTTCTACTAAGCTAGTTCATTGCATTAATACATGAGGAAAAATATAATAAATACTTCACACTTTGGAAATCACCCATGGTTTTAAAAAGTATGTATGTGCAAAACCAACAAAAGGAGTTTTATTTAAAAGTTATGATGTTAGCCATAAAAGGGAAGTTAAATATAATATAGAAGTAATTTAAAAGACTGTGGATTTGAGTTTGTGTAAGTTTCTTAATATGAGCAAATGCAATGACAAAAGTTTTAATAGGGGAGTTGGCTGAAAACAAATTAGGAAAGTAATCATAATGTGAATGTTAACTGAGAAATTATACTTAAATTTTTAGCTAGCTTTAGTTTAATAAATTTATGACTATTTTATAATAAGTGAATTTTAGGTGCTTTTTATTATATTTATTTGCCTTTTGTGTTGTATATTTTTCGATGTAAGTATAAAATATATAGCATGGAAACTAAAAAATGGCAAGAAAAACTTCTGTATTATCAGATGTGAGAAAATACTTCATGAAAGAATTGGGTTAATACAAGGTGTTCAATGTAAAAAGTCTCCTTTCTAAAAGCACTAAGTATGTATATTTACGAAACTTGGTTTGTATTTAATATATACTGGTTATCATTAATTAAAGAAAAATCACAAAAATGGCGAATACTGGAAAAGGAATATAGGTCTCTGCATAAAGATTTGCAAGAGAGGCCAGCATACAAACTGCTCACAGTTTGAGAATGTTAACAGTCATATCCATGTTTGGCTACAAAACCATTTCTGATGATAAATACTTGCAACCACACAATCAACTTTAGACATAGTTGTGAGATTTCATTCACACAAATGTTCAAGAGTATCATCCCATTTGCCCTCAGACTTCAAGATCAAGAGAAGTTGCTAAAGAATATCTATCATTTCTTTTCACAACCATTCACCTACAATGTCAGCTTTAGCAACTGCAACTTTTCTTACTGCATTAGCAAATTAGCTGTCCCAAGACTTTTTATTTGCTTTACTTCAGCTTGTTTTTATAATATTTTATATTTTAAATAATATTGTATGACTAATATATAGACATATAATAAATATTACTGTTTCTTATGAAGTTACTCTTAAGCCATTTATAAATTTGTATTATGTAAAATTCAAGTTACATTTATGAAACATATTACTTACATTTATTATACATTACATTTACATTTATTACACATTACATTTACATTTATTACACATTACTTTATAAACACATTACAGGATATTACTGCATAATTGAGTACCAAAAGAAAAAACTGAAACTGCAGTTTGCAAGTGATAAGAATATTGTTTTTTTGAAATATTTTCTTAGCAATTATTTAAAATTAAAGATTTCTTTGAAATTTTTTGCATGATTGTTTAACCATTTGAGTGGCCTGGCGGGCTTTATTCGATTATGAGATGTTCTGTCAGTTGGTAAAATATTTTGCTTTCTTACTTCGTTTAATGTAAATGTGATCTTAATGAATATAAGTTAATGAAAATGGGAGTAAAATAAGTAGTTATACAAATTAGCTTATAAAAGCTGTATAAATACAGGTATTGTTGACTGATAGAAAAACTTGTGCCACTAAGAGGGTTAAGCAAATATTAAATATTAAAATTATTTAAGCAAATATTGCAAATTTCTTCAGTATTAATTAAGTCACAACTGGAAGATTTAAAAAAATTCCTTTTTTTTTTTTTTAAACTGAGAAATCAACTGTTAATCTGAAATTATTAATGTTTAATTTTAAAAGTAAAAAAAAAAAAAGAATTAAATGCTGATGTTGGTATTTTAGGAAATGTATTTTATATTTTCTTAGTATTGTTTTAAAATTTCAATAATGTTTTATTTCTGAAGACCCGCTCTTTTTATCATATATATGTTCTTTTCTTTAGTTTCTCTTGTTTGTGTTAAGGGCAGATTATCAAAATCCTTTTGTTCAACTAGTACATTATCTAAAGTCAATAATCTTTCTTTATATACTGCACACAGAAATTTTGAATTATAAAAGGAACTTGGTATGCATGTTTTAAAACCTGCTGTTCATTAAACAAAATCTTCTTTGGGAATTTTGTTTTATTGCAAACATAATGTAAAATTAAGCAATGAAAATAGAAATTTCCCTAAGTATAATGATAAAAAATGTAAATTCAAGCATTTATTTTTATAATTAGATAATGACCTAACAAACATTACTCATGACAGTAATACTTAAAACATAAATTATGAGGGTTTGAAATTACAAGTAATATAAGAAAAATAATGAAACTGCAGTTCACATGTAATAGGAAAAAAAAAAAATACTTAATGCTTTTTAAATTTATTTACTTTAAGATCATTTGAGGTAGAAATCTTTTATCAGTTTAAACTTTTGTATAATTGTTTTTGAAATTATGTGGATTATTCATTATTTTTATGATAACATTAAAAAAATTACAACTATAATGACATTAATGGTTTCTTAGAACCACTATGCTTATTCATTTATTTATTGTGCTTGAATATTAGCACTTTGTTTTGCTATTTTAGGTAAATGAAAATTGTCACTTTTTTCAGAAACTAAACGATTTAAGTTCAGTAATTTTTCTTTGCTCAGAAGTTTCAAGCAAGGTGAATAGTAATCCATTCTGTATTAAAACTTGTTGTTTGTTGATTGATATATTTAAAGCCATATCATTTTGAAAGTCATCAAATGAAGAAAGATCACTGTCATTAAATTTGTTACTTAAGTGGTATTTAATTGGGACTTATCCCATTTTTGTAAGTAGTCAATACACTTTCATTGAAAGTTTTTATTTTCTGTCTAAACTGACCTTTGCTCAAACTATCGTGTGATAGATCTTTCTGACATGAAATCAAAATCTCAAATAACCATTTAAAATTTACCTGTTGATATTCATCATGATCTATAAGGGTGTCTTCTGTCATATTCGTATCTTCACAAATATGTGATTCAAGATCACTTGATTAGAATTTGCTTGAGGAATGTTTTAATATCACAATTAAGCATTATAGAATAGGTAGAATATTTTACCTTTTAGCCTTTACTTATGATGGTGGTTTTTGACAATAAATACATTTTATTCAGTTAACAGTAATTATGCAAATTTCATACCATCACTCCTGTTTATCTGCATATTTTTTTATTACATTTTATTGGGTCTGAATTTGTTGTAAACAATTGCTGAATTTTATATGTCAATTCAGCCAATGTTTAATCAGTAAATATTTGTATTTAATTTTATTTTACATCAGTATATGTTAATTTACTAAGTTTATTCATACAATAAATAGTATGTGTACCAATTATTAATTTTATTTTCAAGGAATTATAAAATAGAATTAGCCTTACAACATAAAAATTTAGAAAATCTCATTAAATATTAATATATTTTATAAATTTAAAATATCTAATTAAATATCTATGTATATTACTTCAGTTGAATAACCTGAATCATGTATTATAAAATGAATTTAAATCAGTTTGAAATACTTCCGAATACTTAAATTCTTTTGAAATACTGCTGCACTGCAGCTCAAAAATCTCCTGCAAACTTCCAGTTTTTCATATTTCAAAATTGGTATGTGTGATATAATGGTATACTGATAAAGTTAATACTCAGCTAAAACAGAGTCATTTTTTGGAATTGGTGTGGCTAATTGCAAAACTGATCAGTCTGAAACAGTGGATTGAGAGGATGATTGTTTGTGAGCAGCTTGACACTTGTCACAATTATATCCAGGAATGTTGCTTTTTTTTTCCAGTAGATGGTGAAATTCTGGACTGGAGGTTCTTGACTTTTTTCTTGAATTGATCTGTTTCAAAAGAATGTGAACATTTCTCGTATTTTGCTGTATAATATACACTTCACAACATAATTATAATACAAATGATTGTTTAAGTATTAAATAGCTTTAGCAGTTAGCTAAGAATATGAACAAGAGTTTAAAAAAAAAATGGTTTATTGGATTTATATTTAATTTTTTGTAAATATAAACAAGTTTTCAGAAACAAAATTACAGTTTCTAATTGCACAAAATTAAAATTTTAATTCATCTTGATGTGTTACACTTAATATATGATGTAGTATTTTTAATATGTTGTATTAAATTGCTTAACACAATTTTTAAATCATCTCATTCAAAAATATTCAACTTGCTTCCTGTTTTCTATAGAAAATTATTGATTTGACCAAAGCCTACTTCTATTGGATAAGAAAAGAAAAATGACAATGTTGTTGTTTGGTGAGAATTTTTATATTTGGATAATTCTCACGGATTGGATTCTAAAATTTAGCATGCCCATGGGCTTGAATATCCTGCTTCAATGCAATCAGCAGCACTTTATGCATCATAATATCGAGATCAAATATATTGTGGTTAGAATATTGCAATGAGCCATGTTGGTATATTCAAATTTTTAGTGTCTTAGAGGTGAACATTAAAATTTTCTATTAAATTTTGCAAATAGTTTATGTATAATGTAACTTCTGAGGAAGTTTAGCATTCTTCATATTTTTTGTCTTTATTTTGTATTATGTATAATTTATGTTTTCTTGTGTTCCTATGTTTTACTTTTTTATATTTCACTTTTTCCATTAAAAATTTATATATTTTGAAAAAGTATTATTGATTATAAAAACATATTAAATAATTGTTTATTTTCCCTATATATTTATTTTATATGATTTCTTCCTTGCAACATGGTGTATGATATAACTTTTTATCAATAAACAAATCATTAGCAGTTTTACAATATAAATAATGTTTTTTTTATAATCAAAGGCTTCGTTATGTCAATCAGTTTCCCTTGCATATTTGGCTCTTGACCACTTGTTCATCTTTGAAAATAAGCTTTAAATCCTTTTGTCCATAGAACTCCTACCTTGTTGAGAACTCCTGTCTAAACCTCCTCCTAGAGAAACTCCCCTTGTCTAAAACTGCTGTTCTACACTTTATTTTGTTATATCATGGACCTGAAATTCAGCTTCATGATTCTTGATTATTTATCACTCTGACTTGATTGTTTATCACTTTGACCAAATATAAATTTTTTCTAAGGTGCAACGGATTGCTCTAAATTCATGGTGTAGATTTCTGTGAGGTGCAATAATTAATGTGACCTTAATTCACATGTATTTCCCTTTTTTTTTTTTTTTTTTTTGGTTTATTATTTTTTATAAATATTTCATCTCATATTTTGCACAAAGGCATCCTTATCTTAGGCAGATAACTCTCGAGTGCTTTGTCATAATTAAATGATTTATCCTTACTTCACATTTATTTCCCAATCCAATCTATTTGTTTGATATTTCATCTCGTAGTTACTGTTATCATAAAATTCCATGTTTCCAAACTCTTGAAAAGAAGAGAATTGCAAATCTTCAGTTTTAATATATATGTAATACAAGTTTTCTAAATTTTCAGTAATTCTGCTTTTGTAGAACTAAAATCATATATACTTTGTTGTATTGTAGCTGTAACTTTTACCTTTGTAAAAAATTGAGCTTTGTATCTCACAAAATTAAATAACAATCATTTATTTATAACAAAGAGATTTAGCCAGGAAAAAAATGTTATAAAAATGCTCATTGGTGATTTAAAGCTACAAAAAAGGCCATCATCATGTGCAAGTTTCTGAATAAGTCTTAATGTAGGAGCTAATTCCTCCAATTTCGAATTACAGCACTTAATAATGTGCACCTGCTGATTTTTTTCGGAATGAATAGAAGTTCAAACATTCCAAACATAAAAACTTTCCATCCATAATAATCATAATAAGCTAGTATAACAAATAATTTGATTAGATAATTCGAGCTTAACTTCTGCAATGTACGATAAAAGCAACACAAATTTAACAAAACAACATGTATTTAGTCACCAATCTCATACATCACCACTAGTGTGTAGCTAAAGGCAACTTGGCATTAGTCATTTGCTAAAGCAAGACAATACTTTGAAAACCTTGTATCCTGTATTATCATTTGTTTGTGGAGAAGTTTCTGTGCCAGTGCTGCATATGCAAAAGTACATTTAAAATACTTACAGGTTATCTGTTTCTTTAAAGAAATCATTATGAGAATCTACCTCTATTTTTGATCTAATTTGTCAGTATTGAAAAGCATATGAAATATAGATTTTATTTAATGTGGTGGTACCTTGGTATACTTGTCATTAAACTTTGTATGTATACCAGACAAATTTTTCATATAAAAAATAAAGGGAAAATAATTAATCCGTTTTTATAAAATAATCCTATTGTTATTATTATAACACTGTTTAATTCTGAAATACAACTGCAGTGTCTGAAACATTTACTGTACATAAAAGAAGCACTGCTCCTGATATTATATATATATATTTTTTTTTTAACTATCCATATCAAAAGCAGTTTTTCAGTAAGCTCTAATGATTCCAATCTTTGGTAATTGATTTCAACCCCTTTGCAGCATTAGCCGATTGAGTTGTGTCTTTTTTCCCCCACACTCGTGGACACCATCGTACTGGGCATATGGTATGCAATAGTTAAGATCTGAATACACATGCCATCTTTATACTCCTCAACAATATCTTTTCTTTCACCTCCACTGTGGTTCTAATAATTTTCTTTTGTTGCTTGATTCTTCTTATTCATTTTTTTTTAAACTCAGTATTAATGAAATTACCAAAATTTATAGGGAAAAAACACAAAATCACTCAGAAGTTCAGCGTTTTAGCTTGTGTTGTTATACTAAATAATACCAACAAGCATATCGTCACTCATGAGTAATTGTAGTATTGTTTCAAAAGAGGTAACGTGTAGATACACAGTTGCGACTCGACGAGCAAATTTTTTTTTTTTTTTTTTTTTTTTTTTTTTTAAATCTGATGTGGGTTTTTTGGCTGTTCAGCATTGGCCTCTCCAGAAGTGGTGGTCATTTCATTGTGGAGGCACCCAATAGGTGGCCACTGTTGCCTCCTGTGAAGGGACAAAGTTACAACCATGCCTTCTTTAGGATTTGAACCTGGGCCCTTCGGTACTGCAGTAGGCTCCCCTAACCACTTTTTCATTTTATAAATGTCGTCTGCTTAGTCGGGGCTGCCCAGGTCTGCGACCTGGTAGCTAGTGGTTGACTCCCGCCGAGTTGGTAACCAATTCTGCATGGATATATCTATACCTGGGTTGGAAGCCAACTCGGCAGTTTACCTCCCCTAA
Source organism: Stegodyphus dumicola (assembly GCF_044657685.1). Taxonomy (NCBI): domain Eukaryota; kingdom Metazoa; phylum Arthropoda; class Arachnida; order Araneae; family Eresidae; genus Stegodyphus; species Stegodyphus dumicola. The sequence goes on from NC_140777.1 coordinate 92,932,169, forward strand.
GCACTATACTGTCTGGGCAGCTTATCCAACAAATGTATACCAAACTAAAATTTCCACATTAAAACAGGACATATTTCAAAATGGGCATATATTGAGATACTACTATATTTTGATACTTCTATTTTCAAGCCTTTGGTGGCATTTTAAATTTTTATGTTACAGATTAGGTGAGTAAGTAAGTTTGTTAATTTCAGTGATTATTTTCATAAAATATCAGCATTTTCAAAGGTGTTTAATTTTATTTGAATTTCCTGTATATGTGAAAAGTGGATAATGTTCATGTACTGCAAGATGTTTTTTTAAAATAAATATAGGACCTTTCAGTGGCAAATGTTTTCTATGCCAACATTTTATTATTTTATTGTGGTAACACATTCATAAAATATATGTTATGTGTTTATTAATTATTTGTTTCATATTTATGTTCTAAACTCTTAATTTATACTGAGGACTTTGTCATGATAGTGTCTAGAAAGGGTGTCTTTCACATGTATTCCTGTTGTGATCTGAAGTAAGATGTGTAGTTAAGTAAGCTTTAAAGAAGTTATGTACATAAAAGTTTTGAACCTTTATCTGATCTTAAAAAATCAAATGTGGTGAGAATTTACTAATGTGAAGAAAAGAAAAACTGAACTGCTTTCATGTTTTTGTCTTTTTTTTGTGTGATATTAAATTAAGGAAATGGGAAGAAATAAATAGGGGAAAAATGGAATACACAGATTTTTTAAGAATAATTTTAGCAATAATATAAACTCTGCAGAATATTGAAAAGCTATGTGCTTTCTAATTACCATTATTAATTTTTTTATTTAAGGTTTATTATAAAAACTATTTTTAGGTCGATTTTTTGTTATGCTTTTTCATGAAGTGTACATATGATAGCATTCGAAATTTTATTGATAATGAATTACTGATAATTTTAAACATTTTGCATTTAAAATTTTTTGTCCATTAATTGCCAGTATTACCAATATTAATAGTCAGCATTAACATTGCCAAAAGTTATTGTATTTAAATATTTTCATAATTACAGTTCTGGCCATTTATTTTTTGGTACATGAGTCATCTTAATGAGGGATTTTTTAATGAAGTATTTAAAAAACAAGATCATAATTTAATTGCTTATTAATATAATTATGAAAGTAAAATCTTAAGGTTGAATTTTCTTCCATAGACTAAATGTCACCTTTATTAAGAGGTGCTATGGCAAAGAGAAGTGTAATATTCATAGTTCTCCACTTAAAAACCCCCATTCCAGATATGATCCCCTGGAGTATATACAGGATTCCATGCTAATGCTGTTTAATTTATATTGGTCAAACTAAGAGAGCTGTATATCGAGAGGGGCAGACAAATACATAAATACTCTGTTGGCCAGAAAATTTCAATTTCTATTTTTCTGCAGCCAAAACTATTCAAAAAAAGGTCTTGCATTAGCGAATTAGATTTTCTGGAGCCATTTCACATTCATAAAAATCTTTCAGTTTTCTAGTTAACGATCTCCATTCCAGTCCATCTTTACCTTCAGCTTTTAAGGAAATTATTTCATAGTTGTTTTAATTTTTCTTCAGTAGTTGGCACCAGTAGCTTGACTTCCTTCTAATTGTTATCGCTTGACTGTTTTTTCATCATTTGCACTTCTGCAGCTAAAGAAGATTCTGTATTTAAAATTTTGAAATTAGTCCTGGCAATTTATGAATATATTGCTGATTCTTGCCTTAGCACCTCGAATAATTGTCACTCGACATGTTATTTTAATGACATGTTATATAAATGTCTTCTTTTTTGCTAATTGTTGAAAGATTGAATGTATTTAAAGTATTCAGGTTTGCATTTAATTCATTTATGAATGTAATCTGAACTCCTGTGAGCTATGTAAGGCATATTTTTGCATATTGTTATATGTGGCAGTTATTTGAATGTTGCATTGTGATCAAACATACCAAAGACTGAATTGTGATATTCTGACATTTATTATGTCCTGTCTTCCTAGAAGATAAACAGCACATGAAAATTATGACAGCAAATTAATATTAAATGGTTTTAGTTTTGTATAACTGAAAACATAAAATTACAGTTAAAATTAGTCAGAAAAATTAATTTGTATTATTAATAAAGTGTTTAATGGAATAAAATAACTAATTTTATTTAGAAATATCAAAAATTCAATATTTAGTTTTAAATTTAAGACAAATTGTTTAATTTATTTGCATCTAAACTAAACTGTTTAAATATCTTTCGTAATGAGCTTGATATTATAGCAACAGAAGTGTCATTTGATTTAATTGTAAAAATACAATAATCTGAATTTTATTTTTTGGCAGTTTGTCTATTTTGCTTCATAGTCTGAATTTAAATATAACATATATAGTGAAAATAAAGTATAATTTGATATTGTATTAGTTATAAAAATTAATATTGCTTTGTTATTTAGGTTTCATTTGGTATTTTACCTTTGTAATGTGAAAATGCATGTAAAGGATTTATAGTTCGAAAGTTTGTATGAAGAGTTGATCTTTTGAAAAGCTTTCTCATGTCTAAAATTTTTTCCTTGATTTCTTACAATTGAAATTTGTTGCATCATTGTAGCAGATTTACTTTTTATAAACATATACATACAAAAAGCTTGCAAAACACATTTTATTGTGCACATAATTATATTTTTCTTGTGTGGTTGAATTTTTTTGCTTTGTGGAATGAAACTTGGAGGAAAATTACTTTTAGTTTCAGAATTCAGTTGTTTTTTAAACTGTAATTTTTTTTCAGCTGGTGAATAATTTTGTGTATTTGGTACCTATGTATTTTCCTTTTGCCGTTGGTAAAGATTTCACGAGACTCGTGCCAACCATATTTCTACTGAAATTTAAGAAACATTGTTTTTTTATTTAGATACTTATGGGTTGCTCATTATTGAATTAAATCGTCTATCGAAACAATTGTATTAAGAGATTTAAAAAACTTTTGTAATTTAAATCTCTGAACTCCTGCTTTCAGATTATCTGGCAAGCATGTTATTAAAATTAACCATATTTCTTAAATTTATTCCATATAATTTACTTAAAAACAAATCTATTAGGCAGTGGTTCCACGGCATCTTTTAATTGCACCATTTTGCTGTCCTTTGATGCCTTGAAGATTCTCATTTGAAAATACTTCATTGCTGGCTCTTCTGTGGAAGCAGGTCCCAAATTTTAATTTTCCCCCTTCCTCTTCTATCTCATCTTCCAGAATACAAGAAAAAACCAGGAATAGCAGTTAAGATGTATCTTGCTTAACATAAACTAAACTGGCGCGAGCATCCGAGTTGTATAAAGCCAAAGTGAAGATCTTGATGAACACATTTATACATTATTGGTGCTATGTCTCACTGTTTAGTGACAATTTTCATTTGTTGAAGAAATGTAGACGGGAAAATACATGAGTACTGAATACTTTTTTTAATTCGAACAGATTTCTGTTCCACGATACAGTTGTTTGTTTTTAATTTTTCATATTGAAATATTTTATTTATTGTATGCTTTTAAAATACAAAAAAAGAATAGTTTCCCCCCCCTCGCTCTTGGGATGAATATTTTGCTTTCCCAGATTCTTCAGTTTGGGAAGGATTAATCAATGTCAGAGAACGTAAATTTCTTATATTGACTTCAAATGAATATGGAAAATCTACAATTTCTTCCTGCCAGTTCCCATTTCCTTAGCACTGCGTATTAGCTTAAAGGAATGTTTTGTGGCAGGTATCCGAGCATAAACTTGGAAGTGTGGTAGTTTTTATGCAGCTGACTTGTGTTGAAACAAATATTTGAAATATTTTACATATTAAGCCTTAGTAATGTTTTTTTAGCTAATGTTTTTTACTATGGAACAAAGAGTTCAAAAGTAGATGTCTGATGTGAATAATATTTTTAAATTGCTTTTTTATTTCTAATAAATTATTAAAGAAATTATACTTATGCGTTTGTTTTATTTAAAACTGAAGCAATTCCTTTATTGCATTTATAAATATTGTTATAAATGTGTGACGTCAACCCACAGGTCGCATGCAGCTCCGAATACATTTCAGCTATGTATTTGTTGCAAATATGGTGCTGAAAAGATTTTTAAGATTTCAGTCATTTGAAGTCCGAGTGAAAATTAATAACGCACCAAAAAATCTGAAAATGGAGTTAATTAATATGTGGTGTTATATAAATCTTATTCAAAGATTTGAAGATGCAGATCTGATTAGCTTTTTATGCTTATTTTTCAAAAGATAAATATACGCTCAGTTACGAATTTTTGCGCTAATAATCCCATAATTTGGGAATACATTTATATGTAAACAACCTTTTTTCAGGATTGAAAATTAATAAGGAGAGAACCCGATTGACTGATGAACATCTATAATCCTCTATGAAAATAATTTCTAATAATTTTTCTTAAGACTACAAATTTTATCAGAATTGAAACACTGTCAAGCTGTAATAAGAAATTAAAAAGTTAATAATTATTTATACGCAAACAAACATATGTATTTCTATTTATGTGCAGGGACAAAATTTAATGAATAAGACAGACAAAATTGTCATTATTTAATGTCAAATTTTGTCCCGCTTGAAAAGTTTCCTCCGAAAACATAGAACGGTTAATTTATTTATTTTTAGTTTAATTTAAAGGAAAATATTTAACGGTTAATTAACATACTAAAATTATTTGAAATAATTGTCAATCTGATTATTTCATATTTAGCTGTGTATGTTTTATTTACAAAGTGTAATCTGTATCTATTTAAAGTGTGTCTGTATGTTTTACTTAGAAATCAATTGTTGCTGATGTAGCAATTTAATGTAATTTAAATTACATTAAATTGTAAATTAATTTGTAAATGTGCTTACTACAAATAAGCACATTTACAAATATCCAGCCTAAGTTGAGTCTTAATCAAGAACTTACCTACGAGAAGCACTGTAAATATCTGGGGATTATCCTAGACTCTGAATTCTCATGTCACAAGTTTATTGAACATATTGTTGTTCTGAAGAATACAAAGCGTCTAAACATTCTTAAATACATTGCGGGTAAAAACTGGAAAGCTGATGTGACTGCCCTCAGAACTACTTATTTGGCACTCAATTTGTCCCATACTCGAGTTCGGGTTTCCAATTCATTTTAATGCCTTTAATTTTAACCTAAGAAATTAGAAAAAGTTAAATTAAGTGCTGCCCGTATTATTATTGGAATGAGGCACAGCTGCCCTATGGAAATAGCCCTTTTTGGAGCCGATTTACAGATTAAAAGACTAGCTGGTCTTGTTAAATAATTTAACAAACTCTCTAGTTTTGGCGAATACAACAACACTTCTGTGGACCTAAATAAATGGTAAAACCGACAAAAACTTGTGGGGTTCCACCCTTTTATCTAACAGCTAAATGTGTATGAACCACATGAACAATTAAGCGAATAATCACTTTAGTTCAGGGACAGAGATGTAAATTTAAGAAAGTTTAATTATCCTTTATTTCTCAAAATAAGAATTAAAACAGTTGGCCCCCTTCTCAGGGTGTACAGCAAAGCCTCTATTTGGGCTTGAACTCAAAGTAAGAAGACTTAACTGATGCTTAACTAAAAAGATATAGCCGGTTTACCTTGAGGCCGGCTTCATTTAACAAAGTAAAAACTTCTTCCAGATGTTTAAATACTATGTTCATCTATCGTTTCGCTAGTGACTATAATGTCATCTAGCTATATTATTGTACTTTTTCCTAATACTGGCCTGAAAACAATGTCCATAACCTTTTGAAATGTAGCTAGAGCTTCGCTGAAGCCAAACGGCATTCTCAAAAGGGCATACACGCCTGATTTCTTGATAAAAGCTGTTTTCTCGACATCGTCGGGTTTTACCGCAATCTGATAATAGCCTGACGTCAGGTCTAGTGTAGTCATATACTTAGTAGAACGAAATTGTCTTATAATTTCATCAATTAATCGGGAGGGGCTACGTGGGGTATTTCGTTATGATATTTAACATGCGGTAATCAACCGCGAATCTGAGTTCGGGTCTGAGGGTGGTAGTCCATTTTTCTTTCTGCATAAAACTACTGAACTTGCGTAGGAGCTGGTACTTGGTGCTATAATTTTGTTGTCAAGCATTTTCTTAATATGCTGTTCCAGAATGTCTTCGCTTCCTCTTCGTCAACGGTGTCCATGTGCACCTGTAATGTAGAATTCTGGAAATTTAGTTTTGCACCGCCTGCACGTAAGAAATCGACTCCCAAAATAACCGAAGTTTATAAATTCTTTACTACCGAAAGAACCTCGTTCATTATTTCAACGTGCGTGAACTTTTCCAATGCAGATACATTGCTTTCCTAATTGTCCCGTTGTTTTAAACAATCTATAGCAACAAAAATAGTCTTCAAAGAACTCTTGCGAAAAGAAGCAGCACTGAGCTCCGGTATCGAGGATGGCGGTAGTAGGAACATCGTTCAGTAAAATATGGATCTCCGGCAAGGCCAAATTGTGTACGACAACCGTATTCAACTTAATTTCTGAGGGATTTTCCTCCCCACAACGGATGGCACTACGATCACCGAGGCAAGCGGCTGCACGTTCGCAGCGGACTGTAAATAAGTGAAAAACATTCCTTTCCCCTTAGTTATTATCAATTAAATTACTTTGAAATAGTGTTCTTTCTAGAAAACATACACCTTTTCCAAAGATTTTCAGCTCCGACGTTGATGAGAATGAAACAGCGGCCAATGTGAGGCTGTAAAGAGAAGTACCCTTCTTTTATCTAAACTAAATCAAATTTCTATAAATAAGTGCCTTTAAATCAATTAATTGTAATTTTTCATCAGTTTTTAGCATTAAATAATACTTGAAATTGCTCATTGCTTGTGGCTTCCTTTGTGGTTATAATTCCAAACAGACGCCAACGTTATCAGTTCACGTATGTCACCACTTACAGAGACCCCCTTATCTTGTCTTGAGAAATCTCGTGAGAGGGAAAATTGGGGATTAGGGACATCGCGCTAAGGGGGTTCGCGAATTTAATATTGTAATAGCGAATTTATTTAAAACGCCATTAAAATTTAAAAAAAAAAATTTAAAGAACAAACCTACTGTAAAACAGATTGTTCGCTGCCTGTTTATTAAAACATCTATAATAAATTTCAATATTTTCATTTCTTTTTTCCTTATTTATTTTTCAAAATTACTTCATAAATATCAAATTATATCAACAATTTTATACATTATAATTTATTCCTCTTATTCAAGTAATCAAATACTATTCTCTTTTTATTACAAACATTTTTTTTTTATATATATATATATATATATTTAAAACATTTTATCAATGTGATTAGTATCATGTTCTGCTTTATATTTAAAATCATTGCAGCAGTTTTCCCTTCTATGTAATATTTTTTTTACAATACAATTGGAAATAAATATCAAAGTAAGACAGTTTACTACAGATTTTAGATAGATACTTGTTCACAACCGAGAACTGGGAGAGTAGTGTTGTATTAACTGTCTATTTTGTCTGTCTGTATGTTGACGTTCATACATACGCTTAGCACTTGTAAAGCTTGAGTGATAGTGATAGTGATACTGTGACTGTCAAGTTCTCGTGTAAATGATTTAATAATTATTAATTTCATTATTAGTATAGCTTATTTTTATTATGGATCGATGGTTAAAAACGGATCGTTTACAAACGAGACATGATAATCGAGATGATAGTACTGAAAGCTGTATTGAGGCACTGTTTCACCAGACAAAAAACAAAGGAAATGATGATAGAAAAGGGAAAAAGCCAAAATATGACAGCGACTATATACAATTGGGTTTTCATTTTACTGGGGATGAGTCGGAACCTAAACCGCTTTGTGTTATATGTAACGAAGTTCTTGCCCACAGCAGTTTAAAACCATCACTTCTTCGTAAACATATATTGAAACAAAACATCCGACACACAAAGATAAACCTCTTGAATATTTAAAAAAAAAAAATTTAACAGATATTAAAAAGTGTAGCCTTTCTTCTTTCTTGACTTCAAACGAAGATAGTAAAATGGCCCTTGAAGCATTATTTCGAGTATTGCAAGATCTGGACAAGCGCATACAATAGAAGAAAATTTAATTGGACCATGTGCGAAAGATATCGCCAAATATATGCTTGGGGAAAAGGCAGCAAAGAAAATTGAGCTAGTTCCCTTATCAAACAACACGGTGTAGCGTAGAATTAATTACTTGGCTAATTATGTGGAGAACGAACTTCTAAAAAGAATAAAATTGAATTATTTTGCAATTCAACTTGACGAATCGACGATGTAACAAATGCCGCAGTCTTGCTTGTCTACATTACATATCTTTTTACGAGTGTTGTTCAAGAATATGTACTATTCGCAAAACCTTTGGAAACCTACACAACTGGAGAAGCGATTTTCGATATGATCAATGGGTATTTTGAAAAGAATGGAATAAGCTGGTCTTATTGTGTGGTTGTGTGCACAGATGGTGCAAAATCAATGACAGGGAAATTTTCTGGTTTTGTGGCACGGGTGAAGAAGATCAACGAGAAAATTTCAATGTACTCATTGTTGTATTCATAGACAAGCTTTAAAGTATGTAAGCGTATTCCTGCAGAGTTATCTACTACTTTAAGTGATGCTGTAAAAATTGTGAACTTTATAAAATTGCGTGCTACAAATTGCCGTCTATCCCGTACGCTTTGTGAGGATTTTGGAAGTTTCCACGTTTCTTTACTACTTCACACAGAAGTTAGATGGCTTTCCTGTGGTAAAGTTTTGACGCGTTTGTTTGAATTGAAGTCTGAAGTTCAAGTATTTTTTATTCATCATCCGTTTTATTTGTCTTCTTGTATATCCGATGTTCTTTGGCTGCAAAAGCTTGCGTATTTAGCTGACATTTTTTGTAAACTGAATGAATTAAATATGTCTTTACAAGGCGATGGTGTCACCATTTTCAGTGTACATGATAGAATTGAGGCTGTGTTGAAAAAGATCAATTTTTGGATTCAATGCCTACAGATGAATGAGTATGGATGTTTCGATTCTGTCAGCACTTTTTTATCAGAAAATTCAATTAAACTTTACGAAAACACGAAAAGGAGTATATGTAAACATCTGAACTATCTTCGATTAACTTTCAATGACTATTTTCTCAACAGATGCAATATATCCATCTCAAACAACTAGATACGTAATCCATTTCAAGGAAATGTAAGTTCAGAAACCTCTCTAAATATACTGGAAAAAGAAAAACTCATAGAGTTATCTTGTGACAGTTCTCTAGAAGCAATTTTTAAAGATCAATCTTTAATTGACTTCTGGCTCAGTATACAAAATGAATATCCTGTTCTGTCAAAAAAAAGTCATTGAAGTTCTATTAAACATTTTGCACAACATATCTATGCGAGAAAGGATTTTCAATATATACTTGTCTGAAAGATAAATACAGAAACAGGTTAAATGCAGAACCTGATCTAAGACTGAAAATATCAGATATTGAACCTAACTTTGAATTGCTTTGTTCTATCAAACAGCTACAAATATCCCATTAAGAGTTTTTCCAAATGTAAAACATAAGAACCAGTTTGTTAAATTTATCTTGTTTTCAACTTTTATAGCCATCATTTTAGTCTTATTAATGTTTTATTTAAATGTTTCACGATTAATATAATCAATTATTCTGTAATATGAAAAATATATATTCTATCAAATTTTACTGCTTTTTTTTTTTTTTTTTTTTTTTTTTTAAACCTGTCATTAACAACTACATAGGGGTTCGTCAAATTTTTCGGACCTTTCTTTTGGTTCGCGAGGAAACAAAGGTTAGGAAACACTGCTCTATCGGATTTGTTGGAGGCTGAGGGACTTGAAAGGTCGGAGAGGTCAACAAAACCTCTCGTTCTCTAATGGCATAGTTCGTCAGGAATGCTTCGGGCACCAAATGTGGAATTTTACCCTTTTATATAACAGCTAAATGTGTTGGAATCTCGTGAACAATTAAGAAAATAATCGCTTTAATTCAGGAACAGGGATGTAAACTCAAGAAGAGTTAATTACCCTTTATTTCTCAAAATAAGAAGTTAAACAGTCGGCCCCTTTCTTAGGGCGTACAGCAAAGCCTCCACTTGGGATTGAACGCAATGTAATAAGAAATAAGACATAACTAATGCTTAACTAAAAATATATAGCGGAAGCTATCAACATTCTAAGTAGTTGGCCCGTAAATATCGAATAAGCTGGCGAAGCTATCATAAAGGACCTGAAGTATGGCAGAGCGTAGTAGTAGCTTAGAGAGAGACGTAGCCATAAGGCGAACGCGCGCTAGTCAAGAACTCTGTCTCTCGAAGTCAGTGGAACTTCGCCTTAAATACCACTCTTACTCATTTGCATTAAACGCAATTCTAAAAACACATTCTGTTAGGAAATTGTAAGCTGAAATTAGGAAGAACATCAAAGTAGCTGTTACTAAAGATAACTGTTAAAAGCTTAGGATAAACTTTACAGACTAAAGAAAAACACCCCTTTTGGCCTAGTTCGGGGGTCGCCAACCTTTCTGGAGTTAAGAGCCATTTTTTCCTCGATGTGGTAAATTACTTTCTTAAAGAGCCAATACAAGTACATACATCGGTAAAAGTAGAAAAAATAACATAAAGATTATTTGCTGCAGCTCTCACAGAAGGGGGCGCAGCCATTACGTTTTAGGAATATGCAGTAACGATAGTCGAATCTAGCGGTTAGTTGCCAATGCGTAAGTTTCGCCGAAGCGAAGCCATCAGTTCCGAGCATGGAGGTAAAGGTTTTGAATGTCGCGTCCGTGGGAGTGGGGAGCAAGGTTTGCTAAAGCTAAGTTTATATGCATGTGATCTGCTGCGGGATTATTAAAATTTGTTTGTCAGTGGCAGTGTTGCAGCCAATTTTTCAATACTATTGATCTGCAGAAGAGCTACAAGTGTGATTCAATTGAGCCGAATGCGGCTTGCGAGCCAGAAGCTGCCGACCCCTGGAATAATTGAATCCAGCCCCTTCCCCCAAGGAAAAATGACACTCCTTCAACATAATCCAGATCACTATACAGTTTTCAGAAGTAAACTGATAGCAATCAATTTACGACTCGAGACTATACTAATGGAGAAGAATTTTGAAGATATATGGATCTTATCTGATAGCCGAAGCTCCCTCCAACATCTTAGTAATTGGATTTACGTAGGCGATAAGACTACTATCTCTGTCTTACACAAACTACGCCGAATTTCTCCGAATCATAATATTTATTTTCAGTGAATCCCATCTCATGTGGATCTTTATGGCAAAGGAGGGCTGTGGCCTTTTAACTTCCTCCTCTTCCGCCCTTACCTATTCGGAATTATACAGAGGCTGTTCGTACATTTTTTAGACGATTTTGGTAAGCGGTAATAAAAAATCATTTGCTGCAAAAGAAGTAATTACAATTGTGCTATGTTTTTAAAAGTCAAAATTATCGTCTGTGGCTTGAAAGTTATGTTTTTATTCAAAATGGCGAATTTAACAAAGCAGTGGTTGGAAGGCTACATTTACGCTCTTTCCGAAGAGAAATATGCATACTCCGTTATGCAAAAACGATGTGAGAGTCATGGTTTTGTGATATCTAAAGCGTCGATAGGTAATATCATTAACAAGAAAGGAATAAAACGTCAAATTGGAGCCTCAAAGGGGACAAAAATTCCAAACAAGTATCCAAGGAAAAAACGGACATCTTCGAATATTACAAAGGTACGTTGTTTAATGTTAAAAGAAAATCCCCCTAGTCAAAAGACAGTTGCAAAATCATTAAAATGCTCGGTGTCCACTGTAAAAAAAAAAAAAAAAAATGCTAAACGTTGATTTAAATCTTAAGAAAGCGAAAAAACGCAATGTGCATCGTTTTCTTCCAAAGCATATCGCTCAACGCTCACGCTGCAGAATTCTAGATGAGAAACACTTATCCAAAGAAAAATGGAAAACAATAGTCACAATAGATGAAGCATGGGTGTATTTAAATGATTGTAACAAGAAAAGAGCCATTTATTATTATAAAAGGGGAGAACAAATTTAAGTACATGGTTCAAAGAATCGAAAGAACGTTTTTCTAAGGGATTCATGATTGTTGCTGGTTTTTCTTATAATGGCAAGTTAAAAATAAAGAGAGTGCAAAAAAATGTCAAGATTAACTCCAAATACTATCAGGAACATACTTTATCGCCAATTTTTCTGAATGAAATACCATCGCTTTACCCACAGTGCCATCAATCTGTGAGACTCCATCAGGACAAAGCTAGCTGTCACACATCAAAATCCACTGTAAATTTCCTAAAAGAAATGGAACAAAAAATTGGTATCAAGGCCATACCCTTCACTGATATCCCTACTAAATCTCCCGATGTGTCACCTATGGATTTTTGTGCTTTCGGACTTTTAAAAACTGCATTATCCGAACGTTGTCCCCAAACCCTAACAGGAGTCTGGAAAGCTGTTCGGAAGGAATGGGATAGAATACCTCTTCTGCCACTTCAAAAGGCATTATTATTCTGGAAATTGGGGTGTCGAAAGATAGTTCAGAATAAGGGATGTCAAATAGAACATTTAAAACACAAGGATTTTATGTAATTTAGTTTGTGAATACAAAATATACATCGTCTAAAAAATGTGTGAACAGTCTCTGTATTCTCTGAAAAACATCTCAAATCATGGTGGAGTGGTTGGTGCCCCCCCCCACCCATCTCTGGTACCTGGACAGCCAGCTTGGTTGAACTCTTAACTCTTGAGCGTGACAGGAGCTCCCGAAATGCGCTCTCACGTACTGCCGGCGGTCATATTATGAGCCTCTCTTTCAAGGAGGGCATGAAAATCTTTGCCACATGCTCCAAGCGCCGTGAACATCAGGCGTCTGACGAGCACATATTAGGCTGCTTGGGCCTGTCTAGGGAGGATATTTACTCCAATCCCCTCCTTGTGCTCCACTTTCTTAGAGTCAACGGCCTTTTGGACCTTGTCTGACTCCGTCAGAAACCGGAGGGAAAGCAACAACAACAACAATTAAGTGTAACTAACAAGAGTATCTCGCAGATACCAAACGTTTTATTGGAGATAGAAAATAATTAAAATCTGAAAGTTTTCAGGTTTTATATTACGCCCAAAGGGCTGTTTTTTTAACGTTTTGTGTGTTATCTTTGCAGAGACATTAGGTATTTTTTGGAAGCAGGCAAGATAAAAATATACAGGTGACAGGTGAATGCAGGGCCCGGACACCCGGACGGCTTAATATTACAAATCGGGTGTCGTCCGGTACCCGCACCTATTTAGAACAACACAACCCTGGCGACTTCCTGAAAGGGCTGCATCGGAAATATATTAATGGAGACTATGTGGTATTGACGTGGCCAAACAAGGGCGTGTGCATATATATGCTTCAGTATACAATTAATAAAAAGTTTCATACATAGGTACATTGGTGGTATAGGTACATTGGATACACATGTATATTGGTCTAAGGGGTTAATGAGATAGGCAAACAATAAACACTTATACATTAAAAGAAATGAAACACTGACGCAACTGGCGCAATAATGCAGAAGATGACAATTAATGAATACACGTAATCGTGTGTCATCCTATATGACTATACATAAACTACTAGAAATGATATGCATAAACACATACAAATGATGGCGATAAATGAAAACACATAATCATACATTATTCTACTGGACTATACGCACATCAATAAAAATAATACATACACACCTATACGTTGACAGAAATGATACACTGAGAACGAAAATTGTGTATCAGTGTGAACGATGACAATTAAAGGTTACACATATTCGTGTATTACCTTACTTGGCTATACATATATATTAGTACAAATGATACACTTAAAGACTTATACATTAATGGAAATGAAATACTGAAAATGGCACTTATACATTATACGATAGATGAAGAATAATGGTAACACGTAATCGTGTATCATCCTAAGTGGCTATACATACAGTAATAGAAATGATACACTTATACATTAATATACATTTACATAAAGGATAGGGTTGTGGTTAAGCCGAATCACACAAGTCCTGGCCTAATGCTTGCAGTCTGTACATAATACTTTTGAGTTTTTTAAGTACCGCTGGTTGGCGAATGAAGAATCTTTTATAGGCTGGATCTGTGTTGTAAAACGGCATGTGCCACTCTCGTGTTAGTGGGCAGAAGGTGACATAATGGTTCGGGCTACCTGGCTGGCCACACACAGATGTTGGTGTTTGTTATTCTTCGCTCTAGAAAATAATCGGGGAATGGACCATGACCTTATAAAATCTAATAAAATAATAAATAAATAATCTGGTGATGTGTGGTGTTATAAATCTGGTGATGTGTGGCTGAGATATCTGTCTCTCAAGGCTGACTTTGTGAGCGAATTCGTAGGTCCTTCTTCCTTGCGGAATAGAATTCCACTCTTCCTGCCATTGCTTGAGTGCGGCGTTTAGAACAGCCTTCTTTACATAGGATTTTGGTAATTTTATTGCCAGTTGTTCCGCATCGAGATTGCTCGCGGCTTCTTTGGCTAGTAAATCTGCCTCCTCATTCCCCTGTTGTCCAGCGTGTGCTTTAATCCAGAAGATGAGGATTCGAGGGCGACCCGTGAAAAAGGTTCCGAATTGCATGAATTGCTGACAGGCTGTCGGTGTGTATTTCTGCGGTGGAGTAGCTAAATTGACTCGCTGCTAGGATTGCCTGGCGTATGGCTTCGGCTTCCGCCTGAAAGACCGAGTTGCCTGCGCCCAGAAAGCCTTTCCAAGACCTTAAGGTGCTTCCATTTCGTTTGATGGTATAGCTACAGCCTGTCGTTCCATTCACCTGGGAGCCATCTGTATAAATCTTAAGGGCATTAGAGTGATCGTTGTTGTCTTCAAGCATCGTTGTATAAGCATGGACATTCTTGCAGAAAAGGGCTGGGTGTACTTCCGTAACTTGTAGATTGCTCTCAAAGTCCTCCGGTGAGAAATGGAGGTACTGGTATTGAGCAGGTTGCTTAAGGAGAGTAACTTTTGCGATGACCGCTTCCATTTGGGCCCGTATGTGCAGTGGAATAAGTCCAGCCAGCACTGTGGCTGCTGCAGTCGCTGTGGTCCTGTAGGCCCTCGTGATGGCCAAAACAAATGGGCGTTGAACGCTGTTCAAAATTTGTTGCTTCCTTGTAGTCATTGGAAGTGCCCATATGGCAGCTCCATAGATAAGTATTTTTTCTACCACTGTGCTGTATATTATCTTTAGGATGTGGGGCCGGAGCCCCCAGTCTGAGCCTTGCATGCCCTTTATTCGGGAGGCTATTCTATGAGCTTTAATGCGTTGAGCTCGCAAATGAGGGAGCCAGGAGAGTTTTTCATCGATTAATAAGCCGAGAAGCTTTAGTTCTTTCACTCGTTTTACTCTCTTTTGTCTAAGGTTAATACATGGATTGCGATGGAGTGTCTGGCCAGGTTTATGGAATATTATATATTTCGACTTGAGCTCCGAGATTCGTAGCTTCTTTTGGTTGCAGAACATGTCAAACTGCGAGATAACGTCATTGCAGCGGGCTTCGAGAACGTGCCTGCTGTGTCCTCTGACGATGAATGTAGCATCATCTGCAAATGCAAATGCCTTTGCTCCTTCCGGCCACTGAGTGCACAAGATCGAATTGAAAGTCATGTTCCATAGGACAGGACCAGCGCATGATCCCTGTGGACAGCCCTTGGTCTGTTGTCTGGTAATGATTCCTCCGTCGTGCACAACTATGAATTTTCTGTTGCTGAGGTAACTTTTAAAAAACTGTAAAATATTGTTTGGAATATCAGCTGTGTGCAGGGCTTCGAGCACAGCAGGCCACCACAGGGAATCAAATGCACTTTGGAGATCTAAACTTAGTACTGCTACGTGTTGATTGTTACTGCGAGCTTCCGTGATTTCTTTCTGAAGAAGATCAAGGGCATGGACCGTTGATATGCTTTCCCTGAAACCGAATTGTAGCTGCGACAAGAATTTTTTCCGGGTGAGGTGATGCTTTAGTCTGGTGACTGCAAGTTTTTCTAAAACCTTCCCTATTGCCGACAACAAGCATATCGGGCGGAAGGAGGTAGGGTCATTCGGATGCTTCTCAGGTTTGGCAAAGAGGACTACTTGCCCCTTTTGAATGCCACTGGAAAATACCTGTGCTCCAGCAATTTGTTGAAATACTTGCAAAGGAATCCGGGTTTTGCCTGGTGTACAACTTTGACTATGCTGTAATCAAGCGAGTCAGGGCCTGGTGCTTTTCGCTTGGGCAGAATACGCATGATAGCGTTGACTTCCGGATCCTGAAAGGGAGAATCGTCAGTAAAAATATACAACGCCTTCGCCGGGAATCGAGCCGCGGACCTCTGGAATACGCGCCCAGCGTTGAGACCACCACACCACGAAGGCATGCCAAGAAGGCGGAAGAAATACCTTATACCTTTATTAAATATCATGTTTTTCACACTTAAACCATAAAATCCAATTCAACAGCAATATCCCAAAATTAGAATTTCCGATACACTGTCTCGCGCTCTTTTTTTTTTTTTTTTTTCCGTGCAGTGTTCCTATTGTTCGCTTTGAAACCCTTGAGTTTGTCAATCAAAAACGTTTTACAAAATATGCGAGAAACATAGATACATTCATACAGATTCTTCATTATTTAATTTCTTTAAATATAATGCAGGGCTCTAATATTTAGTGGCAACAATTTGAAAAGTGAAACGCCGTTTATAGGGAACCAACTCAAAATGCCAAACAAAATTAGTAGCCCTTCTGGACAAATTGCCCCTTTGGCTGAATATGATCCTTTGGGCTTTGAATTTTTTTTTTCCGTCATTATTACTATTGTTCACTTATGTCCTGATATATATCTAATAAGCAAAATGTAAAATTTAGTTAAAATATTTCTATTTTTTTCGCCCAGAAGGGCTATTAATTACGTTTTGGCATTTTGCGTTGAAAACTTTTAAATATACGTTTGACTTTTCAAGTTGTTGCCACCAAATATTATCGCCGTGTCTTACATTAAAAAAATTTTAAAAAATCTGAAATTTTTCAGATTTTAAATTACGTCCAAAGGGGCGTTTTTTTAACGTTTTGAGTGTTGCCTTTATTTATTAAATATCATGTTCTTTGCACTTAAACCATAAAATTCAGTTCAAGAGCAATATCGCAAAATAATGTTAAATTAAGCATATCTTTAGAATTTCCGATATACACAGTCTCGCGAGCTGGAGATAAAAGTTTTTTTTTTTTTTTTTTTTTTTTTTTTTTTTCTATATAACGTTGCCATTTCTCGCTTTTAAAGCATTGAGTTTGTAAATCAAAAATTCGTTAAAGTTTTACAAAATATAAAATCTATAATAAAACAAATTCCAAATTTGGGATTTCAAATGCCCATATTCGCAGTAGGATTTCGTCATTCAAAATTCGATGGCTCTATGTACCATTGTTTTATCACAGTGCGAGAAATAGACAATTATTTATGCAGATTTTTCATTATTTAATTTCTTCAAATATAATGCAGGACTCTAACATTTTGTGGCAACAGTTTGAAAAGTGAACCGACGTTTATGAGTCCGACGCAAAATGCCAAAACGAAAGCAATAGTCCTTCGGGATTGAAATCCCTTTGGACTAATAATGAATAATCTGCATAAATGTATGTATTTTTCTCGCATTGTGATAAAACAACGGTACCTAGAGCCATACAACGTAATCCTCCACCGAATATGGGCATCTGGATGCCCTAATTTGAAATTTGTTTTATTATCGATTTCATATTTTGTAACACTTTAAAGAATTTTTGATTAACAAACTCAACGATTTCAAAGCGAGCAATGGCAACACTATATTGAAAAAAAAAAAAAAAAAATATTTTTATCTCCAGCTCACGAGACTGTGTATCGAAAATTCTAAAGATATGCTTATTTTAAAATTATTTTGCGATATTGTTGAATTGAATTTTATGGCTTAAGTGCGAAAAACATGATATTTGATAAATAAAGGTAATACACAAAACGTTAAAAAAAAAAAAAAAAAAAAAAAAAAAAAAAAACCCTAAATGCGTATTGTAAAATCTGAAAGCTTTCAGACTTTTTTATTTTTTGATAAGTTTATTTTGTTTATTATTTAAAAAAGATTCTAGCCTGTCAGTTTTTTTCAGATTCAACATTGTGCTTGAGTACAATTTGAGTTGGTATAAATAATTGCATTAATTATAATTTAATTTTCCTTTTCCCAGCAATTAATTGCTTTTAGAAACATTTATGAAGATCTTTCGTCTTAAAATGTATTATTGCATTTTATAGAATATTTCGAGTTATTGTAATCACCGTAGGATGCTAAATATGACTTCATAAGAGGTTACTAGATCAGAATTCTTTTCAAAACAAGTCACGTGAAAGTTTAATAAAGTGTGTAGAATTCGTCAGTATCGGCAACAGATATATAGATATTTTTCAGAAATACTTAGTTTTCAAAGTGAAAGAATTCATTAAGCCGCAAATGGAAATAGCAAGTGCAGAAAATCGTTTCTTTACACCATATACGTAAAACGTAGGAAGACTTCTTACTGATTGGAATGCACCAACCAGTTTACCTGGCTGTCATTCCTTCAGTAATCCTTGAAGCTACTGTTGCCCCATAATTTAATAGAATTTAAGTCTTCAATAATTAATTTTTGTTAAAGCCCAGAAGGAGCGGTTAGTCTTAAAATGGGATTTTCTTTGGTTCTCTATAAACGGCGTATAACTTTTCGAATTTTTGCCGCCAAATATTATTTTCAAAGAAATAATGAAGAATCAGCATGTATGTATGTATGTTCCTCGCATTGTGAAAAAATGACGGTACTTAAAACCATCCAGTTTTGAGTAATGTAGTCCTCCATCCAAATTTGTGCAGCTTGAAAACTCGAATTTTGAATTTCGAATTTGTTTTATAATTTTTTATTTCGTATTTCGTAAAACTTTAATGAATTTTGGATCAACAAACTTATTTACGATTTAAAAGCGAGCGCTGTTCGAAATAAAATATTTTTATCTCAAGCGCGCGAGACTGTTGCCATTCGGAAAACTGTAAGATTGTCAATTTTAATTACCGTATATCCCGGCTTATAAAAAAGTGACAGTCGGACTTTAGCTGAGTTCTGCCCCTAATTCTGAGAAAGAGCACAAGGAGGGAGGGTCCGAGGGACTTCC
Organism: Stegodyphus dumicola; assembly: GCF_044657685.1. Classification (NCBI taxonomy): domain Eukaryota; kingdom Metazoa; phylum Arthropoda; class Arachnida; order Araneae; family Eresidae; genus Stegodyphus; species Stegodyphus dumicola. Next base: position 92,951,425 of record NC_140777.1, read on the forward strand.
TCCCCTACCACTAGCTCCTGGAGAATACTTTAGTCTTTGACATATTTTGTATGCCTCCATGCCGCACAGCCAGTATACATTTATAAACATTCATCTAAGATTTTGAAATGGACATCGAAGGTCTTCTCTGTGATTCGAACCCGTGCCCTTCGGTACGGCAGTCAGAGTCATTAACCATTGTCCCGGTTGTCGGCACTAAAAAACCTGAAAGATTTTCCCCAGGTTGCAAACAGTGGTATGCTGAACTGATAAATGATAAGGGGAACAATATGTGTGTAGGGAAAATGCTTGAGGGAGTAAATAATTCTGCAAAAAGGGTGGATTGTGTTAAATGTAGGTGTGCGCAATAATGTTATTCTAGGGTGTTGCGAAAAAGGGGACATAATTTGTGGTAAAATTGCACTTCGTACAGGAATTTCCGAAATTAAGGTGACAGATGTTTTCTCTTTTTGTAGTCATTTGAAGCTATGATTTCGAAGTGAACATCAAATGCTTAGATGAATCGTATTGAAATACAGTTGATGTGGTATTCCTTTTAGTAGTAAATGTGGCTCTTGCCAAACAAAACAAAGTACTGGTTTCAAATGCAAAGTCATTCAGTTTGCGAAAGAAAATGGAAACCGTGCTGCAGCAAGTGCATCCTAGAAAATCGCCAGAATGGATTAATTCTAAAAAGAAAAAGCGTACGTGTATTGCTTTAAAGTGGACAAAAACAGAATGCAGATGAAAGTGAAAACTTTAAAGTAACTTTGGATTGTTGTAGTCAATTTTTCTCATGGAATAATAGTATAATTCTACGACAAAAACGAAAAGTTTCGCAAAAGCTTCTGAAAGATTTGAACCACAAATTGAAAAGTTTCCAGAAGTGTGTTATTAATCTACGAAGGGAAAAAAATTATTTACTGTCACATACCTGATGTATGGATGGAACTCGAGTGGTGTTTGGTATCACAAATAAAAACAGCTGATGTGCAAGGAACATAAACGGTTTACATAAAAGCTACAGGTTACGAAAAATCTCACTTCAGTGTACTGCTTTCCTTCTTAGTGTGACCCACCAGCGGCCGAGCGGTAAAATCGCTGAACACTGGTAGTCGCGAACGGGCTGGCTGCATGGGTGTTTTCGTGGTTTTCCCCATGTGTAACGTGTATACGAGCCAGTTCCCCTTAGAAAGTCCTCCACGAAGGCATTCCTTCCCTTAGGCAGATAGCCCTAGTATGCCGTATTCTCAATACACCACACCACCACGTTCTTAGCGGACGGTATAAAATTAAAGCCCATAGTTATTTTTTAAATAATGATGATGCCAAAATGTAATTTCCGAAATGGTAAAGCTCCTTGTTGCCTTTTAAATCCAGAAAGTATTTTACTTTGGGACATGCTCTGATCCTATTTAACGAAGAATGCGAAGAAATTGTCGAGAGTATGCAAATGCAGGTGCAGCGGCAGCGCCAGACAGGCAATACAAACTCAAAAACTCTACAGAAAATCGCCAATTGGCGAAACAGTAAACAAAGAAAGTAAACCATGGTCAGATTTTTCCAAGAACGGCGCGAATTTCCGACAAGATGAACATCGGATCAACCGGATAAAACTTATAACAATGACTCCGCAAGTATACAATGTCTTGAGGGCAGCCAAAGAGTAGTGAATTAATAATTTTATCAGTGTTAAAGGATTCAACATCTGTTTTATCAGTGGAAAGCGAAATAACTTTTCGACTTCTTTTATTAGTACCAAATCGAAAAGGGTAGTAGTTATAGTTCTTTGTATTGAGTAATAAACATAACATTATAAGCCCTTTTAGTCTTCTTAATAAATTTATGATATTTACCTACAGTTTCTTTGTATTTATTTTCCTTTGTAATCATGTATTTTCATTGATATTTCTTATTTGCGATGACGCCCTCAAGGCATGGACCCTTTTGTAGAAAGCGACCAGAGAGTTATTCCACCAAATATTGTTAATTAGATTTTTGATTTGATATTCAATCATTTTCTTGTCTCCTTCATCAAAACAGATTCAAATTTGTCAACAAAGGAGTTCAATTCACTCTTATTGTGAATGTATTGTAAACTATTTTGACAAGTATTAATAAAAGGTTTGATCGCAGAATAAATTCTTTGCAAGCGATAACGATTGGAAGTCAAGATATCGCAAGAACAACTTGCAACCGCAAAATCGGTTATTTCAATAATAACATTCTTATAATCTGAGTGAGTTTCTTCATTTGAAATACCGGATGGCTATACTCCCCAGCCACCCAACGCTGGAGATCCGATGAAGAGGTCGGTCCAACCCCGACCGACCGAGCAAACAAAAGTTGGCTGACAATCGGGTTTATTGAATGAAATAAAATTGCTATTGCAAATAAAATCATTCGTTAAAATACCATGTTAATCCACAGAGTCAGCCCCCAATAAAATTTTTTCGACTTAAAACCCCCTGAGATAGTAAAACAATCCAAAAATTTTAAAACATTTTCCAACTCAAAAAGGTAATTACGAAGCTTCTCGATCGGAGAGAAGTAGACCGAAACCACTGCAAGAGATCGGTTACCGCAAAAGATCTTTATAGCAAAAATGTGGTTACGCATGTAAATTGTAATATACACATTATCATGAATATATCTAGCGGATCTGCCTCCAGTCTGCATTATAACCGTCCAGCTACCCGGAACATGTGCAGGGAAGCCGTTGATTAGTAAGGCGCTTGTATTGTTATAACGTCTAGCTTAACTTGCAACAATGACTCAACAAAATAAACGGTAAGAGAAGCAAACATATGCAAAAAAAAAGCAGAGTACGATAAAAGGAAAGGGAACCGGTCATCGTTACATAAAACGGAATAAAATGTTCGTCAAAATACAATTAAAAAAATGTATGCAATAAAAACACGCAACACAGTAAGAGAAGTTTAATTTGATACAATAACACTCAATTTCAGATAGCAGTAATCATTCAATTACTGTTTGAAATATTTTTTGTTCATTTTATGCAGATTATTCTTATGCACTTTGCACTGGTATATGTGTTGAGTAAGTATTTTAACGTTTAAGTTTTGCTATTAATTAATATCGGTGTTCGTAATGTCTAATGAGTTGAAAGAGTACAAAATATTTATTCCAAATGCAGATCTAATTGTAGTATTTTGTCATTGTGCATCCGATAAATTACGCCTTAAATTGACCGTATTATTTATAACTAATTATTCCAAAATTTAATCACTATTGTGGTATTTAATTGAAACAGTAAAAATTAATCATTGTTAGCGTTCGTTTGCAATCGTCTGAACAAAGAACATTTGACATCTTTTTCCCGGCAGGCCTTGCGAGAAAGATTTATGTAAAAAGAATATTTAGAATTCTGAATAGTAATGTATATATTTTTTGCTTATTAGCTTTAGTTTATTCTTTTTCTACGGTTACCTGATTAATTATACTTGGTTTATAACTACTAATATATATTATACTAATATGTTTATGTACGAGATGTGTTATGAATTAAAATTACAAAAACTTGAACAACACGGCCTTGCGAGAATCTCGTTTATTCTTTAGTGTAATAATATATATTTTCAGTGGTATTAATTTCTTACTATAATGTTATAATTCCAAAATGAAGTAATTATATTGATTAAAAATATGTCGCATCATACTTTTCGTAATGTTTTGTTTTACTAATTACTAGATGCAACTTAATTATTCCATATATTTTAATATACCAATATCAGCAGGCGAAAGATGGAAATGACCTAAAATATTTTTTCTAAAAATTCGTTAAACTAGTTATAAACAAAAACTCAAATTTTGTACATTATTTCCAAAATATCATTTCATTAATATTTTATGAATGACAAAATTTATTTTATTGTGTATATAACTACCATTGCATACTTATACGTTTTTAAACATTTAAGGTAGAATTTATATTTATGTTTATTTTATTTTGCCCAGTTTTAATACAGTTTTGAAGTATGATAGTCTTACTAGGATAGCATAAATCTGCTGATACAAGTTTAATACATTTCTTGACGAATGTTTCTCTTATTCATGTAGTATAAGAGCCCACCAGTGGACGAGCGGTAAAGTCGCTGAACACTGGAAGTTCGGTCCGAGGTTCAAAGCCCGTGAACTAAAAATATCTGTATTAAAAATTACTAATTATTAAAAATTAAATTAATAATTATTAAAAGTTGAATTATTAAAAATTAAGTAAATCTTAAACACTTATTTCCTCGAAAAAATTCCAGAAAGGATTAAGCATGATTTAAATCGCAATAATAAATGAAGGCGTTATCTTTGTTGTTGCTAAGCTACGTTTCTATAGATTGGCAACAAATTCACTACTCCGCTGTTTCAAATGTAAACAAGCAACGGCCGCCATCAAAAAAATTATTAGGCTTAGCGGCACTTAAACAACTTTTAAATTGTTGATAATTCTTAAAATATTGCATACAGATTTACTAAAGGCATAAAAACCTTAACCGGAAGATAAGAACAACATAATTCAATAATTTTTGAAGCAAAAAATGTACAATTTACAAGCATATAAGAGTAAAGAAACTGAGATCACTGAGTCGGGTAACAGAGTGGATATATATATATAAATATATTTATATATGTTTGGTGCGGCCGATTGCAACCAAAATATGAGGTGCACATCTACATGTTATAGCAGTCCTATATACAAAATTTCAACGTTCTGAGGCTACTCGTTTTTGAGTTATGCGAGATACGTATATACGTTCGTACAGACGCCACGAAAAATTCTCTTCAGAATTCATTTTAAAGCAGTTTTATAATTTTTTTGGAGGAAAAGAGTCTTTTGTTCTGTCCTTACTTACAGATATCACGGAAAAACATCATTAAATTGCATTCGGTAGCGGTCAAAATGGATATTTTCGTTGAAATATGCTGCCTGAATCTTTTCGCGATTACAGTACTTCCTTTTTACATCGTAGAAGGAAGTAAAAATTTTCATGAATGAGCTAGTGGTAACTATCATAATATTATTTAAAAGATACCTACATTCCAATAAGAATGCTTAGTAATATTAACATTTCAGTATCTGATAATAATAGTTTCATTCCTACTTTCCTATACCTTGAGTTTCACCCTTATTATTGTCCACTGCTACCCCCTTGATCTCAAAGCATTTAATGCATCTGAAACTGCAATTTGTGTCGGTCCTCTACAGCATGCAAGTTATCACCGTTCAGTTTGTACTACCTCGAGCAATGATATTCAGAATTACAGTATTGCATTGCATATTCCACCCCACCCAGCTTTAGAACCAGATTTTGAAAATTTAAAAACTATTTGCATAATTTTCCCCTTTTTAATGCATTCAGAAAATGAACATTCCAAGATTTTAAAATGGATTTATCGACATAATGATTGTTTCGTCATACTAACAAAGGCAAACTTTTGCACACTAAAAACTCCGTTGAACCTTTCTCTTCTAACTGTTGAATATTATGTCAGCCTAATACAAAAAATGATCTATGATAGTGAAAGCAAATACAAACTGCCATTCATTGTGCAATTTTGCAATATAAGCTGCATATTCCCCTTCTCTAATTATTTATGTATGATCTGAGGCCTAAGGAGTTGCAAGAACAACAATGAGAATGAGAGAAATTGAAATTATAGAGAAGTAGAAATGAGATAACTTATTAGATGTTGCAGTTATGTGTATTCTTATTGAAATATAGATTTCTTTCAAAGAAATAATATTGTGATAGTAGTAGTTTATCCATGATTACTTTTCATGTGTTATATTCCTACTGTGATTGTGTCCTTTGGAAATTATTCACCTAATTACCCCTCTCAATTTTCGGAAGATAAAATTAGTAAAAACAAGTGGGAATATGCAGGGGCGTAGCTAGAGGGGGGCATCTGTCTCCAGGCGCAGAATCCAAGGGGCGCTAAATTGATGTTACGACATTTTAGAATTAAATGTTTTCCATCCTTGGCAAGCAGTAGGGGGCGCGATCAAGAGCATTAGATATCCCCATTTTCTTGAAGCTGTTCCCTATTATTATTTCATCTATGATAGGCCATGCACCCAAAATCCACTAGTAAATCAGTTAGTAAGATGAAAACGACCACTACGCGGACGAAACTTTTAGGGTAATTTAGGGTAATTAGAGCACCTAAATCATTAAAACAATTTCAGAATCCTGTGCTAAAAGAAAGCTAGGGGGAAAATGTCCGAGTTCCAGTGATTCATTTGGAACAATATGTAATATTGTTTTAGAAATTTAAGGTAATACATTATCAGGTTCAATGTTCCTTCTTACCTTCTTCGGGAACATGCAAGGACCTGACTCGGAACAGAGAGCTTACTAAAACTATGTTCACTAATTGTGGGAAGTAGACAGGATACACAAGAAGGGTATACAAAACCCTTTATTTTTCTCTATTTACAATGACTTCCGTACTTCGGAATACACCGACCCGCTACTTGGGGTCTAACGTAAAAATATAAAAATAGAACTAAACTCTAATTTAACTTTAGAATAATAAACGTGGAAGATTGGCCTTATATTAACAGGAAGCGTATGTAGTACAGAGAACTGTGAACACTACAATACGTTTAAATTTATCAAGAGGATTAAAACCTCCGGCCTGGAAGGCAACCAGCAACTGCGTAACTTCTAAGGTAAGCGGCCTGCTTCGACTCACTGCTTCCTCTCTCTCGCTTGGCAAAAAGACACACACAACTTAAATACTTGGCGTTCGCCAGACAAACTTTGCATAAAAACCTTAACGCTTATAATTCTGGCCGGAAGTAGAAAATAAGAAGTGATAGTAAAGATTTAAAATAAAATAAACGTTAGTAAAACTTAAGATCCTTACATACTTCCCGCCAGAGTTAATTAGTTTGAAACTGAGGTCTAAAACGACCTTGTTAAAAACTTTTAGCTCTAGAATCTAACGCGAGGCCAATCTTTTACAAATATACTTCGCTAGAAACTAGAAATTTAAAAGAAAGAAATTTGTTTTTACAATAGCAGCTCCCAGGATACACAATTTTTTTTCATCTGTACTGCATCTAAACAGGAGCTTTTATTCAAATCTGGTTCCTTCCAGAGATCTGGAAGGAAAACTAGTTTAATGAAATGTTACACAATGAAATGGCAAGTAACATGTATAATTATATTTCTCTTAACATTCTTATTTCATTCATGACTATTTTAATTATCTCTCCCCGTGCTCTCTGACATGTGTTGTAAAAGAACACCAAACACGAATGTGTTTCTGTCTACGTGTTCCACACTTCCTCCTACAATCAAAACACTAACGTGTTAAAATTCAACATGACAAGACCTCGTAACACACCCTAATTTTAACTCTGAGGTACTATTCTGAAAGTGTCTAACTCTAAAGTGTAGCGTCAGACAGCCTAACTACATCATTCAACCTTTAACACATATTCGCCATGCTTTAGTCTTTATACAGTCACACGAATAAAAAAAAATTTAACATTCACATTTACCATATCACGGTATTTCTTAACATTTAAAATAACAGTTCACATTGTATATAAGAACATATCAACATGCCGTTAATTTTACACATTTGAAAACATACATTAGTAGTACATTGTTAACTTCTATTCTTTTCAAAGCAAGTGCCAATTCTTTCTACATTGAAATACTACATTTCAAAAAGTCTTTCAGACTAAAATTTCTTTCTTGCTAGAATGTTTTAAATAAAATTTATACAATAACTTTTTACAATATTTAAGTCTTTACACAACACTATTATACATCAACTTTAGTTTTACGCGCGAGTAATTGAAAAACATAATACCAAAATCGGTAACAACTCATTTGTCGCCCTTTTGGCGATAAAGGTAGACCTCGCATGAGGTAAAACTTCTTGAAATCTGCCACTTGCAGTAAGAATGAAAGATTAACTTAAGTTTGCAAAGTAACATAAAATTTTACTTATGTTTGTGATATTCGGACATCCTTTTCTGGGCCCAGTCCTTAAAGGTATTGCAGATAGTTGTTTGATTTATCCTCCTTCTTGTACGGGCTCGCCCTTCAGTGCCTTCCTCTGGAAGCTTCCTTTTTTCACCAGTTCGGTCACCCTTGAATACCTTCTTCTTCTCCTCTGCTTGTGGTCTTGGCCGATTGATGGCAGCTGGTCTTGGCGGAAACGGGAAACTTCTGTCGTGTTCCTGCTTGTACCTCGTTGCTGGCCGTTCAAATTTTCCTTGTAACTTTTCCTCCGCCGCTGATGGCCCTTCCGCAGTTCGGCGACATTTGCTGCGGAGAGTCCTGTCGGATGAGTCGATCTTCCGTTTTAGAGCCGGGTTATAGTTGCCGTCATTTCTCCTGGTTCTCTTCATATACGTCGTCCTTCTCCCTTCTTCATTCTGGGGGTGTTCGTGAACTCTCTTTTCTGGACGGTGGAACGGCTTCTTTTTCTTGCTACCTTTAATTTTTCCGCGAGGAAATTTTCTTTTCACTTGCTCCTGCCTCTTAATGGCTTGCCCTTGTACTTGTCGTTTTTCCACCTCTGGAGCTTGTGCCTGTGGTGTCTGCCGTGCCGGATCCTGCAAAAGATCTGAAAATATTTGCATTTTATTTCGATCAAAGTAGGGTTTGATTTGATCAATGTTTGCGGAGCAGGTTTCACCATTTCTGGCTTTTAACACTACTACAGCGTGAGTTATTTTTTCTATAACATATGGTCCTTCAAATCGTGGAAAAAATTTGGCAGTCTTATCTTCTGGTGCTGAAGAAAGTGAATGCTTAATTTTTAAAACTTCATCCCCTACTTTATAAGTTACTCCCCGTCGTTTCAAGTCGTAATATAATTTTTGTTTTCTCTGTGCTACTTCAGTATTCTTCTTTGCTTCCTTAATTAGTTTTTCTATATCACCCATTTTAAATTCTGGGGCTCTTTGTTGCACATAAAATAATTTATCTAACGGCGTTATAATCTTTCTGCCTAAAAATAACTCAGCAGGAGTTTTGCCCGTTGTATCATGTTTTGCGGTCCTAAGGGCGAAAGCAAATTCATTGACATAGTTATCCCAGCTTTTATGAAAATTGTTAACATAACTACGGATAATTTTCACTATATTTCTATTCACCCGTTCCGCTATATTTGATTGCGGCCGATACGGGACCATTTTTAAATGACGTATGCCCAGTTTTTGGCACATGTCTTCAAATACATTACTTACAAATTGAGGACCATTATCCGATATAACTTTTAGGGGCGCTCCGTATTTTAAAATATATTTATTTAAAATAGAATCAGTAACTAATTTCGCGGAGGCTCGTTTTAAGGGAACAATTTCGGTCCATTTACTAAAATGATCAACCATAACAAGGAGATAGCGACTTTTATTTAACTGACATTTTGGGAAAGGGCCCAATAAATCGATGCCAATTATTTCATTTGGAAATTCGGATTTAATACTATTTAGAAACCCGGCCGGGCGGAAATTAATATAATTAACTGCTTGACATGTTGGGCAGGACTGGACATACGCCCTTGTTAACTTTTGCAGTTCAGGAAAGTAGACTGCCTCGCGTACGCGTTGGATAGTTTTTCGAATACCAGTATGAGAAGCTAAAGGGCTGTCATGGAGCTCCTGCAGGATATTTAATCTAAGACTAGCTGGGATAACAGGTCGAAATTCGTTGTTGGAATTCGTAGTTTTTGTATAGAATAATAGACCATCTATTAGTTCGTAATGGGCCGCCCTATTTCTTATCGCCACAATATCTTGGTGGCTAAAATTTTCAGGATTCTTTAAATACTCATAAATGCTTCCAAACTCAGGATCCTTACCCAGTTCGGTTATTACAGTTTCTCGGGAATTTATTGTACGTGCTGTGAGCATTGCCACCTTTACGGTATTACCTTGTTCATCTATTTTAATTCTTGATAGGGCATCTGCTACGATATTTTCCTTTCCGGGGGTATGCTTGATTACCAGCTTATATTCTTGCAGCTTGAATGCCCATCTTATTAACCTTGGGGATAAATTTTTCCCTGAGTACAATCTAGTTACCGCCGCATGATCAGAGTACACTGTTATCAGCGCCTTTCCAAAATAGACTCGGAACTTTTGCACTGCTAACAGAACTGCAAGTGCCTCTTTCTCGGTCGCGGAATAGTTTCTTTGTGTTTGATTTAAAGTTCGGCTAAAAAATGCCACGGGCTGTTGATTTTGCGAAAATACCGCTCCTACCGCATAATCCGAAGCATCCGCTGAAATTTCTAAATTCTCATCCTTTTCAGGAAATTTCAACACAGGGGCTTGCGTTAATGCTTGTTTTAATTTTTCGAAAGCACTATTGGCTTCGGCCGTCCACGAGAATCTTGCCTTTTTCCTTTTTAATTTTAACAATGGCTCAGCGATAGCTGCAAAATCTTTTATAAAGGACCTATAATATGAACAAAGTCCTAGAAAAGAAGAGAGCTTCTTTGCCCTGTTTGGAGTTGGATACTTTTGTACAGCAATTATTTTTGATTCGTCTGTCTCTATTCCTTTCTGAGATATCTTGTAACCTAAATATTTTAATTCAGGGGCTGCAAATTTGCACTTTTCGACATTAACTTTTAAACCGGCCTCATTTAATAAAGAAAACACCTGTCTTAAATCCTGTTCATGTTGGTCGAGATTATCACTAGTAATAATGATATCGTCTAAATAGATAAATGTGGACTTTCCAAGAACAGGTCTTAACACAATGTCCATGCATCGCTGAAATGTTGCCGGTGCCCCTGAAAGGCCAAACGGAATACGCAAAAATGCATAAGTGCCAGACTTGGTTATAAAAGCAGTCTTAGGCACGTCCTCAGGCCTAACCCCTATTTGAAAATAACCAGTCGTTAAGTCTAAAGTCGTCATAAATTTGGTTGATTTTATGTTCCTTAGAATTTCTTCTATGATCGGTAACGGATATACCGGATATTTAGTTATGGAGTTTAATTTACGGTAATCAATCGCGAATCTCCACCTTTTCGGATGTGTCAAAGGATAGTCATTATTTTTCTTACATAATACCACCGGGCTAGCATAACTACTTGAGATGGGCGTTATGATCTTTTTACGTAGCATATCGGTGATATGCCATTCTATAATTTTTTCCTTATTCTTATCATACCGGTATGGTTTTTGGCGAACTGGCATTGCATCTCCGGTGTCAATACTATGGTTAGTAACCTGAGTAAATCCTGGAATATCACTAAATAACGAAGCAAATTCACTTACCACTTGTCGGATTCTTCCTTGCTCGTCATTAGGGAGGTGGTCAAGTTTTAACATCGGCGGTTCAGCCTTTTCTGCACTAACTGGTTTCATTGTCAGCTTAAGGGACGCTTCATTAAAATCCAGTGTTGCTTGTGCGTCTGAAAGAAAATCTATTCCTAAGATTATATGTGCTTGCAGATTCTTTACTATAAAAAACATCACCTTTACTTGTTCGTCCTTGATACGGATGTATAGTGGTACTTTACCTATGCACTTACATCTTTCTCCTTGCGCAGCTAACACTGTCGTATTATCCGAATTATATATGCGATATTTACGAAAATACTTCCTAAAAAAATCTTCTGCCACACAGGAACACTGCGCGCCTGTATCCAGGAGTGCGGTGGCTGGGATATTATTCACCAACACTTCAATCTTCGGAAGAGTCAAATTTTTCACCATTACTGTATTCAACTTGTAGGAAGAGGTGTCTTCGTGGCCTTCGGATTTCCGCACCCTCCCGTCAGCAGAAATCCGTTTTAGTTTAAATCCTTTTTTGTTTCCATGCTTTCCTTCTTTTTCCACTGGCCTTGAGACTTTTTTCCTGGGTTGCTATTGAACTGTCGACGTTCGCCGGCTGTTTTTGAATGCTCGGGTTTCCTTGCCCACTGATTCGCTTTGCTTCCGTAGCCGTGTGCTTGAGTTTGCTGTAGTCTTGGCGCACCAAATTGGTTTCGCTGTTGATATTGGCGTCTTCTTTCAATGTCCGCCGTTCTTCTACTTTCAAACTGGATTGCTAGTTCAAATAACTTTTCCAGTGTAGTCGGATTTCTTAATTCAATAAAATCTTGCACTTGGGGCAGTAACTTCGGCAAAATCACTTGAATTATTTCAGGATCCGGACGGTTTTCATACAAGAGTTTGAAGACGTGAATTTTTCTTAAAATAAAGCTCGAGAGGTTTTCGATTCTTTGTTGATATATACTAAAAAGTTCCGTTTCTAATTTCGCACGATCCCTTACAATCGGGAAGGCTTTTAGTAGGGCAGTCTTGAAATTCTCGTAAGTATAGGTGGGACTTCCTGCTTGACCCAAGAGACTTCTGCCTATACATTTGAACCAGTTAAGCGCTTGGCCCCTCAAAGCGCTGGTAGCTAAGGTAACTTTTTGAAATTCGTGCACGGGGTAGAGCATGAAGTGATCATCCAATTTTCCCAAAAAACTGGTTACCGGTGAGTTTCCATTAAATGTTGCTTCTGGTTTCATCGAAGCGCGCATGGTCTGGACGATGTAACCAAATCCTTCCAGGGCGGCAGCTGGCATTTCTGGATTCTGAGCCGTTTCTGCAGGCAGCACAGGTTCTTCTTGAAACTCCGCCATGGTTATTCTTCTTCGTTGGGCGCCACTATCAGGTTCAATGTTCCTTCTTACCTTCTTCGGGAACATGCAAGGACCTGACTCGGAACAGAGAGCTTACTAAAGCTATGTTCACTAATTGTGGGAAGTAGACAGGATACACAAGAAGGGTATACAAAACCCTTTATTTTTCTCTATTTACAATGACTTCCGTACTTCGGAATACACCGACCCGCTACTTGGGGTCTAACGTAAAAATATAAAAATAGAACTAAACTCTAATTTAACTTTAGAATAATAAACGTGGAAGATTGGCCTTATATTAACAGGAAGCGTATGTAGTACAGAGAACTGTGAACACTACAATACGTTTAAATTTATCAAGAGGATTAAAACCTCCGGCCTGGAAGGCAACCAGCAACTGCGTAACTTCTAAGGTAAGCGGCCTGCTTCGACTCACTGCTTCCTCTCTCTCGCTTGGCAAAAAGCCACAACTTAAATACTTGGCGTTCGCCAGACAAACTTTGCATAAAAACCTTAACGCTTATAATTCTGGCCGGAAGTAGAAAATAAGAAGTGATAGTAAAGATTTAAAATAAAATAAATGTTAGTAAAACTTAAGATCCTTACAACATATATTTTTCGAATTCTAGAACAGTTCGAGAAATTTATTCAAGTTATGAATTCTGAATATAAGTATAACTAATTAGTTATTTTATGAGGAATGCTGGTTAAATTTAAAAAGTGATTGCTTGAGGTAGCTTGTCGTAATGAGACGATTCACTGTAATCCAATTTTTTAAAGAATTTAAGCTGTTCTTAATTACTTAAGATATTATAAAGAAATATGATTAAAAGTGTTATATAAGCACATGTTTAAGACATCTATTAAAATAATTTTTATAAACTTTTTAAGAGCATAATTATGATTTTAAAAGAAATGTTTTTTTCTTTATTTAGGAGATATGGTTTACATGTGCCAAGAGGGAAAAACCATTCATTTTTTCCAAGCAGTCGAAACGAATTTTTATGAAATGTTATATTGTGTTATTTTTTAATTATTTCTTTTTTCAGGTTTTATGTAAAGTTTATGAATTAAGTAATAAATTATTTTTACTTCTGTATTTTAATTAGCATATTATTTGCTTCACAGTGTTTCACAATAAAATTATAAATTCAATAAACTTTCTTAATTAACATGCTATAATATATATATATATATATAGGGTATAAAGTTTGTTTTCTGCTGCCACATATATATTTCACTATTTTGTATACAAATCTCGAAATTTATAATAACTAGGAATAATTTTTAATCTCACTTTCTAAATGGTAAGTATTAAGCTTAGATTTATTATATATCATGTTTGTAAAAAATTATAGGTAAAATTAAAATGCATTAAATTTTAAGCTAAACTGAAGTATTAATTTTTTAAACAAATTTGTTAAAGGCATAATTGTATTAAGAATTTTAATGGAAGCCAGGCTTTAAAAATTAAGGTCAGTTGGTGAAGTTTTATGCTTATTTAAAAAGCATGAGATTAGGTTTTAATGAAAGATTCAGAGTCGTAGCTAGAGTTTTCAGCGCCCAAGGACTACTGAAGATTTCGCGCCCCCTACTGCTTGCCAAGGATGGAAAACATTTAATTTTAAAATGTCCTAACATCAGTTTGGTGCCCCTTGGATTCTGCGCCCGGGGGCAGATGCCCCCCTCTAGCTATGCCCCTGGAAAGACTTCTATCTGTTAAATCAAAGGAAATTATTTGAAGCTAAGGTAAAGAAAGTTATTCATTTACCACCTATTATTTCAAACAATAGCAGACGGTTGACTAACACTGAGTGCAGATAAGAATAAAAAGATTAGTTGGATGATGTAATTCAAGCGTATGAACAAAATTTTGAATTCCTTGTAGTAACAAAATGAAGTTCATTGCTATGTTGAATTCTTTAATTTGCTGAAAATGTCATGTTTTAGAAGGAGAGAATATAATATTTTTGAAACATGATAAGAACAGCTTTTCTGAGTTCTTCATAGAAATATTTCACAAAATGTCTTTTACTGTAATAATATGATCATATCAACATGCAACACGTTTACTCATATTAGTTAAATCTAAAGCAACATGTGTCTATTTTAGCTAAAATTACTAAAAAGGAAGTTCTAGAACATATCTTATTAATTGACACTAAGACAGGCAAATAAAACATACTGTTTTTTTTTTTTTTTTTTTTTTCAGCTATTTTACAGGGCAAATATAAATTCCAGATGCCTTTCCATTATTTTATGTTGTAGATACATTGGGATGTTTTGGAAAAGTAAGAAAGATGAAAAATATGCAACGTCTTCGCCGGGAATCGAACCGTGGACCTTTGGAATACCGGCCCAGTGTGCAGAACCACTACACCACTAAAGCACGACAAGAAGGGGGGGAGAAATACCTTATATACTTCCCTTTTAAAGGGCGACTGGGGACCCAGTCGCCAAATCCTGAGTGTGGAGAATTATTATCCAACACCCTTTTAGTTCGGGCGCGACTGTAGAGACATTAGGATTCCTTGGAAAAGCCGGAGAGAAAAAAATATGCAACGCTTTCGCCGGGAATCGAACCGCGGACCTCTGGAATACCAGTCCAGTGTGCAGAACCACTACACCAAGAAGGTGGGAGAAATGCTTTATAATGTAAAGGATATACGTGTGATTTAATAAGGAGTAGCATATCAACTTAAACTTATAAATTAATCAAAATAATAATATGAAAGGTCTTTCAATAATATCAGACATAAGTTTCTCTTCATAAAATAAAAATCCTCTGCAACAGAATAATGTTACTTTTTGAAAAAGAACATTGAATGCTGTTGAAAGCACATCTTTTAAATTAATGCTATTCTGAGGTCAAATTGGCTAATTCAAAAAGCCAAACTATTATGCTTCACTTGCATATATCTGTATGTATACAGATATTCTTTTACTCAAGACATATTGACTTCAATATATTTCATTATAATAAGCATCATTTTAGACAAAAGATCTATTATAGTCATATCCTTTAGTATTTCACCTATGAAAAATATATTCTGCGTACATAATTACTTAATGGGATATTAGTAGGAAATAATCTGAAATCTTTACAGATAGAACGATTGGAAGTTTACAGAAGAAAAGTAGTATCTTCTAGTCACATAATAACTTGCTGTAATAATACAAGCAAATAACCTGTAATGGTTACAGATATATCTGTTGAGATTTTACATGAGAAAAACATGTTCTTTTTACATAATTATTTGCTGTAACATTACACGCAAATAATCTGTAACCATTACAGATAAATCGTTTGGGATTTTACATGAGAAAAACATGTTCTTTTTACATAATTATTTGCTGTAATATTACGCGCAAATAATCTGTAACCATTACAGGCAAAATTCTTGTAAAGTTACAAAGAATACACCTGTTACTGTTACTCAAATAACCCATGGCATCCCAGTTTCTATGAGTTTTCTTAGTAACCTTACAGATTTTTCTTTACAGTGCTTCACTGGTCACAGCGGGATACGCCATCCACTACCAAGTATATAAGAAATATAAAATCCTATTTGAAACTTCGCCCAAAAAAGAGTTAATCTTATGCGTAATGAACTTCTTTGAAGTATTAGTCAGAGGGTCATTTTTAATGGCTATTTTAAGAGTTTTCAGCTTCAATACCTTTATTTGATATATTATATCTTATGTAACAAAGTTCTGTAGCTGCGAACTTGCAATGCGTTTACATTTAGTCCTGCTTCGTTTAGAAGCGAAAATACTTCGTGTAAATCTTTAAAGTGTTCGTCAATAGTTTCACCAGTAATTATTATGTCGTCTAGATAGATAAATGTGCTTTTTCCTAGAAGTGGTCTCAAAATGATGTCCATCGCTTTCTGAAAAGTCGCGAGAGATCCGCATATGCCGAACAGCATCCTTAGGCAAAGCATAAACTCCGACTTTGCGATAAATGCGGCTTTCGGAACGTCTTTCTTTCTTTACGCCTATTTGAATATATCCTGTCATCAAATTTAAAGTAGTCGTAAATTTCGTTGATTTAACGAAAAACTTCTTCAATTATGGGACAAGATATTTCTTCACACTTAAGTTTTCGGTAATTAACTGCAAAACGCCATGCTCTAAAGTCAGTAGGTGGGAGATTATTTTTCTTCCTACATAGAACCAACGGACTAGCGTAAGGGCTACTTGTTGGATTGTGATTTTACTTTTAGCATTTCTGAAAATGCTGTTCTATAATTTGTTCCTTTTCTTTGTCGTAACGACAGGGCTTGCTCCTACTGGGGCCGCGTTGCTGGTATCAGTGCTGTGGTTAACAAACTGAGAGTTAACCAGACCTATCATTAGATAAAGTAGAAAACTGACCAAACTCTCCATCCTTTCCTTTCCATCCGCAACAAAATAGTTCATATCAGTCACAGGTGGCTGTGTTCTTCGTACTTTGCAGAAGATAAATGTAATAAATGTAATCGGTTATGGATTTTTGCCATAAGTATAATCGTTTTGTTTGAGAATACATTTATATGTGAACAGTTTTTCCCGCAGTTGAGAATTAGTTAAGTCCAAAATAAGACAAAAAGCATAGTATATTTGGCTATAGCAGGCTGACTATAATTCACGATACGGATAGTTTCTAATAATTTTTTACCTATACAAACGTTACCAAAATCGAAACGCCATGATGTGTTGAAGCTGAAAACTGCAAAAAGGAAAAATATTGTTGCTGTGCTCACTTGTCTGACATATAGTCAGCCCAAGTCCACGAAATTACTCGTGGCAAAGAGCACAAGATTACCCCTGTCGTTGGCAACAGCCGTGAGCATTTAACAGGTGACAGTGCGATTTGTCTCAGTTCCGCCCCCCCCCCCAATTTTAGTGGAGAGCATCCCGGGGACGAGTCCGAGGGTCTCCCACCTCTCTCCCCTTCCACCAAACCTCAAGAGAGGACTTTTGGCTCGCCGCATATTTTAAATGCCGTCATGCTGGACCTACACTATATATTTACAAACATCCATGCCTTCTGCGAGATTCGAACCCTGCACTTTCGGCACGACAGTCAGCGACGCTAACCAATTTACTAGTTGGGCGGCAAAAGAGAAAAATTTGCAAATTTTACAAAATATGAAATAAAAATCTGAAAGCTTTCAGATTTTATATTACCCTGAAAGGGGCATTTTTTCTACGTTTTGTGGGTTACCTTTATTTATCAAATATCATATTCTTCGCACCTAAACCATAAAATTGAATTCAACAGCAATATCACAAAATATTTAAAGAGCATAGCTTTAGAATCTCCGATACACAGTCTCGCGCCTGAAGATAATTTTTTCCCCCTTACAGTGTTGCCACTGAACGTTTTGAAATCGTTGAGTTTCTTAATCAAAAACTTATAAATACTTTAAAAAATAGGAAATAGATAATAGAACAAATTCCAAATTTGGTCTTCCAGAGGCACATATGCGGGTGGAGACGTACGTTATTCAAAATTTGATGGCTGTAGGTACCATTGTTTTATTACAATGACAGAAACATACATACATTTATTCAGCTTCTTCATTATTTAATTTCTTTAAATGTAATATAGGGCTCTAATATATGGAAGTAACAATTTAAAAAGTGATTCGTCGTTTATAATGAATCAACGCAGAATGCCAAAACGAAATTAATAACCCTTCTGGGCCAACGTCGTTTGGGCTAATAAAGAAGTTCATAATTATTTACATTCAAATGCATTTATTTTTTCTGTGTGAATCAGAAAATATTTAATATTAAAAAGAAGAGAGAGAGAAAGAAAAGAAAGATAATAGGTCTTTATTCTCAAGTCTTGTCCCACGTGGAAATTTTTCGTACTTTGTTTAATTTAAGTAAGTTATTTAGTATTCCATTCAACATATTAGAGTTATTTGAAATGAATGTCAGTATTTAACTTTCAATACGTTTGAATTACAAAGCGTAATCAACAGAAATTTCTTGTAGATACCAAACTTTAGATTTCAGAAAGGAAACTAAATATAAATTGGAATTTTTTTCTTTTGCGTCATTATTATATTACTGTTTACGTATGCTTTGACAAATATTTAGTAAATGTAATTTTTATTTTAATTAAAAAATTGGTTTTGTAGAAAAAAAATTACTAAATTTTCTTGAAGGTTCTAAAAAAGTTTTTAAAATACTTAAATAAAAGTGTAAGTTTTTTTAAGGAATTTTTAAAACTGCCGCGTACAATTTGAGTTTGAGACCAATGGCCTATAGCGTTTATAATGAAGTAATGAAAGACGATTTTAGTAAACATTACGCACACATATTTAGATCTAAATTTTGTGAATAATTTAAGGAATTATTAATTCCTTGCACGAATGAGGAGGAGAAGCAAAGATTTTTGCTCCTCGATTAGAAACTTCGGTTCTATATGTTAGTAAATCATTTCTGATTAATACTATTATATAGTTTTGATTTAAATGAGTTAATGAAGTCCTTTGAAATTATCGTCCCTTTTTTCAATGACCTCGAAAATCTTTTGAAAAAAAGTGTGCTAATAAACTGGAATAATCCGGCTTGGCGCACATTGGCGTTGTTCTCTGATAGTGCAGCGTGCGGCAGTTCCACAAGCAACAACTGCTGACCAACTTGCACGTGGAAATACTTCCAAAGACCGGTGGAGCTTTTTGAAGACCTTAGAACGGGAGAGATCATGACAGGTGAGTTTCAAATTTCGTTCATTCTACTCACTATTCTATTTCTTTAACTTCTATGGTTCTTTCCGGTCAGCAAATAATTAAAAAATTGTAAGAACTGTAACAATTTATTTCTGGGGAGGGGCAATAAATTCGTCACTGCTATGTTCAATTTGACGGATATGGTAACAGTTTCTTAATTGCAATCATTTTCAGAACATTTACAATTTTTTTAAGGGATATTTCTAGAAATATTGTGTTCTAGAGGACGTGAAAGGTTTTAAATGACATAAAAACTTGTCTTGAAATTTGTCGTTTTGAGTCCAGTGAAATTTATTATTTCAGTATTAGTTGAAAATGCTTTCTCGTCTTTTCAAAGCGTAGAAAACATAGTTAAGAAATCTTTTCTGTAACTTTCAGATTAACATTTAAACAAAATTAAAAGAATAATTAAATATATCATATTGGGAATATCTTATGATTTTTAAACACTTTAAATTTTGTGAGAAAAGAATGAATGTACGGTAGTATTTTTTATATTGTTACCGGCAATGTTTGAAACGCCGGCAATCTGTAGAATACCTGGGTTTTAATAAAATGTCGGGTGCATTTAGGCAAAATATGAAATACGATATTTATTAAATACTTTCCTTAGGCATTTTATATACTATTTCGGCAGTTTATAGAAGGACAACTGCTATTTAGACAAAGTATGAAAAAAGGTCACGGTAAGGCTATTATTTAAAAGGCGCGCATTCATCGACCTATGTATGAATATACTGAATGTGTTGATATTCGAAATGAATCAAAGATTTATTTGAATACTTTGCCAGTTTGTTACTTGGCATTGCATAAAGCCCTAGGAATCCTTTCATACATTTTTATACTTTTCGCCACTTTTTGGCATTCTACAGATTCTCGGGTTTCATACATGGCCAGTAACATAGAAGAGAATATTTATACAATTAACTATTGATATTGCAGTAAATTATTTTGTCATACTGAGAATTTTTAATTCTTTAACATTTATTATTCATACGATGAAGTTAAATACTGTTGTGTTAACTTTTAGCCAAACGATATTCTTTTATTGCATTGATTAGGGAAATTCTTTTTTGGCAAGCGTAGGAAGAAAAATTGACATACTTTGTATTAGCTTTCGTGTATAAAGTTTCTGTAGCATTTAGAATAATCATTTCATTTTTAATGTACTGCGGTACACATTTTTATCCCCCGACACTTGTGTGTTTCAGTTTCGTCTACAAGTATCCAGTTTACTAAATAATGACTGTTTGAAGGACTTTTTCTTCCTCGTTTACTATTCATCATCGTTTTTTTTTTTTTTTTTTTCAAAACGGCTTGTTTGGGCAAAAGTTATTCGAAACGTTTTTGGCAAAAATTACAATTTATTATAAATTTTGAAAATAAGCTCGCATAAGTTTGCGCATACTTTGAATAAGCAGTTGGTATTTAATACAAACATGAAAGTGAGAGGACATACAAGAATTAGTTGGCTAAAATTACTTTTCTTGCGCTTTGACAAATTTAACCAATGTTCGTAACGTGTAAGAATGTTACACATTGTTCCTTTTCCACCATAGTTGAAGTTTTAGAACTGTTATGTTTTCTCCAAACTCTATAGGTTCGATAGAATTTAAGAACATGGAGCTGTTTTGATAACTTCTAGAGAGTTGTATAGGAAATATAAGCAAGCATTTAGGGCTGTATGTTTAGGATCATTATCCTGACAGAACTTAAATGTATTCTGCATTCCAAGTTTTCTTATAGATGTTTTCAGGTTGTCATTAAGGATATTTATGTATTATGTTATAGTAATTCATACGGGTTTCGATAAACACTAAATTTCTTATTTCAAAGGCAGGGAAACATCTCCAACCCATTATGCCTGTACCCTCGTGCTTAACATTAGGCAAAGGCTTTTCGAATTCAATTCTTAATCCAAATTTTACCTCATGTTAATTAATCTGTCAGACCCAAATATAATAAATTTTTGACTTTGTTGTTCCAGTATTACATAACTTTGCTTACCATGCATTTTGCTAATGAATTTTAATCCAAATAGTGTCTCCAAATTCCAATTACTATAAAATAAAATAATATATTTCTTTTCCTACCGAAAAAAAAGTTGCTTTCAATGGAGTATTAATTGAAACAACTGCAACAGTGTAAAATCTGAAAAATAACTTTGACAGTTGTTTTGAAGGCTCAGCAGCAGCCGAGAGTTAAAAGTTGTTGAATACTTGTAGTTCGACAGAGGCGCAAATCTCGCCCAACGCGTATGGGCATTTTCGTGATTTTCCCCGTGTGTAAAATGAAAACATGAGTTTCCTTTAGGAGGTTCTCTCCGAAGGCGTCCCATCCCATAGACAGCCTTTCCGAAATTTAGTATAATAAAAATTATTATTTTGAATTGTAGAGTCGTAGGAAAGCACTGGACATCAGAATTTAGGGGCGACAATTTTTTTTTTTTTAACTTAATGATGCACTGAGAAGCAGAATTTAGAATCCGCAGAAGAACGCATGAGCTGTAAAACATCTAGCGCAAACCCTAATTAAGTTATGAATTTGTCATCCAAGAGTATTGATAAAAGTTTTCACCACAGGAAAAATTTCACTTCTTACAGAGATTTTTAACCACGGGCCATAAGTTTTAATTCTCAGCTTAATTTTAATAATCTATAAAAATTTACTGATCTTTTCACATATGAGTGAATTTAACCGACAATCACCGGTGATAAATGACCTTGATGGCCACTCGAAGCCGAGCGAATAAAAGCACTGAAAACTTGTAGTTCAGCATAGGAAGTCGTTCACGAAGGCATACATAGATAGCTCTCGTGTACTTTGCCTTAGTCACTTTACATTAAAATTTGGATTCATAAATTGAATTTATTCTCTTATTACTAGGGCCGAGTGGTTAAAACCGCTGAATACCGGAAGCTCGACCTGGTTTGCGATCGATTCCAGGCGAATGTATTGGCTGCATAGTCAGTTTTCTTAGTTTTCCCCCTGTGAAACATTAATACGAACTAGTTCAGAAGTCAAACAACAAAAATCAGTTCTTCCATTGGAGAACTGGATTTTCTAGAGGCATTTCACATTCATAAAAATCTTTCTGTTCTAGTTAACGATCCTAATTCCAATCCAAATTTGCCTTCGGCTTTTAGAGAAATTATGTTTTAGTTCTGGTTTCGCCAACAGATGGCGCCACTTGCTTATTCTTGTCCAGGCTTTCTTATCTTATCTAATCATTATTTCCTATCTTGTTCATTTGCGGTTTTGCAGCTGAAGATGATGGTTCGGTAAAACCATCGAAACTAGTCAAAAAAACTGATTTCTGTTGTTTGACTTCTGAATTAGTTTATTCGATGAACTAGTTTTTCTCGAAGTTTCTCATGAAGACATCCGACACCTCTTATGCAGCCAACCGTCGTTGCTTTGCGGTATTCAGATAGCCTAACTTAACCCTGTACTTGTCCTATGCAGGTGACCTGTAGGTTAGTTATGCCTTTAGCTTTAATATTAATAACCTGATATAATGTAAAATGCATTTAGTTTCTAATGTGTTCAACTGAATTTTTAAGTTGCCGAGCGGATAAAAAGCACTGAAAATTGCTAGTTCAACTAATATTTAAATCCAGGTGAAAGATCAGTTCGCAAGAGTGTTTTCGTAATTTTCCGCATGTATACCGTAAGTACCAGTCAATTTTCCTCAGAAAGTCGTCCACGAAAGAATTTGATATGACAGGAAATGAAACGAACAAAAACAGTTCACATAAAAGCAAGTCACGTAAAATCTCACCACACCGTTATGATTTCCAGCTAAAAATAAGCGCGAGTTATACCCCATAAAAATCTATAAATCGTGCTAATTAATTTACATGAGATTAATCTTATTCAAAATTTGAAGATGCAGATTTCATTAACTTTTATTTCTACTTGTCAAAATTTCCGAATACATTTATGTGGGAACATTTTTTTTTAAGTTGAAAATTAATAACCTGAAGAATCAGGCTTATCGGTGAGATTCTATACTTCGTGATAAATTTCTAGTTGATTTCTCTAAGGTAGCAAACTATCGTAATCAAAACGAAATGAGGAGTTGTAGAGGAAAATTGCAGCAAAAAATAAAATCCTTTACAATTATTGACAAAGATATGCCTTTTCCGTATACGTCGAACACAATTTAATAAATAAGAAAGTTAATAGATTGTCATTGTTTGTTCTCAAGTTTTGTCTTACAGCTTCGTAATTTGTTTATTTTTCAGTTTTAAAGTGATTAAATAGTTCATCTTACATATCAGAATTATTTTAAATAAACGTCAGAGTGCAAATTAACTATCCTCGATACGTTTTAATTACGAAGCATAATCAAGAAAAATTTCATTCGGATCCCAAACTTCGAATTAAACCGAAAATTAATATAAATTGGATTTTTTCCTTTGCGTTTTTATTACCGTTTATGTATGCTTTAATAAATATATAATAAATAAAATTCAGAGTACAGTTTAACCAATTTTTGTAAAAAATAAAACTTTTCATTTTAGGGTGTGGAGAAGAGAAAAATTCTGGCCCCTTAGTTGTTTTCGGATTGTGCATTCAGCCCGCATGCAGTTCGATTTCAAACCATTGCCATGTGCTACGTTTCTGATATATGTTCCTATAAACTAATTGTTATAATCATTACAAAAATTTAAAGAAAAAGTTTCATGATTTGGTGCCCCAGAAAAAACTACAAATGAAGCTAATTAATTTTCACTATAACTATTTTCTCTATTCGATATAAATCTTATTCAAAGATTTGAAGAGATCTGTTTAACTTTTATTCGTGCTTGTCAAAAGGTAAAGACACTCGGTTATTAATTTGCGTACTAAGAGGAACCGTTTCGTTTGGAAATGCATTGAAATAACTTTTATTTATAGTTGAACATCAATAAGAAAAGAACCTAATTGACTGACGAGCATCTACAATCCGCGATGATAATTTCTAGGATTTTTTTTCCTTTCTCAGACTATAAATGATGAGGGTCAAAACGGCATCATTTAGTTGTAAAAAGAAATAAAGAAGAGCGTAATTAAGAGGTTAGATGCAAACTTAATTATGCATCGAAAGAGAAACTTAATAAATAAGAGAGACAAAATTATTATTCTCAAGTTTTGTCAAACTTAATAAAGTTCCTCTGAAACTTTAAAGTATTCATACTTCTTTTGTTTTTAGTTTAAAGTGAGTTATTTGATTAATTTAACATGTTAGAATTATTTCAACAAAATGCCAGTCTAAGAATTTAATATTTAGCCTTTTAAATTACAAAGTGTCGTCAACAGTGCCGTACTTTAGATTTCAGATCAGTATGTAAGTTTGAAATTTTTCCTTTGGCATATTATCGCTACTGTTTATTTTAAGTTTTGATAACTATTTAATATACAATCTGTTTAAAATATTTTATATTGTGTTTTTTATTTTTATTAATAAAATTTTTCATTTTGTTAAAAACAAATTCTGGCCCGTCAGCTGCTTTTAAATCCTGTAGTTCGGCGCGCATGCAGTTTAAGTTTTAGGTTACAGAAAACTTCTACTTAAGTCGAAATGAGTTCATGACGAAAGTAAGGTTTTTTTTTTTCTCCCATGAAATTTTAAGCTTGCAGTGTAACTGTAGAAAATTGTTTGGCGCGTACTGTCCCCAAAACGGAACAGATCGATGAATTTTCATGAACATTTGCTACATTATTTTAAAGAATAAAAGTTGTTCATAACACCATGTATCTCGTACAGAATAAATTTTAGTTTACATTTCTTGGAGCATAATTTAGAAAGCTGTTAAGTACTGCCATCGCCTTAGCCGAATTTCATATCTTACAGTAGAAAAATTTTTAGTTTCGCAAAACTAAAGAAAAAAAAACAAAAGTGATGTCTTGTTCAAGAAACTTATATTTTTATCATTTTCAAGGTGGCGTGGGAAATCCTGGCAACGGCCATTGTGAGAAGATCAGAGATTTTAATCACGTTCTAGTCACCGGAGGAGCGGGTTACATAGGCTCCGTGCTTGTGCCTTTGTTGCTCAAGGAAGGTTTGGAGGTGAGTAATGTCTCTTATTTTTTTTTTTTTCGTTCGAATTCCTGTTCTTTTTTTTCTACAGACTTTCACCGTTTGCTCAGATGAATCTTAATGTCTACTATTAAATAATGAAAAATTTGTTTCCATGTTCCTCGCATTGTGGGGGGGGGGATGGCACCTAAAGACAGAAAATTTTTAATACACTTGGTCCTTCACAAGCACATGGGCACCTCAAGGCCAAATTTCGAATTTGTTTTATAAATTTTATTTCATATTTTGTAAAATTTTAACAATATTTGATTAACAAACTTGACTATCAGTGACTGAAATGCAATAAACGTAGTTCTTAAAATATTTTCTACTTAATCTGATTGATTTAAACAAAAATGCCTTATCTCTACTCCTAAATAATGAAGAATATGCACAGTAGGCGCCGCTTAATGTGATCAGATTTGTTGACGCTGTTTTGATAACTTTAAACGATTAAAAAAATAGCCTACGAAATAATACTGAGATTTAACCAATTTAAAGTAAATACCATCAGAAACGTATAAATAGTTTCACAGTATTTTTTCAGAAAATGTAAGTTTCTTTATGAACTCCTCATAATGTTTTCATAACTTCTCATAAGCTTAGTTATGAACAGTTAATAAATTCTAGAAAGCATTTAGTGATGCTGTACTCCTAATACTCATTGGAAAAAAACATCAATGTAAAATTTAGGCAAAAAGTAGCCTCGTGGATTTGAGCCAGCTTTCCTTAGAAGGCCCTCCAGGAAGGCATCCTTCCTCTTAGGCAGGTAATTCTCGCGTGGCATCCCTCCTCTTAGGCAGATAGTTCTCGCGTGCTTTGTCATAATTAATTGGAGCAAATCAAACTTTAATATATTTCATGTCATCCCATCGGCCTTGAATTAGTCTGGCGCATAATAACCTTCAAGGTTTTGTGCCATTAAAAGTCAGCCAACCCATCGACATTGAAATTGTCGCCAAGCAGTGTGATTTAGCTTCAGTTATGGATAAACGTGACATTCACAATATCTGTGCTTGCTTTCATTTGATGTAACCCACACTATTCTCAATAAGCCACTTTTTCTTATGAAGGATATCGCTGGTCTGCCACTAGTCTGCTGTTTCAAATGTAAACAATCAATGGCCGCCATAAAAAAAATGGCTTAGCGGCACTTAAACAACTTTAAAATTGTTCATAATTCTAAAAATATAGCACACAGATTTACTAAAGGCATAAAAACCTTAACCGGAAGATAAAAACAATATAGTTCAATCATTTTTCAAGCAAAAAATGTACAATTTACAAGCATATAAGAGTAAAGAAAGTGAGATCACTGAGCCGGGTAACAGAGTGGATATATATATGTAAATATATTTATATATGTTTGGTGCTGCCGATTACAACCAAAATACGAGGTGCACATCTACATGCTATATCAGTCCTATATACAAAATTTCAACGTTCTGAGGCTACTCGTTTTTGAGTTATGCGAGATACGTACGTACATACGTTCGTACAAACGCCACGAAAAATTCTCTTCAGAATTCATTTTAAAGCAGTTTTATAATTTTTTTGGAGGAAACGAGTATTTTTTTCTGTTCTTACGTACAGATATCACGCAAAAACATCGTTAAATTGCATTCGATAGCGGTCAAAATGGATATTTTCGTTGAAATATGCTGCCTGAAACTTTTCGCGATTACAATACTTCCTTTTTACTTCGTACAAGGAAGTAAAAATACTTAGATAAATAAGCTTTCTTTCACTTCTAGGGATTTTCTCTGTGTAGAAGTGTGCGAACATTCAAAATGGGAATCAGCTTATGAACATGAAATTTAGACTATCCAATTAAATGCTAATATATTTTATATCAGAATTATTATTAAAATCAGTTCAATAACCTGAACGGTGCATTATAAAGTGAATTAGTCATTTCGTAGTTCCTTTAAAATGATGTTGCAACATGAAAACCTTCCGGTTTTTAAAGATTTCAAGATTGGCTAGTATGCAGTGTTGGACGATTTTACCGCTCGGCTGCTGGTGGCAAGACACAAATTTTCACTTGCGCAGCTTTTAGGCGAACAAAGGTATTTGTCACCAAGTACATTAAAATGTTACTATATAAAACTATAAAATTAGGCGTAAATAACCTTAGGTGAATATTTTAGTGAAGACTGTATCGATTTCGATGGCAAATAGGTAAGTTATCAGGAGCAAAGAAATCTGCAACGAGAGAGTTTGTTTTGTATTGGCGTGTTTCTTTTCTCTTATATGAAAATTACTTAATGGTGTATCTTCTGAACTTGAAATAATTCATAGGCATCGACATTAGCATTTTACTTGATTCTTTTTTTAATAGCTTCTTTAACACACTCTTTTTTTTTAAATCTTATTCGTTATTTTTAGTTTAGCTTTAAAATTCTTGAGAACTTAAAGCTGTGACTGGATAATTCATGTTTGGAGTTGATTCCGTGCAATGTTCTACTCACCAGCAGCCGTGCGATTGAGTCGCTGAACACTGTTAGTTCAGCCTGAGGCTCGAATCCCTCGAACGGGGCTGGCTACATAAGCGTTTTCGTGGTTCTTCTCATGTGTAACATGCATACGAGCCAGTTTTCCTTAGAAGGCCCTGTACGAAGGCATCCATCCCCTTAAGCAAACAGCTCTCGAGTGCTTTGTCATAAAAAATTGACCAAACTGTGCATTATCCAGAAGGTAGTGACAGTGGTAGCCCGATAGTTATCGAAGCTCGAGGCCAACATGTTTCCGAGGTCTTCTCTTATTGGAATGCTCACCATGCAGAATGTCAACCCAAATATATAAACATTTTGTATTCAATCGAAATAGTCTCAAATATCGCTATTTTTTCGGAATCGCTTTTCAGATTTTGGCACCGAATTTTATCGCCATGTAGTTTTAAAGAAATAACACGATGAAAGTTTAAAAAAGTATGCCTTCTATTGGAAATTTGAAGACGAGCTATTTTTAAATATTTTGTGATTCTGCTGTTAAATTTTATGCGGCGTATGCGATAATTAATAATAAAGTTAAAAGCACAAATAAGTTGTATAAGCCATCTTGTTAATAAAAAGGTACTGATAGAATGAATTAAGAAAAGACTCGGAAAAATAGAAAAATGGATGCAACACTAACACTCTATCGGGAATTCTAAAGATGTGCTATTTATAAATATTTTGTTATCTTGGCGTATGCGCCAAGAATAGTATGTTAACTTTATTACTGTATGTGGGGTAAGTTCAAAATGTGGGGTAAGTATGTGGGGTAAGTTGTCACGTTAGGAGCGAGTCCAATAACAAATTGGAAACCTGCGGCGCTCAGCGAGATAAAAAAAAAAAACTTAACAAATTTAGTACGACGTTCTTAACTTAATTCATTGCAAAAGTTTGCGTATCTTGTTTAATATTTTGTTCAAGGCTAGTTTGCATTTCTTTCGAGTTTAAATTCTGGAGGATGGGTGGTTCATAGTTAATCAGTAGCATCAGTTTTAATATGCATACTTTTTCGAACAAAACTCGAATTTTCGATCTTTGTAGAGTATCTTAGCACGACTTCCATGCACACAGGATTCTTTGCAATTTCTCATGCTTATCTTATATTAGAAAAAGAGAATGTATATGCTAAGAATGCAGTCAGTTGATCAAGGTCAAAGGATTTCTCCTTTTCCCACCTATTTACGAGTAAGTATCTCATTGTTCGCAAAGTTTGAGTTATGTTGGAAAGTAAAACGATGGATCCACCTTCGTTTAATATTTACCTAATATTATTCACCTATTATTAATTTCGTGTAATATTATCACCAAGTCTCATTATGTACTACAAATCGTCAGAAGTTTGATTTTCTATTTGTTAGAGAACCGAGGTCTTATTAATCATTAAATAATTGAATGTGTGTATGTTCCTCGCGTTATGGCGAAACGATGACACCAAATTTCGAACACAAGGGTTTTACTATACAAGAATAATTTCTGCGGGTAGAAAGCCGATTAGCAGTTCCATTTTCTGCTACCTGCCAAGCATTTTAATGAGCAATTAATTTCTTTTATCTTCTGTTTCTATTTCCATGTAAATTTATCAGTAAACTTAAAAGCGTAAATGAAGAACATTTTAAAAACTAAACATAATTAGTTTATTTTATGCATAATTTATTCAAAAAATAACATTGTCAGAAATATATATAAAAAGGAGCTCTTTTTGTCATTTTAAGCAAATGAGCTTAGTCAAGAATTCTGGTGTTATGCATGATTTTTCCAGTTAAGGAAAAAAACCTGACAGCTTAAGGTTTTATGCGTTTTTTAACGTTTTATGTGTTATCTTTATTAAACAGCATGTTCTTCCCACTTAAACTGCATAAATTCAATTCAACAGCAATATCACAAAATATTTAAAAAAACAGCATATCTTTAGAATTTCCGAGAGACATCCTCATGCGCTGGAGATAAATGTTATTTTCGTACAGTGTTGCTACTGCCCGCTTTGAAATCGTTGAGTTTGTTAATCAAAAATTTACAAAATATGAAATGGATAATAAAACAAATTCGAAATTCGGTCTTCCAGGTCCGCATGTTCGGGTGGAGGATAACGTTATTCAAAATGTGATGGCTCTAAGTACCACCGTTTTTCCACAGTGCGAGAAACATACATATATTCATGCAGATTTCATTATTTAATTTCTTTAAATATAATACAGAGCTTTAATATTTGGTGGTAACAATTTAAAAACTGATTCGCCGTTTATAGTGAACCGACGCAAAATACCAAAACAAAATTAATAGCCCTTCTGGGCTAATGAGAAAATTTTTATATGATAACAAAGAATTCGCCAACTTATGATTTGATAAAATAGAATTTGGTACAATGGTACAAATTAAGTTGGTATAAATTTTAAATTCGTGGTAACTTAATGCATTTTTTTTTTTTTTTTTTTTTTTTCCATTTCTGTTGGAACATTTTGGAAATCGCTTATAAAATAGCTTCGAGGAGTTTTTTTTTATTTTTTTTTTATCGTGAGCTCCTACGTTTTGCCCACCACATGTACTTCGCTAAGTACGACTTCAAATGTTTTGATGTTGCAACGTATTATGCTGTCTTACGGTTGCAACATCGTCATGCCCTCTTCGAATGACTAATAAAACTTCGCCTAGGGCAAATTGGAACATTGACGCTTACTTGGTAATATATTTTACTTGTGTAAGAGACTAATAGCATCCACTTCATTGTTTGGAACCACACCTATAGATCCATGATCAAATTATGAAATCCGTTGGGGGGGGGGAAACTGCGTTGTTAATACTTCAAGAAACAAGACCTTCCAACTGTTGCATTAGTGGTTAATTTGTGTAACAAAATTGGCAACTATTTGCTCTTTTTTGGCGAAGTTTGGTATTTTCTCAGTTAACATACAAGGACCCAGAAAAGGAGGCCTCTACTCTGACAAAGCCTAAGTCGATAAATATATGTATTTTACCGGCAAAGTATGAAAGCCGGCCTTTTATAGAATACCTAGAAATTTTATAGTAGGCCGAAAATTGGCGAGCAGGTATGAAAAGATTAACATTTCATACATTTCTTTTACTGGCAATCCGATAAGTAGGAAATCGATTCGTTTCTAATATCAATACAAACAACATTCATTCATACATTTCATTTGTCTTCTTGAAACAGAGAGGCGTACATTTTGGTTTGTATAACTTTGAATTATTTTTATGTATTTTGAATATCACTCTTTTATTTTTTGAAAATAACATTTGTATTTTTAAGAAATGCACGTCTTTTAAACGATAGCTTTATCATGATCTTTTTTTCATACTTTGCCTAAATAGCAATTGTCATTTTGTATATATAATGCCAAGGTAGTGCCTAGGGAAAGTATGATAATCCTCATATTTTACAATTTGCTTTTATAAGTGCCTTCCATAAAATAATTAGGTATTCTTTAGAATGCCGGCGTTTTATTACACTGCCTGTAACATAGGCATCACCTTATTCACTACAGTTCTTACCGGCCTTTATTTTCGCAACCGGTGATCGCACATATACTTCCCGTTACGCAACTATTCCTGTTTTGGAATTTTTTATGTAAAAAAGTCAATTTTTAAAACATTACTCAATCTAATTTGTTTTTCCGGTCTCTATATTTTAATAAAATTTTATTCTCTTTATGAAAAGTAAAATACCAAAAATTTCCTTCCCCATGCGACAAAAACTTACCTTGATATTTGACCTTAAAATTCGGAAAAATGTTCAGGGACCATGCAGAAATTGAAGAGCAAATTCTTTGCAAGTGTACTTGGCTAAAAATGAAATACCCTTTAGGAAACGTTTTCTGATAGATATTGCGTTAGGAGTATTTCTATGCAGAATTAATGCGAAAAAATATTGATCAACATAATGTTTTTCAAAATGAGGATCCTATTTACAGAATCTTGTGTTCCAGAAGGCACCGACAGGCTTGTGTATTGGCGCGTAGCGAACTCTTAATACTATTTACGTTAATTAAAAAATTAAAAACATTTATAGTTTAATGAATTTTTTACTATTACCAGGTTTATTCTAAATAAAACTAGATGACAATATTAACATATCTATAAGACTTGTGTGAGAATTCTTTCTCCGTGCCCAGTGTAAACTAAAGACTTTAATAAATCAAAGGAATAACAGTGAATGGAATTTAGCGGGGAAAATCTACCTCTATCTTACAGAGTGTGTTCACACATTTTTAGAATAAATTCTCTTAATTAACGTTTAAATTTAGTTTTTTAATGTTCATTTTGATAGCCCTTTTGGGGGGACATTATTTGATTTTTATATCAATCTTATACCATCCATTTCTGCCACAAAGCCATTAGTCGCATAACTCATGTATGCATTTCTCATTTCTTTCTGAGGTAACGGCTCTCTCTATATACTATATTAAGTCTGCTTCGCGATTTTCTATCATAGAAGGGCTTTTCGTAAAATTTCCATACCTATTGATTTCTGCCCACCAGCGGCCGAGCGGTAAAGTCGCTGAACAACTGGTAGTTCAGTCCGAGGCTCGAATCCAACAAACGGGCTGGCTGAGTGGGTGTTTTCGTGGTTTTCCCCATGTGTAACGTGTATACGAGCCAGTTTTCCTTAGAAAGTCCTCCACGAAGGCATTTCTCCTCTTAGGCAAATAGCCTTCGAGGCTTTGCCGTAATTAAATAACCTAACCTATTGATTTCTAGTTCTTTTCCACAACTTTCCAGAATTTATCCAGCATGGTAGTTTGGGCTTACAAAAAGCTCTTTTCGAGAGACTAGACACAATAGTACATAGGTGAAACATGAGCGACCTTCGCAGAAATACGTTGAGAAGTAGTATCTGCAAAACCTGTATCAGTTCATTTTTTCCAGGAATACAATGGTGCTCTTTGAAGTTTCACTCCGAAAGTCATTGAGAAAAACAAAATTTCTTCTGTGAATATCAAACATATAAATCTTTGTCTTGATACTACGTTGATTTTAATATTTTTCCCATTCTTCTTATTTTTAATTTCTCATTTCAAAAGAACGCTGCGAAACTCTTACTTAAACTGTCGTTGCATTCACGAAACCAGCTCTATACATTTTTTTTTCTCTACGTTTCCGATAATAAATACACCTTTTTATCGTTGATGTCATTTAGTTAAATCCATGCTTTATCTAAAGTCAGAATATACATTTCCGTTTATCTCCTGCTAAATAGATTTTCGTATAGTTGCATGCCTCGGCGTAAGCTGGTGAATATAATGTTTTTAACTGGTATGTCATGGTTTATTATTTTATTGTTACTACAGGTATATTTAAATACTCTGCAAGTGATTCTTTATCGAAATCGTTCTATTAAGTGTAAACACCCTTTGTAGTTTGTTCGTTAACTGGCCTCTTAATGCAAGTTGTAAATGATATCGACTATCGAACATTTTGGAGTTCAATATCTCTATAAATTTTTGTCGTACTTTTTCAAATTTTGGTGCGTTATTTTTTAACAAGTACAAAGTTTTCCTAAATATATAGAAATATCTAGGGATTTTCCTACCGAGACCAGAGGCATGTATAATGTTAGATTTCGAATTTCGAGCAAAACTGATTTTTTTTTTTTTTTTTTTTTTTTTTTTTTCAAATTCAAAAGTGTGAAAATAGGAATTTTTGAACCATTTGAAACAGTTTTATAATTGGAAGCCTGTACGACCAAGGGTTGCGAAAATAAAAGCTGGGTAAGACTTTTCGGGATACGGTGTAGAATAAATTATATTGCAGATAAAAATTTTGATGCTTTATAATTTGTATGAGCCAATTTGTATTAAAAGTATGAACCAATGTTATAAGTACATTATTTTAAGTTCTAAAAAATCACCTTCTACTCCACTGCAAGTAGCGAAAGTCGGGGGTAATAATAGGCAGGAGGGTGCCAAAAACGTTTCAATTTTTCTTTCTTGAAAGACGGTAAAGTGCCGCCTTCAAATGATGCTCATGGCTATGAAAGAACAGCGTGAGTTGGGTATACGTTTTTTTCATGAGGTCGGTGGTTCGTAATTTTGAAATGAAATTAGTGTTTGGATGATGCTGATGCTTAATGCTGTAGTGAAAGTTGTGAGCAGTTCTGGAAATGTATCTTTGGACAGATTTCTATTTTTAAATCTGTATGTAATCTTACAAAATTGGCAAAACAACCTTGTGTTTTTTGTAGATTTTAGGCAAGCCTCGATTCATTTCTAGAGAAAACAGATACAGGTCCATATTCATCAGAAGCTAGGAAATCTGCAATGAAAGAAAACCCACGGTTGTATTTATACCCAAAAGGAGTAAAGCGAACGACAAGGTAGCTCTATCTGTGCGTGAATACCGTAACACAAATTGAAAATTAAGTTCATAGAGTTTTAAAGGCATTAGGAAGAGCTGGATTGGAATTAGTTATTAACTAGGCAAGATAAATCTTTGTGAAGGAGAAAAGCTTTAAGGAAATCCAATTTGCTAAAGGAAGAATTTTTTTGGATAATTTTTGCAGACTCAAAATTGTGATTAAATTTCCAACTATGATTAGATATCGGTGATTAGTTAATTTCGCCTTTTCGAAAAAATTCATAAAGATTTATCTTATTTATTTAATGAATAGTTCCAAACTAGTCCTTCCTAACGCCTTTAAAACTCTATCAACTTAATTCTTCTCTTCTGATTACTATATCTGCCGATAGATAGTGATACCTTCTCGTTAGTTTTACTCCTTTTGAGTATAAATACAGCCGTGGCTTTTGCTTCGTTGAAGGTTTCTTTGTTTCTGCTGAAAAGGGACCTGTTCCTTTTGCCGTGTGGTAGTTTTCACTAAAAAGTAAGCCAAAGATAAATGTGTTGCTTTTCTGGTTTTATGTTTTACTTGTGCCGCGTGTGTTTGTCTTCTGTCTTAATAATGCAATCTTATATTATATAAAGAGAATGTGTCTGCCTTGGGCGCAACAATGGCTTCACCCGAAACATTGTATATACTGAAGTTTTTGACTTATTTCATTACCTGATTAATTCTAACTTTACTGCTCCTTGTTGCTCAAAGTTTGAGTTATATTTTCATTCAACCACATTCGTTTAATATTTAATTTCGTTTAAACTTATTGCCAAAACTTCTTAATTCTTCCATTATCATTGCGTTTGTTCATTCGATTCGTTAGAAAGTGGGAGTTTTACTACGCTGGTTAAAAAAACGTATTGGCAGTTTCCTATAATTGATCATATTAGTTAAGAAAGGAAAGGCTTCAAAATTTTAGCTGGACATAACGAACACGGGAGGTAATAAACACCCTAATCTAATGAAATTTTCATTTTAATATTCCTTTTACGCAAAATCCACAACAAAAACTTAAACTTTCATGTCAAAACAGTATTGTTAAAATCATACAGCAAAATGTGGGAACAGTTTAATACTTTGTATTCATACCTTTTGCATTTATAATAACTTGTAGTCTCTTTCTCATAGAGAAAACCAAAGTCTGGGTCGTACTATTAGGAATTTGGTGCCATTCTTGCAAGAGTATTTGCTTAAATTCATTTTTGTATTGAAATTTTATTGTTTATTGAACAACTTCTAGGGTTCAGTTTGTTGCATAAAATTTCAATTGGATTTATCTTGCGTGATTGGGCGGTGTCTTTAACTGGCGAGGAGCCTAATAAAGTAACCACTTTCCCCACTCCCGGGTAAGGTTCGCTGTATGCTTAGGGTCATTGTCCTGTTGAAACATGAATGATATTCCTAAGCCAAGTTTTTGGACATTGAATTTCAAATTATGATGCAATATGTCAATGTACGTGCTGTCATAATGCCCTCAATTAAGCATGGGTTACCAACTCCGTTTGGCGGCCATACACCCTCAAACTACGACGCTTCCTCTACCATGTTTCACAGTCGGTGTTGCATGTTGTTTTACTAGTTGGGTGTTTGCCTTTCTCCACGCATATTGTCATCCATCACTCCCGAAAATGCTAAACTTTGATTCGTTGGAGAAAATAACTGTGTTCTAAAACTCCTCTAATAAATTAGCATGAGATTTTGCAAAATCAAATCTCTTTTTACTGTTTATTTCTGAAATGAAAGGTTTCTTTCTAGCTGCCCTTCCATAATAACTTCCTATAAAACATTCGTATAGTCTGTACACTAAAAGTTTTATGTGAAGTATTAGCAATAATTTTAGCTAACTGGGGGAGGGAAAAAGTGCACTTATTTTAGGGTTTCCTTTAAACTCTTTGATAATGCCACGTTTTTCCCTTGCAGAAACTATTTGAGGCCCTCTACTTCTAATCTTATTTCCTATCGATCCTGTCTCTTTGAACTGTTTTATAACGCTTCTAACAATAAATAAATAAAGGAGACTGCGCATGTTCACGCCATTGCTGTGTGTTTTTTCTTGAGCTCTGGTTTTCAGCTTTATTTTGCGGTAATTAATGTGTGTAAACTATTTATTGTGTATAATTTTATTTGTGCAAGTGCTCTGCTTTATATTTGTGTAATTTGTTTCAAATTGAAAGAAGTATTGTTAATATTATGGCTCTTGCAAGATTTCGGCATAGTTAAGCCTAGCTTAACGATTTGTTTACTTCTTTTAGTAGTGCTATGAAGTAAAAGAATGCCAAGATGGACGAAGAAGACGCTGATGTGTTTTATAGTGAGCTTAAATGTTGCTATGATAAACTTGAAACGACTGAGTCAAAGTGTAATATGAACCAGAATATTCGTGAAGAGGCAAGGCATGTAATGTGTGAGTTAGTGTTTGATTACTAAGAATTTTGAACGTATTAAGTCGTTGGGTTACCGTGAAGCTTGTAGGGAAAGTCTTAGACATTTTCGTAAAACCAACGTATGCTAGTGCTGTGCTGCCATCTCCTGTGGAGAATGCAAAACAAAATTCTTTAAGTTGTGGTCTTGTTATTTCTTCGGAAAATCGTTCGTCAGAGTATATTAAGAAGATTCTTAAATTACAAATTAATCCTGTAGAGAAAAAAGTGGGTATTCTCAATCTAAAAAATATTGGAAATGGCAAGGTATTCATAGAATGTCCCTCTGAAAATGATTTAAAAGGATACAAATTGAAATTCAAGTAAAATCACCGGAATTAACTACCTTTCCTTCCAGACGAAGGAATCCTACGATCTTAATAAAAAATGTCCCTAATGAGATAAGGGATGAGGATGTTCTCGATGTTTTAAAAAATCAAAATCCAGATGTTATCGCCTCTGAAAATAAATGGAGTGAATCTCGAATTCGATTTACGTTAAGGAAATTTCAAAATACGAGACATTTAGTTGTTGAGGTGCATCCAGACATGCGTAGAGGTATTTTACAGGAATGTAGACTAAAAATTTCTTGGAGCATCTGTACTGTGGATGATTTTGTCGTGATTAATCGGTGTTTTAATTGTTTAGGATATAATCACTGTGCTGAACATTGTAAAAATCTACGCGCTTGTTATTTCTGTGCACGTGAACATGAAAGTAAAAATTGCCCACATAAGAATTTGAAAGTCTGTATCAATTGCATTAGACGCAATCAAAAAGTAAAAGATGAGGAAAAAAAATTAAATGTAAGCCCTTTGCCTTTTTCTGAAAGTTGCTCTTGTCATGAATTTATAAGAAGTCAAAATATAGCAAGAACAAATTATGGATAATAGTCATGATTCTATTTTAAAATTTGTTCAAATTAATTTACATAGATGTAAGGCTGCTACTCAGCAACTTGTTTTGAATATGGAGGTAAACAATGTTTCTGTTGCTTTTATTCAAGAACCTTACTTTTATCATGGTCTTATGCCTGGCTTTCCGAGTTCCTTTAGGTTATACTATGATTTTAACTCGGAAGTCATAAAGGCTGCTATTGTTCGAGCCGGATTTCTACCTACTTTTTTAGATTTGAGATTCTTGGATTATAATATGGTGACTTTTGATATTATTTTTAAAAATACTAAATATTCTATTTTCATACTACTTTGAGCCCTCCTGATGTATTGAATTTGATTTGCATAAAATAAGTCGGGTCTTCCAGGCTAAGGATCTTGCAAAGCTTATTTGGGGTATGGATTCCAATAGTAAATCTGAACTGTGGTTTAGTCCCTACAGTGATGCTCGAGGAAACAAGCTTGGAGATTTTGTCAGCTCCTATAACTTATACGTGATCAATGAGGACTGTGGCCCTACCTTTTGTTCGGAACAGGGATCAAGCTATATAGATGTCACAATTATGGGAGCTGATTTGCTAGCAAATGTTACCCGCTGGTGTCTCTCGGACTGTGAATCATTGTCAGATCATGCAATGATTGAATTCGACTTATCTGTTTCTAATGCTTCTTTAATTGCTGTCAGTAGAATTTTGTTTAATACTACAAAAAAAAAAAAAAAAAAAAAGGCAAATTGGGGATATTTTGAAAAATATTGTTCACAGTATATTTCTTTGATCATTAATGGTTTGGATTCTTGCTCAAGCACCGACTCACTTAGTGTGATTGTAGATTTTATAACTTCAGTTATTTTTCGGGCATGTATTAAATCTATGCCTACTAGAAGGACTGGTAGGCGAAAAGTACCCTGGTGGTCATTGGAAATTTCCATTATGAGAAAGAGTCAACGCTGCTAGACGGAGGTTCCAGAGGACTACTAGCAATGATATAAGGGACTTGTATAAGCGGAAATACCTTGATTTAAGGAAAAATACAAAGAAATGCTTATTGAGGCCAAATTCGAGTCTTGGAGGAAGTTTCTTTCCGATATCAATAATGAGAATGTGTGGAAAAAAATTTACACTTATGGTATTAAAGAAAATTTTATGAGGAAGATCGAGATCTCGGGCCTTCGGCTTTCAAGCGGTAACTTTACGTCTTCCTTGGAGGAAACTATCGATGCTATTCTTGATAAAGCTTTTCCTCCTGATTGTGTGAGGCTTGATAATGACTTTCGTACTCAGTGGCGCTCATCTGCTCGCACTAATTATGCATCTCAGATTGATCCTCCTTTTTCGCAGGCCGAGGTTGATGATGTAATTCGTAATTTAGGGCTTGGCAAGTCTCCTGGCCCGGACTCTATTCCCAATGAAATCATAAGATACTTCCATCGGCTTTTTCCTGCAGTTTTTCATAGATTATTTAATATATGTTTGAATCTTGGTGCTTTTCCACGAACTTGGAAGAACGCCCACGTTATTGTGATACCCAAGAAACAAAATTTTACTGTTCCACATGAGAATAATCTTAGGTGTATCTGTCTTCTTTCTTCTTTAGGTAAACGTTTTGAAAAACTAATTACTAACAGAATTACTTGGCATCTACATAAAGAAAATATTCTTAGTGCTGACCAATATGGTTTCATTGCTCAAAAATGTGCTGAGGATGCAGTTCTGCGTCTTAGCAACATTGTACAGAGGGGCAAGATGAGAGGTTTGTACACTATTTTAATTTTTCTTGATATTGAAGGAGCTTTTGATAATTCATGGTGGCCTGCTATTCTTAATTTACTAAAAGAAATGAAGATGCCTCAAAATGTGTTTAATGTTGTTTCTGATTTGCTGAAAGACAGGACCGTCGAGCTTTCTTTGGGTGGCACCTCAAGTGTTCGTCGACCTCAAAGAGGATGTCCCCAAGCTTTGGATTATTATTATGAATGATCTCTTACAAAAACTTTCTGATCTCTTCAGTTGTGAAGTCATTGCCTTTGCAGATGATTTGTTGATTTGCATTCAAGGAAAAGAAATGCAAAAAGCTTTTCGTCTCACCAAAGATGTTTTAGATTTCATTTATCATTGGTCAATAGATTTTAAGTTAAACTTTAACGATGCAAAATCCAAGACCATGTTTATTGATAAAAAAAAATACTACTTATGAAGGATATCAATTGCTTTTAAATGACAATCCTCTTCAGAAGGTGAATGAAATTAAATATCTAGGTGTTTTGTTGGACAGCAAATTTAACTGGAAAAAGCATATTTCCTACATTTCTAATGAATGTGAGAGACTTCAGCGTGGGCTGAATCGAATTGCATGTAATAGTTTTGGTATTAAATCGAATGTTAGCGCAATTATTTATAAACAAGGCATTGTACCCTTTATTTCATATGGATGTAGAGCTTGGGAATTGTCTCTAGAAAAGAAAATTAACTCTAAACGCCTGCTTTGAGTTCAAAGACGAATTTTGCTGCGAGTTATAAGCGGTTACCGAACTATTAGTTACAATGCTGTTTTCTCTCTTGCTGGATTTCCACCACTGGATTTGTTTATTCTGACCTTTATAGATTACAAGAATAGTCTTGCAAATTACTCCAATTCTCACTTTGATCGTTTATTGCCGTTGTCTGTTCTACCACATCCTTCTGTAAGACAACCAGTACAGATTCTGGATAGTACGGACACTGATGTAAATTCATTCTCATTTGTGTTGTATATGGATGGTAGTAGGATTGATGATAAAGTTGGTTTTGCTTTCGTTATTTTTTGAAGATGATACTGAAATTGTCACCAATTTCGCATTAGAAATGAATGTACTGTATATATTTCTGAGCTTCTGCGTATTAATTTTGCAATCAAGTGGATAATTAGCCAGAATGGACGTGGTTCCAGCTACTTAATCTGTACGGATTCACTCTCTTCCCTGGAATCTCTTAAAAATACCTCTTTATGTAATGATATTATTGTCAATATACAGCAGTCTCTCGGAGATCTGGAGAAAAGGGGTATTTCAGTGTTTTTTACATTTGTCCGTGGTCATTCGGGTAATTATGGAAACGAGAGAGCTGATTGGCTTGCTAAGAATGCAACTAAAAATGATATTAACGTTGATGTAAATATTCCAAAATCTTATTTAAAAAAAAACATTCAAAGCTAAAATGATTGAGCGGTGGAACTGTGATTATATCTCTTCTGATAAGGGATCTGTTACAAAAACATTTTTCCCAACTATTTTTGAAAGACTGAAAAGTAAGGACTTGTTGCTCAATTTTAAAGTTACGCAATTTTTGTCTGGACATGGTAAGTTTAATGTTTATCTTGAACGATTTAAGCTGACATCTTCCAATTTGTGTAATTGCAATCTTAGCGTTCAGCAAAGTGTTTTCCACCTACTTTTTGATTGCCCACTGCTTGATAAAGCAAGAAATCTTTTGAAATGTAGATTGGAATTCATTGGCCGCCGAAATGTTATGATTTTGTATCCTCGACTTCGGCCTACCGAGCTTTCAATGATTTTGTCGACTTTTATTTTTAACACTGTTAATGATTTCTTTATACATTTTTATACTTTTCCATTTACTTGCGTTTTTTTTTCCTTGTTATGATTTCATTGTGTTGTTGAAAACTGATGATATTACTTCTATTTTGCCTTTTTTACTTACGATTTGTAAGTCTCGTGTGATACTTTGTGGTGCACGAGGATTTCTTTTTCTTTAAAAAAAAAAAAATAATAAATAATTAAAAAAAAATCTGAAATTTTTCAGATTTTAAATTACGTCCAAAGGGGCATTTTTTTAACGTTTTGAGTGTTACCTTTATTTATTAAATATCATGTTCTTTGCACTTAAACCATAAAATTCAGTTCAAGAGCAATATCGCAAAATGTTAAATTAAGCATATCTTTAGAATTTCCGATATACAGTCTCGCGAGCTGGAGATAAAAGTATTTTTTTTTCTATATAACGTTGCCATTTCTCGCTTTTAAAGCATTGAGTTTGTAAATCAAAAATTCGTTAAAGTTTTACAAAATATAAAATCTATAATAAAACAAATTCCAAATTTTGGATTTCAGATGCCCATATTCGCAGTAGGATTTCGTCATTCAAAATTCGATGGCTCTATGTACCATTGTTTTATCACAATGCGAGAAATAGACAATCATTTATGCAGATTTTTCATTATTTAATTTCTTCAAATATAATGCAGGACTCTAACATTTTGTGGCAACAGTTTGAAAAGTGAACCGACGTTTATGAGTCCGACGCAAAATGCCAAAACGAAAGCAATAGTCCTTCGGGACTGAAATCCCTTTGGACTAATAAAAATAAATAAACCTATGTTCAGTTGTATTCCTATAGCACGATAAGTTAATTTCTCATTTCTGAGCTGAATAATCATGTTTTTAACATCCAACTCCTTCGACTTCGAAGCCACTTTATAACAGTATTGGCAAAATAACGTTTTAAAAAGTTTCGAAGTAGCACTGCAGTCTTTATACTAACACGGTTTCTTATCAGTCTAAACACGTGACCTCAACATAACAAAATTTGCATAGCAGTTAGAACTTTGCCAACACATTTTGACATGCAAATTTACGTTTTTATTGTATATTTTGTGTAAAAGGCATATTAAAATGAGTTTTGTTAGATTTTTGGGTTTGTTACCGCCCGTGTTCGTTATGCCGAGTTAAAATTGTCGGTTTTTAGCTAATATAGTAATTTTCGGTAATTGCCAATATTTTTTCCCACTGTAATTCTGTATACACCAAAAAGCATCCGTTATTTTCTAAGGGCTACATTTCTCAGAATTTGAATTTCAAAGAAATTTATTTTTGCAATACGTCTCCATATGAGGGTGGCTTAAAGTAAGGCTGGATGGATTATCGTTTAGTGCGAAAATTCTCGGTGAATTTCCTCAGGTCATCAAATTTTCATCAAAATTTCTTATCTCTGAACATTGTCAAGCATCTAAATACTACCCCCCCCCCAAAAAAAAACCCGTTGTGTATTGCTCAA
This sequence comes from Stegodyphus dumicola, assembly GCF_044657685.1. Lineage (NCBI taxonomy): Eukaryota > Metazoa > Arthropoda > Arachnida > Araneae > Eresidae > Stegodyphus > Stegodyphus dumicola. The sequence goes on from NC_140777.1 coordinate 92,994,034, forward strand.
CAATAGCACTAATAAAGACTTTACTCAAAGGCGCCAAGTTTTAGATAATGTGTGTAGTAGTGTTCACTTTTATTTACCATGTCTGGGATTCTAACGTCACGTGCGTTCTAAACTAATTTACACGTGACGTTTACGTAAGTTGATGCAGATAAAACGGCTGCCTGGAATGTAAGAACTGCTTTCATCACTTATCGTGCAAGTTCAGTTAAAGTAAGATTTTTGTAAAACAGCAATTTGATACTTTGTAATTACAGTAGAATGTGGATTGTGCGAGATAACTAGAACCGTAATGACCTTGGATAATTGAATACTCGCTTAACAGTGATTTAAATTTCAAATCATACTAATTTTTCTTTGGATCCGATTTTCTGAAATTGTTAAAAATTCTAAAAGTAAGTGCACAAGTACTATTAACGTTTTACTGCACAAGTAGTTTCAGAAATCAAACAACAAAAGTTAATAACATACTGCACAAGTAGTATTAACATTTTTAAATTCTTTTAATTAGTAGATAACATTTTAGTTTCAAAAACAACCTATGCAAGATTTTATTTCATGATAAAAATAATAATCAAGGGAAAAACTAATTAACTCCATCAAAATTGCGCAAATCAAATTTCTTTATGCAATTTTGAGACATTTATTTGAAAGTTTGCTATTTTTAGTCCAAAGAGGCTTTGTCCCTGAAGGACTATTGCTTTGGTTTTGCGATTTTGCGTTGGTTCACTATAAATGTCCGTTTCACTTTTCAAACTGTTGCCACCAAATGTTAGAGCTCTGCATTATATTTGAAGAAATTAAATAATGAAAAATCAGCATAAATGTATATTTCTCGCATTGTGATAAAACAATGGTACATAGAGCCATCGAATTTTGAATGACGTAATCCTACTGCGAATGTGGGCGTATGCGGAAACCCAAATTTGAAATGTGTTTTATTATCGATTTCAGTTTCGTAAACAAACTTTTGATTTACAAACTCGAAGATTTCAAAGCGAGAAATGGCACCGTTGTACAGAAAAAAATTTTTATCCCCAGCGCGGGAGACTCTGTATCGGAAATTCTAAAGATACGCTCAATTTAAAACTATTTTGCGATATTGCTCTTGAACTGAATGTTATGGTTTAAGTGCGAAGAACGTGATATTCAATAAATAAAGGTAACAGACAAAATGTTAAAAAACGCCCCTTTAGACGTAATTTCAAATCTGAAACTTTCGGATTTTTTTTTTTTTTTTCCCCCAGTGGTCTTCGCAGGCCACATGCGGCCGCCGAAGACATTATGTATTTGTTGCAATGATTTCAAAATTTTTGACATTTGGAATCCGAGTATATAATTCCATTAAAAACGAACATAGATAATACACCGTAAAATCTATAAATGGAGCTAATTAGCTTAAAATGTGATATAAATCTTATTCAGATTTGATAATTTTTTCGAGTTTGTCCAAAAATAAAAGCTTAGCTACGAACTATCGCAATAATCGTTTTGTTTGCGAATACATTTAAACTTGTAGCGCTATCTTTCTCATTTGAAAGTTAATTAAAAAAGGAACGTGATTGACCGATGGGCATCTGCAATCCGTGATGAAGATATTTCTAATAACTTATCTTCAAAGCTATAAACTTTATAGGAATTGAAATGCTATCAAGTGCTAAACTGACGTAAGAAATAATGAATTTTGTAATTATTTATGCCTCGAAGAAAAATGCGATAACTAAGAGTTAAAATTTCGCCCCATTTAAAAAAGCTTTTATTAAAGTTAAATTATTTAATGATTAATTAAACATGTTAGACTGATATTTCTTTCAAATAATTCTAAGACATTATTTAGCAGTCGGAATAATTTGAACAACAAAAATGTCTCGAGGTGCCAAAATTTACGATAGAAATTAAATTTGAATATTTTTCCTTTGCGATATATATTGTTTATGTATGCTTTGATTAAATATTTATAATTTTTTAACGAAATTGAAAATTTATTTTGTTAAAAAAATTTCTGCCCCATCAGCTACTTCGAGATCGTGCATTCGGCCCGCATGCAATTTGAGACCACTGAAATTAGGCTCTACATTTTGCTATTATATGCTAAGAAAGTTTGAAGTGTTCCATTTAGTTTTAAGAACTGGAAGCACTGCAAAAAGTGTATTCATCATAGTTCTGCTAAGATTTTTATATCATAATCTTTATATCGCGTAGTCAGCTGAGATTTTTGAGTACAAGATCGGTTTGTGCCCTATTTCAAGTTTTCCCAATTGAGGCATTTTTGAAAAATCGTCTCATTTCAGGGTCTTTCGGTGGGGGTAAACGGGAGGTATTCTCATTTCAGCCTTTCATTCGAAACTAAATTTAAAAGTACGGTAGAAGATCACGTGAAATATGTATGTAACGATCTCGCAATGATACTTGCCTTGGACTTCAAATAAAGTTTAAATTTTATTGCAACTGTAGACTAGAACATTATCTAAAAACAAAGGTTTAACTGTGGTATTACTGACGTTGATGTTACTTGTTACTTGCAATGATAAAATTTTAAGCTATTTCCTGATAAGCTATAGAGTTCTGATTTTGTTACACACACTGTTGATCGATGACAATACAATGTGGTGAAGCGATATATTTATTATAAAAGTCTGCTCAAATTTGCATGAAAATTATAATTTCTGAATTTTTGACAATTTTCATAAAATTGCTCTATTTTGTTGTAGACTGTTCGAGCTCTATGATTTTAAAATTTTAACATCTAGAAATGTATCGGATATAAATTTTGAGATTATGAAACAAAATTTTCCCCCTCTTTTAAAATAAGAATGATAAAATCGAGCTATTTCTAAATTTTGTTTTAAAGAAATGTCTTGTAGTCTGATGCAGGCGGGAGGAAAAAAGCGTTTTGATTTTGTCACCTTAGGGCATTTAATCTCGAATTGGCAATATTCGTTTTTTCATTTTAGCTTCAAGTAAAACGCTCGCTTTAACATTTATTGCTTGTTATTACATCTGATTTCTGAAACTAAATATTCAAAGCGATTTCTTTATTCTCTGAATGACATTCAATTATTCATTTCATAATTTTCTCATAATTTATTGCTTGTGTTTTAATGACAAAAAAATTCATCATTGATAACGTGCAATTGAGTGTAAAAAAACAGAAAATCGAATATAATTAAATGAAAGCTTATAGTATAAAAAGCATTTTTAATTGCATTTTAATGATTACAGTTCATACTTAAGATATACTCACGTTGATTTTTAAAGAACAATGGCTTTTAAACATTTTCAGAAATATACAGTTTAAATGAAGCTAAAAAAATAGGAATCTGGCTAGTATAAAATTGTAGAGTTTCACTTGATCTGTTAGTCAATTAATGCAATAACCCCGAACAGATGTAAAGCGAATTATGTAGTCATAGTAGTCTGAAGTAACTACTATGTCGTGGAAAGTTTTTTAATAACATTTTTATTTAAAAAGGAACATAAATGCAATTTCTTGTACTAAAAGTAATAAGCCACAGCTGATGCAACTAAACAGAACAGTCAAATTCAAGTTAAAACGTGGAATATACTAGTCAAGGACAATTTAAATATTCTCGAAGCTGGTTCAGTAATTCTTCTGTGAGCGTCAAATCAAGGGTCGGAAGATATATATAACACAAAGCCGAATAATTAAAGCTATCAGACCTGACAGGAGCTAAATGTGGCGTGCACATGTAGGCCTGAACATGCTCTGTCTGAAAATCCTAAACATTTCAATTTAAATGATAGTTATCTCATTTACATTCTGATGAGGAAACTGAAAGGAAAAGTTAGTTTATAACTGGTTAATTTTAAATAACATTACAAAATTTTAAAATGATTTTTTGTAGTTATATCTTTAAAGAAAATGAAAAGTGAAGAAAAGCTGAAGTGGGACAGTTTTTTGCTTTTATCTTGACCATCTGCAAAGCAAAATAAAGAGCACAATTTTTGTTGCCACCTCCAAAAAGCCTGAAGTGGGAAAGTCTAAAATGAGACGTTACAAGATCTAAAATCTTGTCGTTTCTAGCCAAAATCAATAAATTATTTTATATATATATATATATATATATATATATATATATATATATATATAAAATCAATAAATTATTTTATATATATATATATATATTTCTTTGGTAGGTGACTGTCTACGATACATTTCGCTTTGGCATTGCTCCCCTTCTATCCCACATTCACGACAAAAATCTACATTTTGTGAAGGGAGACATACTTGACGAAGGACTGCTGTCGCAGAAGTTGAAGAATGTAGACGCTGTTGTCCATCTTGCAGCCATTGTCGGATATCCAGCCTGTGAGAAGGATCCCGATCTCGCACGCAAAGTGAACGAGGAAGGTACCAGGAACGTTGTCAACTGCTTGCATAATCACCAGAAGATAGTTTATTCTTCGACAGGATCGTGCTACGGAGCCGTGAAAGACATTTGTCATGAGGTAATTTAATGAGTTTTGAAAAGATTATTAATTTGTCTGGCTGTAACCTGGTTTTTTTATTTTACAGGCTCTCGTTTATGATGGCAACTAATTTCGTTGCGTTTTGATGAGTTAGTTGAATTCCTAACGGAGTCGGTATTGAATTTTATGAAATTTTAGACAGAGTCGAGGATGATCATAGGGTCGATAGCCGATTATACACAGGCCTAATCAAGATACCATTGCTTACAAAAGGATTTATAATTAAATGTTTATTAAAGAACGTAGAGGGGTGCAGACATGAAGTAAAGAATAGGCATATACATATAGCGACGTAGACGATAAGTACGTAGACATGTAGTAAGAAAGAAATCATATAGGATAAATATAAGGGGGAAGGTATACTGAAATTGTTTAATGTATATTAAACATTTTAAATATATAAACTTTTTATGCAACAACTTCAATATAAAAAAAGGTAAAACTAAAGTATGAAAAGAGGTTATAAGTATAAAAAAAGGAGCACAAGAAAAAGCAAGCTATTCCAGTTCCGTAAAATTCGATATTTTCAGTAACTCTTCACCCTTTCGGTGCTATATGAGGTAGTGTTTTCAGGCCTCTACTGTATTTAACAAGTTAATTCTAATAGATCTGCTACAGTGAAGTATAAAATGAAAGCAACAGCCATTTTTAGAAGGATGCATTTAATTTTTGAGATAACCAAAGTAGTTCTTTGACATCATTGCTGGAGTTCTTTTCGCAATGAAATTGTAGCACTTTTTGATTATCCTCACCCTTTCTAAAGTATTCATGAGACAACGCGATATATCGCCAAAATAAGCAACCCGTGGTGGTTAAAATGTGTCTTCCAAACCAGATGTCCATGCACGTGGCAGATTTCCATTTTCAACAAGCGCATAAGAAAAAAAAAAAAAAAACTGTCGAAACGAATGGAACTCTATTCACAGGCAAGAGAATACTTTATTTACAATCAGCGTAATAGATGGGAAAAGCTGTCTTTGTAATCCCCGTTAAAATTATCTACATATGGACCTTTCTCTGCCTATTACTACGAGAGAAGTACCTCTTCCTCAGACAACTGTATTTGTAGGGGAAAAATATCTCCAGAAAACTACTTCCTCAAGCCCATTTAGCACAAGCACAACGCAACGTTCAGCAACTACCTACGAACTGAGTTTCGAAGCTATATGATAAGTAAGCCAAAATTTCTTCAAAATCAACAATACTGTAAAGTACTTTTAGAACAAGGGCAAGATATTTTGTGAGCAATAACTGTTGCGGAAAAGGCTTTCTTAAGTAGTATATGCATTCTTCTAAATATAAAATATTCTTCTAAATAATGAAAATGTATTGGAAGGTTTTCATGGAACGTTTGTAAACGCTTCACTTGATCAATAGAATCACGGGACAGTATCTGTATCACCATATGGTAAAGTTCTGGTGCTTCGTATGCTTATTCCTGTGTTGCAATTAGTGTTTGTTGCAATGAATGCTTTTTGTAAGGAGAAAGCTTTTATTTCTTGCGAAATGTCACGTTATGCTTAAAAGGAATGCGAAAATTCATATTTCGTGATGTTGTACTTCCTAAACGATCTAAATTTAAGGATCAAATTTTGTGGGCAGATGCGGGATTTGTGCAATTCTCTGTTGCTTTTTTTAAAAAAAAAAAACTTCGCTGCTTACGTGCGAAGAACAGCTTGAAGAAAGCTGTTTGGTTATAGATGTTTCTTGCGTTTTTGTTTTTTTATTACCATTTTACGTATATTTTTTGAAAACTGCTGTTACCTTTTTCTTTTTATCTTGGCGAAAACTTAGACTACTTAAGTAATAGCGCAACCATCTTGGCGCAATATAACAACTTTTTATAGACAAAAAGGTAAGTTGCATATATTGCGGAAGTTGATGATTTTTGCGAGTTTCCCAAACTATCGATATTTAAGTCGGAAGACATTACCATCGTATGAAAACACAATATACTTTAGCAATTTAAAATGCACATTTTAATTACTAAATAAGGATTATGCGACATGTTAAAGAATAGAACACGCGCGTTCTTTACCAAATCTTTACTTTTTAGCGCTGTTTTTGAGCCCCAAGTACGCTGGATCTGTTTTCATTTTTAAAAAAAATCGGAATTAAAGAGACTCGTCATCTCGGAAATCCCGGTGTAATCGGCTGTATGCCATTCTCGCAAGTTCCACAGGCACGTATTTTAAAATTAAGGTAAAAAAAAAATATAATTTGTTTATAAAAACCGTTTTAAACTTGAAATACAACGAAAGAGAACACGTACGAAATATGGCGACGTTGCTGAACTAAGGAGCATTCCCTACTCGTCATGACCGATTTCGCTCAAATTTATAGGACAATGCAGGGCTTGGCTAGAAATGATGGCTAGAAATGAAAGAACCCAAAGTGAGAACTCCAAATGGCCAAGAAACTTAGAAAATAAAAATGTCTGACCCGGCTCCCTCGCACCGTATAAGCTATTTACGTTAGCATGTTTGCCAAGCAGCAGTTGGCATAGCGGTATGAGCTCGGACTAATAATTCGATGGTCGGGGTTCGACTACCCGTGTGGAGACTTTTTTTTTTTCCCTATCTTTTTCTCAATTTTTCTAAGTGAGTAAAGAGGTGAATACTTTATTTATACGCAAAAGGCATAGAAATGGTAATTTGGTAAATTTAGATTTCGGACTTTTGAACAAGGAATTGTAATTAAAGCGCATACGAAAAGACTTTGCACATGAAAATTCAAAAGTTTATTCATTGGCATTCGATGATTTACATATGTCGGGATGATATTTATGGTAGAAACAGGGGAATCGATAATTATTTCTGCATTTAGCACACGTTATAAACGCCGCATATAACCACATCGTTGTTTCACAAAGTCTTCATGGAAAAACATACTTGATTTACATTCATAAAGCATTCTCTCTCATTTCAAAGTTTAGAAGCGAGCAATGCGTAATGTAACATGTTACCGAATATTGGCGCGGGTAATTGATGAACAATCGAGTGTATTTTATGCAGGCTTCTCGGGAAGTTATTCCTTTTCTTGCTCGATTAGGTAAGAGCAATTCTGTATTTTTTAAAAAGGTTTTAACCTGACTATAAAAATATACATCACAGGGTTGCACCAGTGGAGTACATTTAGGAGGAATTACTTTGATACTACACTTTGGCAATCCTTCATCTTGGAAGAGTTCGTCGCATAATTGCAGATTTCTTTGACCTCCCCACGAGTCGGTCAGCAGAAGAAATTTGTTCGCTTTGTACGTACCAGCACAAATATTTGTGTACAATGGTGTTTTAAGTTTTCCCAGACTTTGAAGAAGGTGATGACGAGATTCTTGAATTTTGCTACGTATTCATCCACCGTTTTTTTGAATCCTCGGTCCAAAAGAGCCAGTAATCTCTCGTAAGCATACGTAAACTTTTGCTAATAGCTTTTCGGAAAGGCTCATAGCATATTACGCGGTATAACAAGTGGGTTACTTTGTTCATAATCTTTTCTTTTTACCCCTAAATGTTCCAGGGTTCGGTGATACGTCTGACTGGTACTGGCAAACCTGAAAACAGAATGTACGTAAATTTGTTATACGTGCAGTTAAACAGAGTATTTTCATTTGAGGTAGGAAAAATAAGAATTCTTGACTTACCTGTTTGGTCAGTGTTGATAACAAAATCCTTGTCGTATTGAGGAATGAGAGCTCGAGTTTAGAGTCGGAACTATCTGCCGCAGCAAGCATTTCCTCTTGTGTAGCCATCTTTTTCCGACACAAATCTTGTAATTTTCTTCTGATGACATCTTAAGCCTTTGTTTAAAGTCCATGACCCCACAATTCGGAGGCTTTGAATTCCAACTCTGGAAATTGCCTGACATCAGCGAGTGCCCAATGTTGCAAGTTTCTTGTGGTGATCTGCCTTGTTACAACATCGCGCTTCTACGAAGCGCTATCACGCGAGATGCATCCTTTCGTTTGAAAACTTTTTAAACTCCACGTTGCGCTTTGGCAAGATTGACCACCATTATTTTGTAGTCGAGTGGAACATAATCTGGGATCCTCTTCACTTTTTTTCATACTGTCTCATAATCATCACTTGACAATGGTCTGGCACCCTCCAACATTTGATATTCTTCTTGGTCGATTTCTTCGCGCCAGATCAACTCTTCGTCGCATATAAACTGATACTCCGATAAAACTTGCACTACTTTCTCGTGTACTTTATTTTCCATCTGAATAAGATTTTCGGTTATCACTTCAAAACTTTCTGATGAGATTAGATTTTCTTCGGCTAAAGATGAAAACTATAATTCTCTTCAATCGTTGCTTCGACGCTTCGCTGTGGATGCTATCGATTCTCACACAATTCAAGTTACTTGGCCAGGAGCTAGCAAACGAATGAGCTCCCTAGCTAGCGTCATCGCTAACGGTCAGGGACATCTTTTTTCTACCTGCGCCAAGAATATATTGTTCGTGTACAGCCGCCAGGAGCGACCTTCAGGTGAAAACGAATCTTATTGTGAAACAACTATTCACGTTTATGGCACATTCCCCAAGGAGGAGGGAAATATCCAATAAAGGAGAAAGAATATCCTGTGTGAGCACGTTGGAAAAGTTCCCACTTCCATCTGGTTTCCCTTGGCCATCTGGAGTTCCCACTTCGAGTACTTTCATTTCTAACCAAGCCCTGCATGCCCTATTAAAGTTGAGCGAAGTCGGTGATGACGAGTAGTGAATGCCCCCCTTGTAAGATTGTCATAAAAGTGGTTGCCAAAATTTGGAGAAGTCTACTAAGATTATTGTGGCAACACGTCAGTACCAAAATTAGTCACGAAGGTTTGGTGAGTTTCCGGGAGGAGAGTGCGGACTAGTCAAAGTACCAAAATAGCGAATATACTTGGATTTCAGACATTTAATTATCCTTTTTATTTGACATAGGAGGACATCTCTTTCGCCATTGACTCTCTACGGCGAAACCCAAAGCGGAGGCCGAAAGAACGGTGTTGGATTATGGTGGTGTGTCTCTGCGACTTGCCACTTTGTTCGGCGTCTCACCACGCATGCGCCTCGATCTTTTGGTCAATGATCTCACTATGGAAGCTCTGACAAAGAAGAAATTCAACGTGTACCAAGATGAATTTCAAAGAACTTTTCTTCACGTTAGAGATGCGGCCCTAGCTTTCCTTCTTGCTTTAGACAATTACGCCAGCATGAAAGGTAAGTTCTTGTTTTGCTCTCTTCAACACTTTATCTGTTAAAATCGATCACATTTAAAACGTGTTTGCTTTTTAAATATTCGAATGATATGTTATTTATGTCAAGTTACCAGATTAAACGCTTTTGGCAGCTTTTGAAGTCTCATCTTGATCTACAAAAGTTATCAATGTAGTTTTATAGTATTGTTGCATGAGTATAGGTTCATAATGGATTGAATGCACACAGAACCGATGATTGCTTGATAAATCCATTTTACCAAAAGAAGCGCATCACAGAGCAGTTACCACTTCAAACAGCTAAGAACTCCAAACACAGCGCAATGCGAAACACAGCTTAAAAGATAAAGCTGCCATGGAGGCCTGTCAATATTCAGAACTCGCGCTGAACTAAACAACTGAGAACTGATGGCCTCTCTAGGCTTGTATAGTTTTCTCATGGGCCCCCTTAATCTCTAGTAAATTCTACTTCTCGAAATTACTGGAAGGCATATCCGGTAAAAGTTACATATAAGGACCAAATACGTTTATAGTTATATATAGGGATCAATTAGTTATTCAATTACATTTATACAGGGAAAGGAGAAAAATGTCCCCAAGTCGCCACGCTTGACGACTTTTGACTATTTCTTGCCAAATTTAGCAACAAAATTGGTCACTCAAACCATCCCCACGTTGGCAATTTCCTGCCAATTGAGCGAGATAGCTGTTTATCTCAGTGTTAAGTACACTTCCCTATTATTTCGCCAGAGGTTTGTTTTTTCAAGAATTTAATGTTACATCATAGAAAAAGTACTACAGATTCATATAATTTTGCTAAAATTGTTTACATATCTACAACATTTGTAACAGTATTGTACGTTCAAATTCTTGCACTAGGATACCTTGAATATTTAATGATGGAACTGATACTTTCTCGTGTACTTTATTTTCCATCTGAATAAGATTTTCGGTTATCACTTCAAAACTTTCTGATGAGATTAGATTTTCTTCGGCCTAAAGATGAAAACTATAATTCTCTTCAATCGTTGCTTCGACGCTTCGCTGTGGATGCTATCGATTCTCACACAATCAAATATCAAATATCTGCAGCAATCATTTGAAGAAAGCAGAATTTCAGTAAACCAGTGCTTACGAAATAACGTAACCATCTTAGTAGAACTCGTAAAATTTTTAGGATGTGCCAGACTCTTGACAACCATGCACAAAGCAGTTCTTCGGGTAACCATACTCTTAAATTATTCAGTCAACGTCGACATTTCCATATATGTTCTTCTCTTTCTTGTATTCTAAGTTCGAATGGTATGTATAGGCAAATCGTTTTTGTCTTAAACTCTTAAAAATTTACGCTTGTGGAATTTGCCTCCAGTGGAAGAAATTTTGATAAAATTTCTGCAGAAATATGTTTTGCTGCAAAATCGCTAAAAGAAAAATCTGTTGTGAGCATGGAATAAAAGAAATGCATATTAACAGAAAATTTACTAGAATTATGCATAATTGTTATAATTAACAGAATTATGATAGAGAACAAATTATTAACAGAACAGATTAAACAAACAGAACTTTAAGTAAGAACGATTTCAAGTGAGGCCCACTTTTATACATTAGAATGTTCTGTAGATCACTTATCCTTGCCCCTTTTGAAAAGCAATTTTTTAGCATATATCACAACCAATGTGCATATGTTTTCAAAATATTAATTAAAATGAATAATTAATAGGAGAAAGTTGAATTAATTTATGTGCCAACAATAATATAGATTTCGGACCTTTGTTTCTGAGTTATGAAACCCCTTTCCCATGCAGATGTATAGAAGCAAACTATAATTTTTGAAGCATCATTATACTACGTTTTCCCATGTTCTGTTTTTCCTGGTCACAATTTCACAGGCACATATTATAAAATTGGGCTTAGCCTAAAACAATCACGATTTACGTATAAAAACCCTTCGAACATAGAGCCAAACCAAGTTTCCTCTCAGAACCATTTAATTTGACATGGGAATTAAGAAAATACAAAGAATTACCTTGTAGACAGTGATTTAGTTCATTTAACTTTGAGAATGTATCTGAAGGATATACCAGTGTACTCAGCCAAACATATATCAGCAAGAAAATGTAAAATCGATATTCTAGGGCCACCGTAAGATCAAGCTTCAGGGAACATACTTTCGAGAAATGCTGCAGCATTATACCATTTCTGAAAAACTGCGTTTTTTAGAGACCAGACACTGGTAGATGCATATTCATTATGAAATATTTGGAAGTTTTGAACAGAAGAAAATGCTGAATCAATTGAATCAGGAACTAGCTACATCTAATGAATGCTGAATGAAATGCATTAAGCTGAGTGAAATATGAACTTCCATACGAATTTTGCCGTTTTGTTGAGAGCTGCGTGCAGATTGAAGCACACGTTATGAAGAAAATTCGTCTTTACATTCTAGGCAACTTTAATATAATATTTACGCATAGACAAGGTTGGCGAAACAAATTCTGAAGTGCATTATAAATTGCACATCCTCCACCCCCAAACGTATAAGTTTACCCCCACGATTATCAAGTTTACCTCTTTTTTTATCATCAGCTGTTGATAATTTTTATATGGAATAATTGTTTTAAATACATAAGAAAAACCAAGAGCGGGACACGAAAGACAAAAACCTTCCAAAATTAGGTAATTTTGATATTAAAACATGGCCAGAGAAAAAATTCATTAGCCAGTAAGTCTCAATTCATTAGCCAGTTAGTCACTGCTCTTAAGGTTAAGACACCTGAGCAAAAAACTATAGTATCTGTTGAAGTCACCTGTACTAATAAGGGTCAGACAATAAACACACAGAAGGAACAGATACGTCCACGTTAGCAGATATAGGCAATTATGTAGGTAAAAATATTACCGATGATATAAAGATTTCTAATTGTGATGAACTTATGGGCACATTTCCAAAAGATAATAAACGAGTAATGACTAAGTACAGACTACGACATTGGTTGTGTCACTAAATCATATCGCTAACAGTATTATTTGTTTCCTAACTAATAGTTGGCTTTTGAATACTAGAAATTGCAAAAATTTAACCCTAACAACTAAAACTCGCAAGTCTTTCAATTCACATGTTGAAGCACGTGCTGTGTCTCAAGCACGAGGGAAAAAAAAATCTGAAAATTTGAAAGTAGATTCCAAAGATAAATTCGATATGAGGCAAATTTTTGGAAAATGGTTTTAGAACGTTATTTGCATTATATTTAAGCTGTCAAAAATGTGATAGCTTTTCTTGGGTATAGTTATAATGAGAATTCCTTATCGCAGGTTAAATTAAATAAATATGGCGATGTTGTGAAACAAGTTTTTGAAATGCTGGTTGGAAGTGAGCAATATTTGAGCCCTGCAATAAAACTTATATGCTGATCATAGTTTAGAACAAATTTTTGTGAATCAGAGAGATACATGCATATCCCTTTTATTCTTATTAGACTCTTTTTAAAATATATCGAAGACGTTTAGGGATCCCTTTTATCTATTAACTAAGTATGGAAGAACCTAGTGTACCACTAAGCGAACAATCGCTTAAGTCCAGAAACTTAAAACTCAAGAAGGGTTAATTACACTTTGTTGCTCAAACTAAAGGTGTGCAGGCGGTCCCTTTCTCAGGACGTACAACAAAGCCTCCACTTGGGCTTAAACTCAAAAAATGTAAGCAATGAGAATTTAACTAATGACTAAAGAGACTTAGCCGAAGCTAACACAATTTCTAACTAGTTGACCCCTAATATTAAATTAGCTAGCGAAGCTATCAAGGGCACGTAATACGGTCGAGCGTAGTAACGGCTTAGAGACTTAGGCAAACGCGCGCTATTGGGGAAATCTAATTCTCTTTCTACCGAAGTCGATGGAACTTCAAATTAAATACACTTTCTCATTTACATTTGACGCGATTCTAAAAGTTCATTCTGGTAAGAAATTGTAAGCTGAAATTAGAAGAGATAGAAAAGTGTGACAAACTTAAAATAACTGTTATAAACTTAAGGTAAACCTTACAGACGGATCAAGCGAGTCTCGTTTTAAGACGCGTTCATTTTGCAAGGGATAATTCAGAGCCCATAAATTTTAGAATTGAAGAAACATTTCTAAGATTTTATGTAAACTAAGTAAAAGGTCATTTTTCTAAAGGACTGAAGGAACTCATTCTCAATTTCTTAAATGAAAAATAAATTGCAGTTTCCTGAAAGTTTTAAGTGAAATCCACTTAAAAGCAATAAAAGAGGAAATGGTTGAAGAGCTGCAGGTGAAAAAAAAAAGGATAACGGCAGGTTTTGAATTTATTATTTGTACATTTATATGTAAAGTATTAAATGAAATAAAGTTTCAAAAATATTAGAAAACAAATATATATCTACATAAAGCTTCGTAACGACTGCATAAATATCAAGAAACTACGAAATGAATTTTAACTTACTTTAGCAGAATCAAAACAAATGGAATATTTCAAAATTTCTAGCTAAGGGGGGGGAATATCATTTAAGAAAGACAGACTTTGACCCACCATATTCACCAAGTCGGAATCAAGGAGAAAAGTTTATAAAGTGCTTACTATCTATAACTGGTAAATACTCTAAACTTTATCTGGCCAAAATGCGTTACTTCATATCTCTATTGTGTGCTCTATCATGACATACGCATCGCCTGCTTGAGCTGCAGCAACTAAAAACGGTATGATGTCCAAACTGCACAGAGAGCATAGGAAAAAAGACCAAATTTGCATTATTGCGCCCAACTCTGGCAGCCATAGGCATAACAATTTTTTGTTTTTAACAAGAGGCGTCGCCATTTTGTACTTATTATTTTCGTTGTATTGCACGCTACAACAATTTCTATAGTGACATAAATGACTTTAAACTTCATTTGTGAAATTTCTTTGCAATAAAAAAGTTCTGTGCTTTCCGTAAAACTGCTGAAAGGCACGATTGCTTTGACTTTATTACTGATACAATCTCCACGAAATTCTTACCGAAACAAAAGTGACAAAAATCCTCTTGTAAGTGTGTATATTGAATTAATTTTGGAAAAATAGCTTAAGAAAATATAATAAATGCAATAATATGTGTGTATGTAATTTTTTTTCTATTGTAAATCCTTCTTTTCTTCAGACTTCAAGGTTGGTTGCTCTAATGAGCAAGTGCGGATCAGACAAGAGAACCTTTAGATTCCTTTAAATTGTATCTGAAATCATTTAAAGTTTACAGAAATCGCCTCGAATTGCTGGTTCACCCGAGTCAAAGGTCTCGTGTTCGCGTGGTTTTATATTGGATTGTATATACATTTTAAAACAAAAACAATTTTAAGATATTTTAACAACTTTATTTTTAAGCTTTCCCAAATTCTGCTTCCGATCAAGCATAACTAACAACTACTTTAAGTTATTTAAATTACATTAACGTAGCAACAGAAGATTGCTACATAAAGAAGTACAAATATGGCCTGTTTAAAGGCGCACGAGTTGCATTATTTTTTTACAGAGAGCGCAGAAGATTAAATGCAATGTTGTTAAAACAATGCACCTGTGAAGTGCCGATGCTGCTTGGCGAGGACAGAACTCGTGATCCTCGTACATGTAGCCAGATAATAATAAAATAGCTATTATTGACTCGGGTACTCTTTGTGGGCGAAAGTTTTGACACATTTTCTTTCTGGTATTTCATTCCACTTCAGCCATTATCTTCTATTTTACAACAGGTGCCGCTTTCAACGTTGGGGATGAATCTATGAATATGACGAAACTCGATGTGGCCAAGAAGATTCAGAGTCGTGTCCCTGGATGTAAAATAATTCCAGGTACAGGCGAAGACAAAGACCAAAGAAACTATAAGGTCTCCTATGCAAAAATTAAGAAGTTAAATTTCAAATCAAGGATCACAATGGACGAAGGGATATCTGAGTTGGTCAACATCTTACCTCTTATGACTTTGGAAGAAGTAAAGGCCAGCAGGAATGTTTGACATCTCTTCTAGAACTGGTTTTAGGATCTAAATAATTGTTTTTGGAAGTTTCCTTTGTAATTGCTTCGAAAGAAATGAAAAAGTGGAATTACTTTTGCATTCAATAGCAAAATTTTATCTGGACATTCTGAATTCTTTTTAGTGCAGTATTAAAATGGACTTTTAATAAAAATCATTAAAAACTTGATTATCTTTTCTCACCATTTTACAACTTATGTGGCTCACATTTGCTTTCATACACTTGCGTTTTTAAGATTTGTTTGCAAGTATGAGTCACTAAATATCCTGCTTGTTTTCGAAAAAGTTATTCCAAACGTTTTTGGCATTTATTCAAAGTTCTGAAAAAACTCAAGTATTCAAACTTCAAATATGCAGTTAATATTTTATAAAAACCCGAAAATAACGCGACATCCACATACTCAAGGATTTAACAAATATTTTTAGGTAAGAACGTTTCATTTTGTTCCATTCCTGCGCAAGAATTTCTCTTATTAGAGCTTTCGAAAAAATGCCATGTTTACTTGTTTTCCTCCCCTCCAAATGTAATAGGATTTAAGTCCGGAAAATTTTTGATAACTTCGAAACAAGACAATTTGTATAATAACTATAAACGAATATTTAGGGCTGTATATTTAGGATAGTATCCTGACAGAACTCGAGTGTATTTTGCCTTCTAACGTTTCTTGCAGCTGCTTTCAGATTTTCATTAAAAATTTTCATATAATATTTATACTAATATACATTATTTTTGATGAAATGTAAATTTCCTATTTCAGAGGCAACAAAATATATCGAAAGCATTATGCTTCCACATTCATACCTATCAGTAGGCAATAGGATTTCTGCATTCATTTTTTAATTTTCGCTTTCGCCTCGTAAATTCGTCCATTAGATCAGAGTATATTAAATTTTGAACAGTTTGCAAATATAAAATTATTTCAATATGCTAAATCTTTGCCCAGTATGGATTTTTGCGAAAGTCTGGCATATTTTCATTGTTAATGGGGAATTGTCCTGCGAATCGCTTATATTCATGTGTTCAAATGAGTTTTCTAACAGTTCCGTCGTTAACTTTTACTTAAATCCGCAGTAAGTTTAGCAGCACTAATATTTGGGTTTCGTGCGAATTTTTATAGGATAAATCTTGTGTTAGCTTGGAATGTGGTCCAGATTTCAGTGCATTTTGAAATGTTCCACACAATTCCCATTACATCAAAGATGGCTGAACGCTTTACATCAAGAAATTTGGAATATTTAGAACGCTTTTATCATTTTTAAAATCGTGAAGAATAAAATTTCGATCAAAACTGAATTTATAGCGTTTTGCCATGTTCACTTCAGGTACCGAACTGTTAATATATTTTGCAAAACAAGCAGTTTCCAAATGCAGACGATAAATAGTTTGATTATTTTCATTTAAAATAAAGGATATCAGGAAATCTAAGTCTTCCAAAATATTTCAACAAAACTTTCTAGTGTTCTATTAACGCTTTTCGAATAAATTATTGCAAAGAACATTTTGATATTTGTTTAGTAACATGTAGGTCTTAAAATATTCGAAACACAGTATATCAGAAAAAAAATGAAGTCTATTTCGATATTGAGTACAAAATCTGTAAAATTATAATCCATGTAATTTTCTAGATTTTAGCACTACAGGTGTCTGAAAACAAATGTGAGGCACTGTAATTGCTAAAAGCAACATTTAGATAGCTGGGAAAGGGAATCTAGCATGTAAAAATGAATATAGTTTTAAACTGGAAGATAAGTGTATGTACTAAACTGAAACAAGCTAAAGAAGCTTATTGTAAATCCAAAAATGGCAAAAACGGTAGTTGCTAGTATAATAACAAAATGCAAATTGTTTCTTCTTCTGTATAGTTCTTATATGGAAGTTGGCAAAGTAAGTATGGAAAAGTTTAAAGTAATTTCATACAAATTGCTAATTTTTTAATTAATGCTGCAATTGCACATGGTTGTACACAGGATGTTCTACACTTAAACTAAAACTAATTTCAATAAGGAATTAAAAATAAATTAGAGTAAAACGTTCTGGCAACAGCTTATTACTTTAAATGAGCAACATTGCTACTTTTAAACTGATTACACTTCAAATGTCGCATGTAGGCTAGGTGTGGATTGAAGGATATATTCTGGTGCTTTCCGAAGAAATATTCGTATTCCATTTTTCAAAAAACTGTGAACTATTAAAATTTTTAAGTGCAAAATAAACATTATTAATCGGAAAGGGAAAAACCATTAATCATTTAACTTCTCCATTGAAAGAAGACTCAAAATAAATACCTGAAAAAGCATGCATTGTTTCTAATGTTTTTAAGTTAACTTCTTGACAACAAGAGAAAGAAATCGATAGCAAAGTATTTATAAATACATCTGTAACTGCAATAAATAAAATAATAAAGCAAGAGTTGCAACTTGAAAAAGCTGAAAAGCAGTGTTGAACAGCTTTCCGAGACATGGGGCTCAACGAAAAATGATTTATAGAACCTATGAAAACTATTTAGCAGGAGATAAATGAGAATATATCGGGACTCTGGAAGAATAAGTTTACCTAAATGACTGCAAGAAAAAAGTCTATTATTGGAAACGAAGAGGGGAAAAAAAGTTAGACCTGGTTTGCTTCAATGCAAACAAAGTAAGGAATTTATGATAATCACAGGATTCTCTTACAGTGGGAAATTAAACCTAGGAGGAGGGAAAAAGTTCAAATGAATTAAATTACTATTAAGAGAATTTTTAAGTCTGCTATTTAGAGAAAAAATTATATTTCTTTATCCCAATGACTTTCAAAGATTGAAACTTCATGGATTCAACGGAACAAGCCGTAATTCGAAAATTACCATTGCATTTCTTGAAAAAATTAAAACTGATACAGGTATTGCATATGTCTCTTAAGTCCCCTGACGTTTCGCTTCTGGATTATTGCCTTGTGAATAGCTCTTTCCTAGCTGATACCACTATATTATGGACATTGAAAATTAATGGAAGGTGAATGGAAATTTTACGAAAAGCTCCTCTCTCGTGAAAATATTAATAGTGACTTATATAGTCTAGAAATAAAAATCTATCAGATCAGACGTTGAAAAATATTCGTTACATTCTAAACATTCGTTAAATGTTATATAATAGTTCTAAATATTTAAATAGTTCTAAAAATGTGTGAACATCCTCTATATCTTTTGAAAAGTAACTCAGATTTTACTTAGTTATTAAAGTAAATGAAGTTTTTTCCTTTACTAAAGGCTCATATAAGCAACGTTTTCTTTTTTAGAAACTATAGGGGGTCTCTACAAAAACACTAGATTTAGTATGGCCAATAACACATTTTTAGAAAATGGGAAAATATTTTAACACGCAACAGGTAAATGTTCCAATTTAAGAATGAAGAATAAATGTATGACATGTTTTCTACGACTCGCTGTGCACCAGCGCGTTCTTTGGATGAAATTCGTAGTCCCTGTATCATGTATCTGACTATCTAGATAGCTAATGTCTCGTTCCAGTTCCTCTTTAATTTTTTCTTCTTCCAAGTTTTTTTTTTTTTTTTTTTTTTTTTTACCTCATTTTGGTTTTTGTTGTATTTTGAAGTTTTTTGGAAGTTGCAATAACATTATTATGCAAAATAGCGGTGTTTTCAAAATGACCGCCTAAATCGAGACCGAGGTTATTTATGTTTGCTCCCGAACATGTATTTTAAGTTTCTTTATCAAACTGCCAATCGTTGTTTCGTTAGGTGCACTTTCAGGTCTAAAACTAGGTGAAGTTTCCTTAAATAGGTGAAAATACTCCCACTCTTGCAATGAGTTTTCCTAATCAAAACTCTGTTCCTTTGTGTAGCGTTCCATGTCGATTAATTTGCGAAATGCACCAGGTAAAATCAAACGCGATATTCTTATATGGGAACACTTACTTGTTGTTTGTATATATATATAAATATTGCCCATTTTCTAAAAATGTATTTTTTCACGCATACTAAATCCAATGGTTTTGTTGGGATATTCTTTAAGTGTTTCGGGAAAATTCGATGTTTAAACTCAGCTCTTTTTTTTTTATTAAAAATCATGCTTTGAAAAATCCATTCAAATTAAACCCATCATTATGCCATCCGAATTTAATATTTTTCTGGTTTAAAGTTTTTCTAGTGTTCGAATACTTGATTCTATTCTATACACTAGAATTGTCTTGTAAATGTTTATTTTAAATAAAATACATAAAATAGTACATAACTCTACAATGATTCTGCAATATCGTACAATACAAAATGTAACAATCGGAACAAAATAAAATACATTCATGATTTGAAACAGATTTAGAACTCGGAGATAATACTGATTCTACATTAATGCAACCTATCAGCAATGATTATATGTTACTGGTTAATGGTTAGGTGAGTTTAAACTTTACAGCAAAGCAAACATTTTTCCTTGTTTACAACTTCTTACTAGCATTTTATCTTCCTTGCCTACAAACAATTATTTTTCTACTTAATTTTTCGTACTTATGTATTATTGCAACCACCTTACTAGAAGTCACCAAATTTTCAGAATGTGCTCAATTTTGGCAACTATACGCATACCAGTCTTCAGGCTACCATGCTTAAAACAATCCTTCGGTCAAGCAAAATCTCCATTTTCCTTTGCTTTCTTTTTGCTGTATTCCGGGTTTCAACAACAAGAGATAAATCGTCTTTGTCTTAATTTGAATTTGAAGACATGCGTTTGTAGAATTTGCAAGCAGTGAAGGAAACTGCAAGAATAGCGATTCTGAGGATAAATATGGCAAAGACAACAATGATTAGATTTGTTTGACAGGTAGCTGATGCGTCATGCCGAGTTTGTGCAATTCTCTAATATTTTTTAAGCGAAAACGGATAGCTGTGTTCATGGGGATAAGAATAGCACAAAGGAATTATAGAAAAAGCATAAGCGTTTTGTTTTTCATGTATCGTATAATATTTCTTTTATATTTAAAATTTGTATTTACAGACATTAAAATAGGTGTTTTTTTTAATATGCTGATAATGTTTGCTAACTTACGATAAACACCAGTAATTTGGGAGCGTTTTTAAAAAAATCGCCGACCGATACCTCATAGGTAAATTTTACCTTTTCATCTTCAAAAAAATCGCCAGATTGCATTGAGGTGGTTGCGTTAATACGTTTAAGTACCAATTTTTTAGCGTTCGTTCTATTCTTAAAAACAACAAATACAGTGATGAAGAATGATACAAGATGAAATGCCTATTCTTTTCTACGTCACAGACATGTATTCTTGCCATCAGAATTATGGAAAAAAAAGTATACTGTTTTTCGTTTTACACTACAATTTTCGGAAAATATGGATACCGTGATAAAATGTGATAAAAATGGCTTCATATAAATCCACTGATTCCATAAGTCCATTTCATAGCAGTGAGCCACTGATTAAATTTCGCTCTTCGTATAAATTTTCGTGTTAAACTGAAAATAAAATAATTTTGTAAAAAATGGAAAATTTATTCACCATTGAAGTTGATTTCGCAGTTATTGCTGTTTAAAAATGACTTAATAAATGATCATGCTAAAATCATTGTCACGAAGGTGTCTTAACTCCTGTTTCCCAGATTCTGACTAAACCGTGCCTGTGAATTATAACGCTTATGATTCATGATGACTTATATATTTACGATAATTTGGGGTTAAAAGGAGCTCTCTGGGAGAGCTTTCTCTACTGCACTGCTGTTTGGTCATTTGATGTTGCCAGTTCATCATCACTTATGATTTTCTTTTTCAATTCTGGAGAACGAGGTGGTGTATAAGAGTCCGATAGCTCGCTGTCTGAAGATTTTCCAGGAAAAGCTCCGCCACCAACCACGAACGAAGTAACGCTGCAATTAAGAAAGTCGTCTGCGACGTTTTCTGATGATATTCCAGAGTCACGAGAGGCAGAAGTGGTGGTGTTCGTTTTGGAAGCATCTAGTGACGACTCTAGGAGGTCCATGCTGGTGCCTGGTGCACATGCAGCTGACGCAACAGGTGTCAGAGGCTTCTCGAAAATGAAATTGGGTATGTCCAACAGGCTTTTGACCTGTAAAAAGAAAATCGTATGAAATTTGACAAATAGAATAATTTGGCAAATTGCATTAGGCGCCGGTTAATCTGTTCGGGGTTAATGTTATCGAAATTCCAAATCCTGATCTATATATGAAAACATGGCAAATGTATCCCTTACTAAGACCAACAATTCGGTTAATAGGATCAAAACATAGAACGAATTTTTTAAATTGAAGTAGTGTCGCTAAATATAAAACTCGACAGATATGATCGAAATAGAACACAAAAATGATTAAGTAACACAGCTATGTCGTCAAATTAAGGATAATGTTGCCAAGCATCTTGATTTGATCTAAGGCAGCATTAAAGGGTCTTGGAACCACGTCTCAGAAAAGAGAAGAACTGTTTTAAACATGTCAAACTTTAAATAAATGATAAAATAAAAAATGATTATGAATCAAAAACGTCTCCAACTAACATGAAATGGGAGAGATTTGCTGCCAGGCAAGATGCTTGGCAGGAATTTCAAGCTGCAGGTTAGGTAAGTTCTTGGCTGCCCCGCCCCGTGAGCTAAGCGCACTACGGGTCTACTCCTCCTTTGGGCACTTCGTGGAGGTTCATCCTCCACTATTACCCTTCCAGGGAAGCAGCGCACCACCTGGATAAGACACCAGGCAGCACTGGTCGTCAATTGATCCTGCCCGTCGCAGTGGGCCGTTACCTAACAAACCGGGGGAGAACAAGCCCCCCCCCGGCTACGGTTCCACACCGCTCAGAACATGCCAGACCCCGAGGCCGGCCAATAAGTGACCTTTCCCAGGGTCTTCAGAAACACCAAGTTTATAAATTTTATATCTCCGTGGCCGAGACTGCCTAGGTACAGATCCTAACCAGTAGCTTCGCAGAGTTCTCTACGTCGACCCCCGGGGGGGCTGCTGGTTATGTAAAAGAAGATATCTTCCTTTCACTTTCTGAAACAAATCCAGACATACCATTGATAAATTTACTGAAGAAGATGACAAAAAAATTCGGCGAATTTCTTACAAATGATAAAATGAGGGACACTCTATGAGTATTAAGATTATGAGTAGAGCATCGGACAAACAACATCCAGAAACATTCTGAAATGTTCAAAAGATGTATACTTATGTGTAAACAGCTAAATATTAATAACATCTTTCTTAACTAAGCTGCTGTTAACTATTTGTATGTTTCTAGTTATATACAATTAGTTAAATTCCACATATTTTAAAGCATATTTTTTCTTATCACTTAATGCTATTATTTGGTTAATGCTATCAAATTAGTTATACACAAACGTGATCACATTAAGCTGCATCTACTGTAAGAAGTTTATGAAGGTATTTTTGAGCATCTAAAGCGGTTACCACAAGTTTCTTGGAATTCAAATTAAGGAATGTCTGCACCGTGCCAATAAAAATCCTTACCCAGCCTTTATTTTTCTCAACCGTTGTTCGTAGACATATACTTCCAATTAGAAAACGTTTCAAATGATGCTAAGATTCATGTTTTGTCAGCTAAAATTTAAAAAAAAAAAAAAAATCTGAAATGTTTCAGATTTTAAATTACGTCCAAAGGGGCGTTTTTTAACATTTTGTGTGTTACCTTTCTTTATTAAATATCATGTTCCTCGCACTTAAACCATAAGATCCAGTGCAACAGCAATATCGCAAAATAGTTTTAAAACGAGCATATCTTTAGAATTTCCGATACAGAGATTCACGCGCTGGAGATAAAAATGTTTTTTTCTGCACAACGTTGCCATTGCTCGCTTTGAAATCCTTGAGTTTGTTAATCAAAAATTCGTCAAAGTTTTAAAAAATAGGAAATCGATCATAAAACAAATTTCAAATTTCAAATTTGGTCTTCCATATGCTCATATTCGTTGGAGGATTACGTTATTCAAAATTCGATGACTCTATGTACCGTTATTTTATGACAATGTGAGAAATATACATACATTTACGCAGATTTTCATTATTTAATTTCTTCAAATATAATGCAGGACTCTAACATTTTATGGCAACAGTTTGAAAAGTGAACCGACATTTATCCGTCCGACGCAAAATGCCAAAACGAAACTAATAGTCGTTCGGGATTCAAATCCCTTTGGACTAAAAAATTTGTAAAAATTACGAAGTCTAACTCTTTATATGTTCTTCTGGTCCCTGTACTTACACTTAGGAAAATATTATATTCGTTATAAAACATAAAGCGTAGAAATTTTGTTTCCCGAGTGATAAAAACTGACAGGGATATTTATTTTGAAAATTACTGATTTTTGACTTCACATTTGTTTGCATTGAAGGATCAGTTAATAAATAAATTAGAATAACTTGATTTTAATTTTTCTTACCTTAAATTCCATTCAATGATATATTTTTGCGATTTACTTGTCTCTTTAATTTATAATTATGCAATATTTATTGTGCGAAAGGATTTTCACTCAAGTCTTAAGTTTTCAAAGTTTAAAAACAGGTCCTTAATATTCTCATGAAATTTCATTACTTTAAATCATAATCTGGTAATCGTAAAAAGTTTGTTTAATTTTTAATTAATGTAAATAGTATTATGTTACCAGTAGCAATATCTAATCACCAATTAATCACCACCAATAGTGAATCCTGCAAGTACCTTCAGAACATGAATTTTGAGATTCTGTGAATAAGATAATTTTGGAAAAAAAAAAAAAAAAAAAACTTCTGTGGACACCTCGTGACTTTCTTGTACGGCCTATTAAACTATACACATTATGCACTTCATTTAAATTTATTTTCTCGAATTATTCTAGTTTAATAAACCGATCCCTCGAGGCAAATTGAAAATGACATCGAAAATTCCAGATTCTGAAATTAAATATCCCGCTCGATTAAGTTAAATTAAGTTAGATTTCGTTATTTGGCCAAAATTAAGTTTTTTAAAAAAAATTTGATATTGCCAGAAATGAAAATTTACGTTATTTAAATCTCTTCTATAATTGAAAGTGTATGACTGCGACCAACATTGCAAAAATAAAGGATTTTTGGATTCTAATAAAAAAGTGAGGTACACAACTAGATGTTATAATAGTCCCACATACAAAATTCAACGTTGTGGAGCTGAGTTATGCCCGATATTTACATAGGTACGTACGTATAGACGTCCCGAAAAAAAATTTATTTGAATCCATCTCACAATCCGTTTTGGTATAAAGAGTGCTTTATTCTGTCCGTACGTACAGGCGTCATGCAAACAAGTAGTCAAAATGGATTCGAAAAAGGTCAAAATAGATATTTCCATTAAAATATGATACCCTAATTTTTTCGAGATAATAATGCTTCGTACAAGAAAGAAAATGTACTAACGAATATTTTTCACAATAATATGAATAAGAACTGCTCATCACTTTACCTCTTAATATTATAAACTATATTTTACTTTTAGTTGCGTACAAATACAAGCATTTCGCTCTTCCATGTGTGTACGGCTCCTAAATGGCTCCCGATCTCCGAATTTAATATCAAATATCTCGGGCAAATTTCGTCGTATGAGAGTCAAAAGCTGTTTTTCATAATGCGAGGAACATGCATACCGTGAGTGAAAAAAGTATTGTGTTAGAACAAGCTTTCAAATAATTTTTGAAAGAATAGTTAAATACTTAATTTAAACAAAATGCTTTTTCTGCATGCCATCTCTTAGAGCTGAATGAAATCGAAAAATTTTTAATTAATTAAAAATGAAGTTAAATAAATATTAAATTTTACACTTTTCAGGCACAAAGAAAGTAATGGTCAAAAACGTACAGAAGGTCTAGACTAAAGACAAGCATTATAATTACGTGGGCGCATTCACATAATGTCTACAATCCGCAGTTTGGATTATGCTTCAGATCGTCGTCATGGTAAACTTTAATGTTATTTGTTGTGCGCTGTACTTCAAATCTTATTTTAAAACATTCAACTACATAAAATTATCAATTTAATCATCAATAAAATATAGAATTTAAACTCTGAAGGCACTCATATAGCCCAAGATCATATGGTTTTCTTCACTATGTTTTGTGTGTGTGTGTGTGATTATGGCAAAGCCTCGAGGGCTATCTGCCTAAGAGGAGGGATGCCTTCGTGGAGGACTTTCTAAGGGAAACTGGCTCGTATACACGTTACACATGGGGAAAACCACGAAAACGCCCATGCAGCCAGCCCGTTCGCGGGATTCGAACCTCGGACCGAACTACCAGTGTTCAGCGACTTTTACCGCTCGGCCGCTGGTGAGCCGCTTACTATGTTTTAATGATGGAGTAAGATCCATCATTTAAGCTCACTATTGGGTTTGCGCTACACCATTTGCTTCTAATCACTTCCAAAATATTAAATTTACTTTCATCTACAAATACAGTTGGATTCCAAGAATTTTGAGGGCTTTTAATACAGATTTTGATGAATTGTAATCATGGCCTTCAATTCGCTTTACTGAGAAATGGTTTTCTTCTAGCTATTCGGCCATAAAAGTTACATTTAAATTCTTTCTATCCCTTTTCTGGATTACTAGATTTCTTAACATTTGTTGAACTTTCAAAGTCAATCTGACTTCACTGGTTTTAGTGTTATAAAAACATTTATAGCAATCCACTTTTTTTTTTTTTTTTTTTTTTTGCATTCGATGAATCTCCTTGGATGCCTTGTTCGTTGTTTGCTTTCAAGCAGATTTGTTTTACTGTATTCCAAAATTAAACTTAAAAGTATATTTTACTTTAAAGGCAATAATTCAGCTATTTTCTTCTCTGATTTTTCACAATTCCAATGAAAAATTTTTAATTTGTTCGCAATAAAAGAAAGATGTATGCTGCTATGGTACTTTTAAACTTTCTGTGATTTTACTGTTAAATTATATATAGCGCAAGTGCGAAGAAAACGATGCTTAATAATAAAGCTAAAAAGACAAAAAAAAGGGGGTGAGTCCTGAGTGCAACAGCAGAATAGCAGACTGCGAGTTCAGCGCAGACCCGGATCGAATAGGGCCCAGTTGGAATTTTTTTTTTTTTTTTTTTTTTTTTTTGATGGTAACGCGGGGCCCCTTAAAATGCGGGACCCGGTTGGGCCCAATCACTCCAATCGCCCTTTATCCGACCTTGGTTCAGCGAGAACGTAAAAACCTTAACAGCACTTTTCAGCGACCGCTAAAATCCGACACTTTTCAGATTTTTTTTAACCTTAATTTCATATTAAAGAGCAAGGTATTTAAAATATCTTATGTATCCATTAGTGTTATTTAATATTATTCCTCGTAATAGATTTAGCATGGTATTTGTATACCCTTATAATAGCAGATTTAGCATGGTATTTAAACAGGCTAACATGGTATTTACATTTGATTGCTTTAAAACAATGAAAAGTATTTAGATTTGGAAGACCAGCTGAATTTTTCTATTACAGAATGTGTGAAAGTGTCTTATGCCCCAATACTTATCGTGGCCATCATTTACGCAGTATGTACTTTGTGCTCCGAGTGTTCGATTTGTAGATTGCATAAATTACGTAATAAAATTACGTATATGATTTTGGAAGAATATTGAAAAAAAAAAAAAAGGTATGTGTTCGTAACTAGCTTTGACAATTTTAGGAATTATTATTAGTGAAATTATACAATGATTTAAGTCACTATATGTAATGATTTTAATTAAGCCCACTAACGTAATTTCGCGGGCCCTGTAAGTAATTAATAATAACTGAAATGAATTTCCGTTTATTGTTTTTAATTTGTTTAGTTTGTTCATTAATAACAGATTAAATTTCAAATAAAAACTGAATATATTAAGCTTTTTCAAATGGTAATAAACTGGTGCGTATAAAAATAAGAGTATTTTATATTGGGCGGTGGCAATACATTTCTTTTAAATTGCTGAGTTTTTACGAAATTTCAAAGCCAAATATCTTATAACATTTTGCCGAATGGTAATGTTCTTTTCTATCGCTTGGTTTTCTGATTAAATTTTGCGTATAAATAAATGCCTTACGTTTTCCGAAGCGGCAAAATAAAGAGATTTTAATCAAAAGTTTCTTAAATTCGTACAGAGCATGAAATTAGGAATTTAAAAAATTCGAAATTCAAAATTCGTACTGCAAAACGGTGATGTCCGGGTAGAGGATTATGTGCGTTCAAGCTTGATTAGGTGCAGCCATTTTTTTTTTATATTTGACTGAAAGCGAAAAACAAATATACCGTGTATTCTGAATTATCCCGGCTAATACTGAGGAAGCAGGTCACGGATAACTGAAAAGCACGGATAATCCAAACTATCATTATTCAAACATACTGTATTCTTTTATTTCTTTAAAAAAATCAATCATTTTGGTTTGTTTTTGAGAACGTTTAAATATTTGTCGAATTCCATTGCTTATTTTTCGAAGTTCTATTTTATCATTGTATTCGAATCCCCTTTGATCGACTACGCGAATGCATGATGAAAGATACAGATTTGACATTATTTTTTAGTAGTACATGTTATTAGTAGGAAAAAATTATTTTTTCTTCCAGTTCAGCTATTACCAAACTCCAGCAATTTCTTACTGTGATTGAAAGCTTGCGTCTGAAATCTAGCTTGCTGGACGAAGTGGCCTTGGGCAAGGTGATAAATAATTCGCATGGGTGACCTTCTTGAGGATTCCCATCCATTTTCCAAAGAAAGCATGTCTGCTTGAAACGTGAGTAGCGTCCTTAAACTGAAGCATACGTGAGAATGCTTATGCAATGAAATTATGAGTAAAAAGAAAAACTTTTGAAAATTCTAACGCACTTCTGCGATTTTTTCTGCTGTTCCACGACCTTTTCTGTAGGCGGTCAGTTGTTATATAATTGAAATGAATCAGAACGAAAAATACAAGGAATTCTATTGCTGCTATAAAGTTAAAAGCGTAATATGTTTGGCTTCTTTTGAAATCACGTTTTCGTTTTTTAACCAAAGTAATTCTCAGCAGTTTCAGAGGTGATAAAGTATTTCGAAGCCTAGATCTGAAGACAGAATGCTCTTTGGTCTGACTTTGGACTTAATAGGAATATGTATTGATATATATCTGTAGCATAAATCAATTTCTGCAGAATTTGGAACCTCTTATTTCAAAACTAAGATTTCTTTTTAACTGGAAATCTTTATTTAATTTTGTGTGACTCATTTGGTACTTTTATACAGGTATCCTGGTACATTCTTATAACGAATTTATACAGGTATACTCTTATAACAGGGTTTCGCTTTTACACGTTAAGAAAATTGCGGGAACCCTCGTACAGCATGACAACACAGTTCCATTCTATCGCGTTAGTGAATACTCGTAAAATTTCTTGCAATACTTTATGGATGTTCACGTTCCAATAAAGGATTTTTATTCTAAATATTTACAAAATTAAGTTACATACTCTGCCATCGTATGTAGCCCGCATTCCGGAAATAACCGTATGCAACTCTCATGTCGAAATTCTTTCGAAGCTGAATCGTGGCTATCATTTACGCAGTATGTACTTTGTGCTCTGAGTATTCGATTTGTAGATTGCATAAGTTAGGTAATAAAATTACGTATATGATTTTGAAGAATATTGAAAAAAAGGTATGTGTTAGTAATTAGCTTTGACAATTTTAGGAATTATTATTGGGGAAATTATATTTCAGCTCCAAACACTGTCTGAAAATAATTATCAAAATAATTTTAATCCTTTGGAGATGAAAATATAAATTTTGAACCGTTTGTTGAAGGGTGAAAAAAGCATCTGACGGTGTAAAAACTCTAAGCTTAAATGAGAAAACAATAAAAAAATTGTTTTTAAAAGTTTTCAAAACGCATCTCTCTATTTTTATATTGGTTGATAGTCTCGCATAACACGGTTTCACA
The DNA here is from genome assembly GCF_044657685.1 of Stegodyphus dumicola. Classification (NCBI taxonomy): domain Eukaryota; kingdom Metazoa; phylum Arthropoda; class Arachnida; order Araneae; family Eresidae; genus Stegodyphus; species Stegodyphus dumicola. Next base: position 93,023,659 of record NC_140777.1, read on the forward strand.
CAAGACGGCATTTTCAAAAAGCCTATCTATTGTGTTGTAGGAGCGATACCTTCGTTTCACTTCTTGCCTGTCCTATTGTCATAAAATTTTCTGGGTCTTAGTTTGAATTTTAAAAGGTAAAAATATAATTTTTATGCGAAAAAAATGCTTGAATGAAAGCTTGATTTACGCTTGAGGTAAAATTTTGGCATCGTTCAGCTAGTTTCATTTTTGCAAAAAAAAGCAACGTAAAAAAATGCCCTCGCCCAACAGTTCGCATTTCAAAATTAGTCAAAAATTCTTCTTTAGATTAATGTCGGTTTCATAGGAAATTATGCATTTCGAAATACAAGAACCTATTTCTTTCTTTTCCTTTCTAATATTCTATGTGTCATAAAAAAAAGACCAGAGTTAAGAACAAAATTACCAAAGTTTATCTATAAACATGCTTGCTGTTCGAGAACATCGCGGAGAAGATACATATACATTTGTCGTGCCCTTGAACGAGCGTTCCGTTCTCCTCTTCAGAGAACGATGTCTTCAGTGATGTGAGATGGGTCTGAACGTTGTCTTGAAGCTCTGCATTTTTCTGGAGTCTTTAACCGCCCATCAATTCAAGGCAATCAGTTACTAATGAATCTGCTGTAACCCAACAGCCGTAAATAAGATGTGTTTGACAACCCGACTTAGCTCCAAGTAATTTTCATCTTTTCTCTGAATGGGAGAACTGGCTAGGAGGCCACAGATTCCATTTGAATGAGAAGCTTCAAAGCAACGTTTAGGCCCATTTCGTCACGAGCGCCACTGTTCTTCGAAAAGGGAATTGGGAAGCTCGTCCATTGGTATAACAAATTCCTTGATCTTCACGGCGATTAGTTGAAAATAAATCGAAATAAAAAGTAATGTAGGCTTACTATATATTTTCGTTGTCCAACACAGGACATATTTTTGAAATTACTAAAATTTTAACAGTTTAATTATTTATTCAGTTGTATTTCTCACTAGACATGACTTTTTGCAGAAATGGTTTGTTTGTTTTAATTATATCATAAAATTCACAATAGAAAAGTTTTGAATTCAGCAGATGTTTAACAGTAGATACTGAAAGTCTACCCCTTTCTGCAGGCCAAACGTTCCCATAATTGAAAAATCTCTCTCAGCTGGAGCAGATGTCCCAGGCAAAGACATCGCAAACCCACTTATTTTAGAAACATTCCAGCGAGAAATATCAGTCTTTCGAAACACCTTAAAATTGATTTCTACTTCTCCTCAATAGTATCTGGCACTTTTTCATAATTTTATAATAATGAAGGAGTAGAGAATCACACGCTGTTTTTACTATGTATAATGGGGCTGAACACTTATTTTCTTTTGCCCATTGCTAAACGATGAGACGAAAAACAAACAGAGACAAAAATGAGCAAAAACATTTAGCCAAGTTACTTCAGATAAAAAGTTGTGGCGCCTGAATCTGTAGTAAGAAATAATTCAAAATCGACGTCAGAGCTTGCTCTAAGGTCGGCTGAGAGATGCACGGCCGTAAAAGAATACTGAATACACGATGTTGAACATGTGGGTCTAAAATTTTAAAAAGTTCTTGCCTCGCTAGACATAAAATTTTCAAACCCCAGATATTTTTGCGATCCCAGACATTATTTCAGAAAGCACTAAAAACCAAGACTATCTGGATTACGCTTCGTTTTTTTTTATTTTTATTTTTATTTTTATTATTTTTTTTTATGGTATATCGGAGGTTGAAGAAAGACATCCGATGTAGTTACCACATGACTTCCTTGTACGACCTAATAAATTCTACACATTTTTTGCTCAGCTTCATTTAAATTTATTTTCTCGAATTATTCTAGCTTAGTTATCGGATCTCTCAAGGCAAGTAAAAAATGACAGCAGAAATTTCAAATTTTGAAATTTAATATCTCAGTTCATTTTGTAATATGGGAGTAAAATTTCTGATTTTATTTTTTCATAACTAGTATAAAACTGTCTCAGATATAAGTATCGGTACCGCGAGACCATATTAAAAGTTAGATTTCGTTGTTTGTCGAAAATTAAACATTTTAAAATTTGCTACTACAAAAGCATTAGTACTTTCGTCATTTAAAAAACTTTTGTAATTGTATATGGCTATTATAAGTATATGGCTACGACCGATGACTGCGAAATAAAGGCCGGGTAAGGAATTTTAAGAGCCATGTAAGGGGTGTTTTGCCGATTGCAATAGAAAAGGCAGATGCGCAACTAGGTGTCCTATATACAAAATTTCAACGTCCTGCTGCTAATCGTTTTTCAGTTTTGAGATAGATACATCATACATACATACGTACATATGTAAATACAGACGCCATAAAAATATACATTTGGAATTCACTTTACATCCATTTTGAAAAAAGATGTTCTTTATTCTGTCCGTATGTACAGGTGAAGGAGGGCGGGGAATCCTGGCCTCTAACAGAGGTAAGCAAATACACGTCCCATGTTTTCCTCTGGCTAGAAGGAACAACTCCCTGGAGCTCCATTGGAACACCCTTCGGGAGTTCAGACAAATACATTTTTTTTTTTTTAGCTTTATGGCGGGCACTTGCCTATTCAGCACTGGCCACTCCTCAGGCCAGAAGTGGTGGCCATTCTATTGTGGAGGCATCTAATGGGTGACTACCATTGTTTCATACGAAGGGACAGACATTCACAACCATGCCTCTCCGGGATTCGAACCCGGACCCTTCGGTACCGTAGTAGGCTCCTCTAACTACTATATCGTCTGGGCGGCTTAGATGAATATAAATATGTGCTTATATTCGCCGTTCATTGTAAGTTGTATATCGCACTATATGTTGCACTAAGTGTTTAGATTATGCACGGAATGCGTTGCAGCTATGCAGTGGGAATAGCTCAGTGAGTGAACGCCTTACATGATCTGGCAGATGTCCTGTTTCAGGGCTGCAATCGTGATGATAGTCTGACATATCTTATTCACAGTCACATGATTTTATATAATAAAGCGTCTATGTGTCAACATTACTGAAGCACTAACATAGGCGAATGGCGTTGGTAGGATGGCATTGATAGATGTAGTGGTCTGCGGAGGGCTCCACAGACACACGTTGCAGTTTCTGAAAGGAAAAGCAGAGGGAATAAATAGGAAACGATCCGTGGCTCGTGACAAAATTGGTTATTTGTGGTATAGACATGTGTCTTTAAAAGTTGACTTTCGGGAAGAAATGTACGTCCCCCCGGTATCATCTAAATACCGTTCCTGTTCCAATTTCAGGGTGGCTTTTTGAAGCAGCTAGTATTTTATTGTTTAAAGTTTCTATGTAGTTTTTTGTACCTAGGTTAAGGTTAAGAGCACGTTCGTTATTAGAAACCTTTCTATGAAGTAAGTAGACTACAAAAATAGTTGATTTTTGTTCTGCATAAGCTAGAGAAACTAAATTTGAGTTTTTTCCTTAAACAGAGCAATCTGTTTAAAGAATTTTAAACAACTGCCGTTTTAGTACTTACGTATTATCCCATCGACCGTGAATTTTGGCTACCATCGGACCATGAAAATTAGAGGGCATCCCGTCGAAACTGTGATAAACGTTCCTTTGGAATTCTAAAGGAACTAGCGCTTCTTTATTTAATAAACGATTAGTATTCGACCATCTTCTTTTTGCGCCTCGTAAAATGGCTTTTGCCGATTTATACTATTTTGTTAGGCCTTCTGATTTTACCAAAAGCTTTGTTTAGAGCGCTATGAGTAAAATCTTCCGCATATAATTGTTCCAATTTATGATTGTTTTGTCGATTATATTCTGCTGGCCATATCGTGTTCAATAATACAACGTTTTTTTTTTTGATACTAGGATCGTATAACATTGAAAATAATCCACTGCTTGCTCTTCTGTAGAAGACATATTCCAAATTTCAATCTTCTTTTTTCATAATACAATAAGAAGTACAGCAATGATAGTTAATTTATATGCTCGGTCTTATCGAAAGTCAATAGAGGTTATATCAAGCAAAAGCAAGATGTTATGAGGATGTTTTTACGCCCCGCTTATTCATAATCGGTGCTAAATCGTGTTGCTCGGGGACAGTTCAATGGTCGACGACGTAATACGTAAGTACCAATGTGTCCCCTCGCCTTCCTGACAAACATTATCTTACCTGTCTAGGAGGTACTTTGTAGTACTCTTCTTTCGTTGTCTCATCGCATGTTGTTTGAGTAGTTGCAGGCAACAACCATTCAGCGATTTCCTCTAATTCTTTTTGGTATTTTCCACCTTCTTGCTTGCTATGGAACGAAAGGACATGGTGTATTGTAGTGGCTAGCGATTGAAGAAGTGCCAGACTCTCTTTGCAGTACATCAGAATTTCACCTTTTCCGGTAGAACTGTCACTGAAAATACATTTCAATTTACAGTCAACTGTAAAATGTATTTAGTTTTATAGAATAATTAGCCGCTTACGCAACCAGCCGCCAAAATAATTATAATAAAAAAGGAAACTATGTAACGGTTTTACTGAGTCCAGCTAGTGTCACTTCATAAAAATATTTAATATTCTGATCAGGCATGTAGAGATTTAAATGCATTTTAATTTTTATCTATCTGCTTACAAAGCGAAAAAAATTATTCTTGGGAACTGCGTTGATTGCTTTTCAATTGCTTGGTTTGTTAATCTGTAGCAGACAGATTAAATCTAAAATTCAAGTACCGTACGCTTTACTGAATGGCAACATGCTGACGCGTGGAAGATCAAAATATTTTATTTTAGGCAGTGTAATGTTTTTAATGATTCTGTTTCAACTTCACATCAAAGGAATATTAGTCATCAAAGCAGTTATGGTTTATTATTGTATGTTATTCTACATAGGATCAGGATGTGCAGCGCAGGAGCTTTCTATTACTCGCTCACCACAGTAGAAAAGTGAAGGATTGAAAGGCAAATACATTTTTCTGGATAGCAACATTCTGGCGTGCTGGAGATAAACGAGTTTCATTCTGAACAGTGTTACCATAATTCGCTCTTAAATCAACGAATTTGTTGATAAAAAAATTCTTTAAATTGATATACTAAAATTGGAAATATTAAAAAAAGCAAATCCGAAATTCAAAATTCGAGCCTCGAATTCTATAGCCACATGTTCGAATAAAGGATTACATATATACATAGCTGGCTCTAAAAACCGTATTTTCTTCATCCTCTCCCCCGTATGTGTGACGAACATACATGCATACACACATATATGCATACAGATTCTTTATTCTTTAAAAATAGAGATTATTTAAAAAAGCGGATTCTATTTATCACTGTATTTTTGCATTTATAATATATTCGCTACATTTTAATTTTTTTAGTTTAGACCTCCTTATAAATTTTATATTTACTTAAATTCAAATAAACAAATTCTTACGTTTTTATTTAAATGAAAATCAACTGAATTTGTTACAGAACTTCATAAAAATATTTAATATGATAAATAAAATACCCTTTCTATAAATAAAAACCTTGAACCCTTTCTAACGTTAATGAACCTACGTAACCGTTATAAAAGGTGCTCGAACAGATTTATTCCAGTGTCTCTAGAATGCCCATCATATCAAGAACATCTTTTGTGACCCAAATCGTGGATATTCAGATTGCTAATTTACGTTAGGTTACAGTCTGAAAGGTGGTTTCATACAATCTACCTTTGAGGAACTTCACGAGTGAAAATTTCATATCGACATGACCTTACAAGGAGGCACAATTGTTCTTTTATGAAAATATCAGAAATTGATATCAGGGATAGTCGAAATACACGCTGTCTTGTTGGAATAATGTTCTTGCATTCTTGAAGACTATTCTTCATAGAATTGATCGAAGATGCCTATGTATACGAATGTATTTATCACCCCCCCCCAAACAAGACATTGACCTCACATGCACTCGAATGCAAAATTAAGAGAATTTGCAAATTATGTTTATTTTTTCGAAAACGTATTGAACCAAGGGTATTTATTATGGGTCGAAATATTTCGCAAAAATTCAGAGTCGAGTAGGTGGGTGTGCACATCCGGGTCAGCGGAGCTGTGATCGGGATATAAGACCAAGAGGGATTTGTGTTCGTACTCCTTCACGACATTTGCCGTGTTTATCGCAAACGTTGACTAAACTTTGCAGGGTGTCAGGTAAAACGAGTAACCACGATCGTACGGATAACGGAATGAAATGGAGAATTTTTGGAAGGTAGACCATCACAAGCCTAGAATTTCTCGAAACAGTATTCAGGGCACTGGATCAATATTGAAAAGACATGGACTAGGTCGACCAAGATCCACTACGGCGAATGAGGATCGTTATTTGACACATTTAATGCGGCGACTAATACAGTTTCACAGCTCCCACGTGAGCTATATGATACCACTGGAGCTCGAGTTTCACGATCTACAGTTGCCCTAAATCTTCGAGAGATACTATTGTATGCCAGAAGACCCGCTATTTGCGTTCTGCTCACTGCAGCACACAAGACAGTGTGTTTAGCATGGTATAGACAACATACGCTTTGCACCAAACTTCAGAGGAGCACTGTGCTTTTTACAGACAAGTCAAAATTCAGCCTGGACATGTATTCCCGCGTACTTGTATCTGAGGAGAGCTTGAAACACGGTACCATCACTCTCTGATCAAGGAAAACGATCATTAATTACCATTGTTGGTGTGCAGTGGATTGGACAGGCATCATGTTGGACTACCGCATACCCGTGCATGTATTTGACAAAGACTCTCTAGCTACCACGAAGTAAAGAGAGAAGGTCCTAGAGCCTTATATTCGACTTTTCAAGGACGCGGTTGGTCCTGAATTCCTGTTTTATTGGATGATAACTCTTGTTCACATAGGGCTCAGCTGGTCTACAGTTACCTGGAAAGTAAGAATATTCGCCGCATGAATTTTCCAACCGTATCACCTGACATCAGACTTATACAGCATATCTAGGACAAGAGGGAGGTCAACTTCATCTTGTCATTCTCCTCCGAGAACCATCCCATAGTTGAAGACTGCTTTGTTGCAGGTGTGGGATCGACTGCTACAAGTATTCCTCAGCTGCCTTCTGTCTAGTATTCCGACACGCTGTGTGACCTGTCTGGCTATGAAAGAGGACCATACTCCATATTAGACTCATTTTCAATTCGATATCACAGCGGGGAATTTGGTCATCCCAGCACAATGACCTTTACTGATAATCACGTATGATCAATGACTTTTGAAAAGCGCATCTCTTTCTCTGTTATAAATGTATATCCATATCAAATTTCATTGAAATCTGTCTTATTCTATTTTTTCGGAAATTTGACATAATATGCAAATTTTCTAAATTTTTTAGAGATGCTAAGGAAAAAAGAAGTAGCGTAATATTCATAAATTTCAGGACTAGTTTCGAAGGTTTGAATACATAATCTGCAAAAGTGCAAATGACGAAAGAAACGTCTGTGCTAAAGCAATACCGATGACATAAAGAAAGTCTAGCTCCTGGAGTCATCTACTAGTGAAAAGGGAAAAAACAATGAAGTAATTTTCATCTCACCTGCAAGTGGTCATCGCAAGAACTTTATGTACGTCTTCTATTTTGGATTGAGGCATCAACTGGAACTTGTCAACTGTGTTAAGGTACCACTCTTGAATAACATATCCCTGCTGAGGATGAATCAGTATCAGTTTCTTGGGGGTGATAGTGAGGTAGCCATAAGTCCCGAGAAGTCCGGCGTGGAATGCAAACTCGTTGTCGATCATCGACACTTCGAATTCATTTCCATACAACACTGAAAAAAAATTAAGTTGTTATTTGACTCTCGAAATCTCTAAATTAATTGCAAAATTAATGATATGAGATTGAAGTTATTTATGTATCAGATATGATCAGAAAACTCAGTGAAGAAATGTTGTGCCAGTGACCGATTTTTATCTTCCATGTGCTAGTGAGTTGCTTGTTGACAAAGCATAATTTTTTTTATTTTCCTTTCGAATTTAATTTCTTTGTTATTAATTAACAAACCAAGCGACATAAAAGCAACAATCTCAGTTCTTCATTCCGTAGGATGAAACTGTGGAGTACCAAAGAAACACTGACTTCAAGGGAAGTTTCTTGTGTAGTTTAAAAAAAAACACAACAAAAACTGATAATTAAAATTATCAGTAAAATATTTATTATGAGCATGTAATTTTAACGAGCTCGACTCTTTGAAATCGTTAGATATTTTGTTCTTTTTCATAATAACTATTTTAGACGGCTAAGTCTAAGAAATATTTATCATTTTTACATGATTTAAGAATACTCTGATGAACCTGCCACCCATACATGGACTTATGGTGTGACTTGCCCGACGTGGCCAATCTGCATAAATGTTTGTAAGTTAACCCTTCTGCAATTTAGCTATCGTTCATCAAAATATTAGACACTCTTTATGAAGCTCATTTTAACGCCACGAAAAATTCAACTTCATCAAGATTCCGAGACCTTTCCTTTTGAAATCTAAGTAAATGGTCGCCGATTTTAGTAAAAATGCCGACACCTTTTTTGAGTTAACCATTATTGATTAAGACATAAGGAGTACTGGCACCGTTGATGAAGTTTAGTTTTACGATGAAGAATGCAACTTTCATTAAAATTATGCGAGACCTTGTGAGGGTCTAAATGAATAGTTATAGATTTTAGAAGAAACACAGTCCCTCTTAGGAATTTTAGTTTATACCATGAAGAATGCAACCTTCGTGAAGAAAGCGGGACGCTTTTGCAAAGATTTGGCGTCAATAGTTTTCTACTTCAACGAAGATACCAATACCTTTTGCAAGTTATTAATTATTCATCAAGATTTAAAAAGTGTTGGGAACTCTTAAGTTCTCTTTATGAAGGATGCAGTCTTCATCAAGAGGCTGGGACGTGAAGTTTTTTTTATTTCAGTTAATATTTACCAGTATGCATAAAAGTGCCCTCACCCTCATTAAGTTCACGACTTCGATAAAGCAACTTTGATAAAAGTGCCGAGATCATTTATGATGGTTTATGCCTCGGCATCTCCATCATAAGCATGCAGACATCTTTAAACAAATGAACGAGGTTTGCCAAGGATGTCGTCACACAAAGCTGCCAGCATTGTTATAAACCCTCTACTATTAAGTTCACTTTAAGCAACTTTCATCTAGGTGCTGGTACCTTTGTATCAGGACACCTTTATTATAAGTGTTGGGGAAACCCCTCATAAGGATACCGCCACCTTTATCAAGTTCAATTTATAACTTGGAAAAAGTAAATTTCGTGTAAGTGCCGGCATTTATATGATGGCTTCTATTTTATCAAATAGTTACTGGCTTGCATAAAGGTGCCCATACCCTTATGAAGTTCAGTTTGGAACCTGTAGAAAGTAGCTTTGATCAAAGTGCTGCGATCATTTATGATGGTTTCTGTCTCGGCGAAATCTACATCTTAAAGTGCCAGAACCTTTCTGCAGTGGATTTCTATAAACCAAGGTTGTCCTGGCATAAATGTGTCGCACTTTTATGAAAGCTGGTACAAGTTCTGTTTACGACTAAAGGAAGCAACTTTTGTCGAGGTGCTGGTACTAAGAACGTCTTTATTATGAATCTTGCCGAAGATACCGGCACCATTATGAAACACAGTTCATAACTTAAAGAAAGCACCTTTATATTTCTTGTCGAGGTGCCAGCCCTTTTCTGGTACAGGTAGAAGTGGGCTGGTGTCCCACCCACGTCTCCTTGTAACTGTACCCACATGTAGAAATTTTAAGAGTGCTATGTTCATAAAAACTTACTTTTCTCAAGTTGAACAACTGGACTTGGTGGCCAGAAGATCGCCCTTATGGCAGCCATCCATTCTTGACTCATTGATTCGCTGTCGCCAGCCAAGTGAATAACTGCTTTGCTGTCGTCAGAAACAGTGAAGGCGTAAGGATGTGTTCTGGAATTACTTCTGTACACCACAGCTTTCTGGCAGGAGACCGATTTCCAGAAAATGGCGCCATGTTTACCACTGTCTGCACTGTATACGCTTATCATAAGAGACGGATATTTGGGATCGTTAACAAACTCATCGAGTTGGATGGCCACACAACGTTTCTTCCACACCTAAAAATCAATCACTGTTTTCATTTATCATACAATTAAACATCATTTTTCTGTAACGTATTATTTGCATTGAATTTTTTATTCTTGTAAGACTTGCATAATAGTAATTAAATTAGTAAGCCCTCGAATCCCTAACGAATCGAATAAGTAAAAGCAGGAAATTTGCTGCGGTATGGACTCAGAGCTCTAAATAATAACTAAAGTAACAACAAATAATGATTAAAATAGGCCGCACCTACCTTAAATCTCATACATCTCATAATTTTGTTAAGTGCATAAGGGTTCGTAATGAATTGAATGCGCACAGAACTGATTATTTCTTGATGAAATTTATTTTTCCAGAAACATTTTATAGTTCTAGAACTTTTCACGCAAAATTACTTGTACAGCCCTTCACAGTATGACAGAGCACAATAAATAGTTACACTCCAAATTACTAAGAACGTTAACATTTCATGGTCAAGCATTACACGTTACATTATGCAAAAAAATACAATTTCACATTTAATTTTACTAAAACTATTTACATCTATTCAAAATTCGTGAGACTGTCTCTTTCCCAAGGACTGCACGTCCCAAGCAGTACAATCCCTGGGTAAGAAGCTATATTTACAACTAAGGAAAATAAACACAATACTAAAACAAGAATTTCAGTAAACTTCATAAAACAAATCAATTAATAAATGCATAAATTTACAAATTTATGTACAAATGCAACCATGACTTTAGTATATTATTTACGTTATATACGTTAGTGTTATTTACACTAGGGGATTATGTACATGGCCATACTAAGTGGCTAGCCTATCTTAATGAACGACTTTAGGCTTAGAATTTGATGACTTATGGATCCGAACTTCAGCTTCATTCAGCCTGTTTAGGACTGTGTGAGGGTCATCCCAAGGTGACTGTAGTTTAGGACAGAGTCCTTTCCCTTGAAGCGGATTCCACAACCACACCTTGTCTCCTTCGTTGAATCGATGTCCTGCTCGTGTCGTGTATCGGGTCTTCATCTTTTCCGTCGCCAAGTTGATTCTCTCTCTAGCAAAACTGTGCGTCATTTAAAACCGTGCATGGAGATTCTGAATGTACTCCTGAGGCGATGAAAGGCTCATACGGAGAGCGATCAAACAACAGATCACAAAGCAAAGGTCACGACAAAAGAGCATCTGAGAGGGGGAATAGCGAATAGATTCGTGGACAGCACTGCGATAGACCGGTAAGAACAGAGGTAACTTTTGGTCGTAGTCCTGTTGGTTTCTGGAAACCGCCGAAGAGAGATTATTAAGAATGTCTCGATTAAATGTCTCCCATCAGTCTGACTACGATTATAAAGTTGTCGTTTGGGTTTTGTCTGTGCCAAATAGTTTATAGACTTATTTTAATTACAGCCCATGTGAAATTCCTTCTTTCATCGGACTGTAACTGATGAGGCACTCCAAACCTAGAAATCCAAAGCTATATCATTGCTTTGCTATCGTGACCGAAATCCAGGGCTCTGTTACCGTTACAGCCTCTTAATCAGGGATAGGATACGCTTCAGGCCATTTTGTAAAGTAATCAACGAGAAAGAGGTGTATTCGTAGCCATCAACGGTTCAAGGTCAATTTTCTTAGCGACACAAGAAAAACCTCGGTCATCAATTTTTTGTTCGACAGTATAAACTCTTTCTTCGGTTTGTTGTTGGACACCAGACAATCTTTCTTCGATTTGTTGCTCGATAGCAGAAAATTTTTCTCTTCACTTTTTCCAACTCTACCTTCAACCGTGTCTATTTTACCTTCCATAGCCTCAAATTTATTTTCTATTATGGCAGAAAGTTTTCTTTTCATTTCCTCTTGATCTGTTTCAATCATTTCTTGGCCCGCTTTAATCTCTCCTTTAATGTTGAGAGTCCCTTCCATCATTTTTTGGCTCGCTTTCATCTATGCTTTGAATGCAGCAAAGGCTGCCACCTATTGTCTTAATTGCTTCTCCATCGCTCTTGTCACCGGCATTCAGTCCCACTTCTGATACCAAAAATTGTTGCGTGCGTACGAATTCGTAATGGATTGAATGCAAACAGAACCGGTGATAGCTTTATAAGATTTATTTTCACCCAAAAATCACTTTACAGTTCTGAAACTTTGCACATAAATACTCATACAGCTCTTCTCAGTATCACAATAGTACAATCCGTAATTACACTTCAAATTACTAAGTACGTTAAACATAATGCAATGAAAAGCTCATTTAAAATGCAAAGCTCCTATGGAGATCTCTGAGTGCTCTAAATTCACGCTGGACTACACAATTCAGAAATTATGCTCAAAACCATATCAAAATTTCGTATCGACAGAAAAATTTTTAATATGCTTTCTCCGGTCTTATACAGCTTTCACTCGGCCTCCGAGACATCTATAGTACTTCCATGTCTTGAAATTACAGTAAACGTATGCAGTAATATACAGTAAAAGTTACATCTAAGGGCCGGATACGGTTACAGCAACATATAGGGATCAAATACTATTCAGTTACAGTATCAATTAGTTATACAAGGACGGGATCGACTTGTCACCAAATGGTCACCAAGTTTGGCCACTTTTGGCGATTAATCTTCAAATTTGGCGACAAAAGTAGGCGCCAAAAATAATCTCCAGCTTGGCGATATCTCACCAATTCAGCGAGATAGCCATTTACTCAGTGTTAAGTGGACTTGCTCCTGTGCTCTTGCTTTCTCGGCAGAGCTTCCCTTATTTAGATTTTGCTGTTACATTATACAAAAAATACTAGAATTTCACTAAAATTATTTACATATAAACGAAATTTGTAACAATGGGGGGAGTATGTTCTTTCATATACCACTTTCATCCCAAATATAAATAGTATAGAGAATGTAAAAACGTATGACAATAATTAATACTCTGTGGACATGAATATTGATCAGCTGATGCACCCTTGGCACATAAACTACACTGGTAAAATAAATTAAGAGAATTTGCATATTTTATCGAATTGCGTGAAAAGAACTGAACTGAAGTAAAACAACTGCTTCTAGATAAAAATGTAAATCTTGTACAGCAAATACGTAAGCTACACGTATGTGTAGGCGGAGCCAGCAGAAAAACAGGCTTTATAAGCGCGTGGAGGGTAAGACGAATTGCGTTCGGTAGCAAACCTCAGAGAATTTCTTGGTGTTATCTTGCAGCAATCGGTTAAATTCACAAAGTAAAAATGAGCAACCACCAGCGTTTAGATGATGGAATGGGGAGTCTAGAGGCAGACCAATCGCAAGTACAGATATGCAGAGAGCTTAATTTAATGCCCAGCGTCATGTGTAAACTATGGAAACAGTTCCAGGATACTGGATCTAACAAGAGAAAGCCTGGGCAAGGTTGTCCAAGAGCCACGATGGCCAAAGATCGCTATTTGTCCATTTTAGCGAGGCGTAACAGAGGGGCTACAGCTTCTCAGCTCTCTCGGGACTTGTATGCAGCCACAGGAACCCATGTAACAAGGGTGACTGTTTCCAAAAGATTGAATGAGAGAGGGTTGTTTGCCAGAAGACCGGCTATTTGCATCCCGCTCACGTCTACGGACAGGACAGTTCGATCAGCATGGTGCGGGCAGCATAGTGATTGGAGTACGGAGCAATGGGCGACCGTTCTGTTCACCGACGAGTTGCGTTTTAGCCTAAACACCGATTCTCCCCGTACTTTCATATGGGACCCGCTATCTACCCTCCAATGTCCGCGAAATCAACAATTATGGCGGTGACGCTGTAATGGACTGTTTAGGCATCATATTGAATGACCGCACACCTTTCCACGTCTTTGACAGAGGCTCTGTGACTGGTGTGAGGTACAGGGATGAGGTCTTGGAGCCCTATGTTTGCCTTTTCCGGGGCGCAGTGGGCCCGAGTTCATCTTAATGGACGATAACGCGAGGCCACATGAAGCTCTTTTGGCCGATGAATATCTCGAGAGTGAGGATATTCTCCGTCCAGCCAGGTCTCCAGACCTCAACCCTATAGAGCATGTCTGGGAAGCTCTGGGAAAGGGCAATTGCAACTCGCAACACCCTCCAAGAACCATCCAGGAACTGAAAAGAGCGTTGCTGAGTGATTGGGACCAATTGCCACAGGCACTGATAAACTGCCTTATTTCCAGTATGACATCACGCTGCGAGGCCTGTATGGCTGAAAGAGGGGACCATATCCCCTATTAACTCGTTTCTTTTGTGCATTCGGCAACAGCTGTTTCAGACCTTCAGACTCCCATAAGTGTAACACACGAACATGTATGTCTAATAAAACTGTTGAATGTTTATTTTGTTTGTATGATATCAACCTATGTTCACACTAAATTTTATTAAAATCTGTCCAGTAGTTCTGGAGATCGGGTAGATCAAACATGAAAATTCTCTTAATTTCTTCCACCAGTGTATTTTTCTCTTCGCCCTTTCTAATATAAGATTTGAAATAATAGCAGAATTTTAGGGAAAAAAATTCAAGATTATTTAATGATCGCCTTAAAAAGCAGGATGTTCAGGATGAGTAGCTATAAGCTTAAGTTTCACGATAGAAAGTGCTAGCTCGAGGGTACCTGGGCCGAAGGCCCTTACCCTTACCGAACAATTTGGGTATTTTTTAATTTTGTAAAACATAAGGTAAAAACAATAATTTTAACAATGATTATATATTGAAGCTAGGAAAAGTGCAAGAATTTAGACAAAACATTAACTATGCGTGAAACCAGTCGAAGGAGTGAAAATGCCAAACATCTGGGAAGTTGTTAGAGCTGGGGATATGAAATGCTGTAAGAGAGCTGTTTTTAATACATGAAAAATATGAGACAGTACGAAACATTCGGTTCCATACAGGGTTAGGAAGACATCCTAATCAGTGTTAGCAATCTGACGGTTAGGCCGCCTTTCCACCTTTTACATTAATCTTTAGTTTCTTGGATATAATTATTTTCATTCACTTGCTTCATTATCTCTAAGATGCCCTTGTTTCAGTAATAGTCCGTGAACAGTCTATTCACAGTATATGTGATGTAGTCGGAAGGAAAGAACTGCTGTCGAAGGTGCTCTGTCAGAGGGCAGAAGTGTGTGTGTGATTATGGCAAAGCCTCGAGGGCTATCTGCCTAAGAGGAGGGATGCCTTCGTGGAGGACTTTCTAAGGGAAACTGGTTCGTATACACGTTACACATGGGGAAAACCACGAAAACGCCCATGCAGCCAGCCCGTTCGCAGTATTCGAACCTCGGACCGAACTACCAGTGTTCAGCGACTTTACCGCTCGGCCGCTGGTGGGCGGTCAGAGGGCAGAAGAGCATGTAATAAAGTGCATCCGCGTCTTCCCCGCGAAAACCGCAAGAACAGTTGACGTCCACCATCTGTAATACGCTGGGAATTTCCCATGGTTGGTACAGGCCTGGAGGAAGAGTCGTTTGCATTTGAGCCTCTTGACTGTAGGTATTGCGAAGATGTTGTATGTTGTAAGTAAATTTCCCTGTCTCTTCTTCCTGCCATCGTGATGACCATGTCTCTTGGAATGTTGTCTTGAGGAGCCTTTTTGCAACTTCTGCGGAAAGCGGAACTTCCTAGTCAATTTCTGGTTTGAGAGCTGCGGTCTTAGCTAGTTCATCCGCTCGTTCGTTGCTTTCTGCCCGGTGTGTCCTTTTATCCAGTTGATCTTTAAAGGGATGGAGGAGCCTAATGTTAAGAGGATCTCTCTAAGTGCTGCCGTGTGCGGATGCTTTGGTGGAAAGGCATTCAGAACGCTCATGCTATTTGTGAAGATTAAAGTGTGAGCTGCTGGTTGCGTACCTAACCATAGTGTTGCTTCTTTGAGTGAGAAGGACTCGACTTGCAAGACTGAAGCGTGGTTGCTTAGACAGAACTGTGCTTGGTAAATTTCTTCATTGTTCGAAAAGACCGTGAACGCTGCCCCTACTCGTCCTGAAATTTTTGATCCGTCAGAGAAAAATCTCTCTTTGTTGTCCTGAGGGTGGCGATTTGCACTAGGAAAGGATAGGTAGATCTCTTGGGTGTAAGACAGGGGGATCTTGGAAGCTTTCTATGCTGGCATAGGATAGATGTAAATCTTCTTCAGTGTGAAGTTCCTCTTTCTCGGTAGATTGGTCTCTCTAATTCTACTTTTAGGTCGAGTGCCAGCTAGAACCTGAAGTGCTGCGGTTGATGTCGTGGTATACGCACTGGTGGTTAATGCATAATGAATATTTTGTGAAAAATCGCTATATTGACACCATGCAATTACAAAAAAGCAGTTAGGTCGTTAGGCTTTTGTTCCTCACACATACACAGATCAGTAACTGTTTACTTTTTACACATGCGCAGATGGTAACCGTTTGTTTTTCGCCAAGGCCGTTATACAAGACAAAGTACCCTTTACTTCTCTAGACATAATAATTTCAGAACTTAAGTTTCTCAGAATGCAGTAGAGAATTTACCGCCGTCAGGAAAGAGCGATTTTTAAAATACAGAACTAATTTTTTTCATATGATCCCTATATACAAGCAATATTTATAGCTACATCAAAGCTAATTGCTATATATGATCTTTCTATATCAGGATGCGCTGCTGTAAAATATTCATTATATTTTAGTAAGGTAAATGCAAAAAAGAAAAAAAAAATTTTTCATACCTTTACGTGCAAAATTCAGAAAGAACTAAATAATAATAATAATAATATGAAAGGGTTCAGATTTTAAGGATCGCCCAAAAGGTTAAGGTCTTTTACGCTCTCGCTGAGCTCGCACTCTAGCAGTCTGCTGTCGCACATACTCGTCCTCACCTATTTCGTTTTGTCTTTTCAGCTTTATTATTAAGCATCATTTTCTCTATAATCAGTTCAACAGCAAAATTGCAAAATTTTTAAACGTAACATAGCAGCATATGTTTAGAATTATCGATACAGAGTTACGTGTTGGCATACATTTTCCCTATTTTTTCAGTCTTTTCTCATTTCAACTTATCAGTATTCACTTTTAGTAAGATGGCTTATAAAACATTTTTTTGTTTTCTTTTTGCCTGCTTATAATTGATATTGTGGCTTAACTTTACGTATTAAACATAACGTTCTTCTATATTTACACAGTATCCGGTAGACAGTCTCGCGCGCTGAGTTCAAAATGTTTCCGTCAGTACTGCCACTGCTAGCTTCTAAATCGTTGTATTTGTTAATCAAAAATTTATTAAAATTTTACTAAATATGAAATATTAAATTCAAAATTCAAACTTCAGACTTCCTGATGCCCATATTAGGGTAGAAGACTATTTATAATTTGATGGCTCTAGGTGGCGTCGTTTATTAACAGTGCGATGAAGATGCATGCAGATTTTTCATTATTTAATTTCTTTAAAAATAATGCAGGGGGGTAATATTTGGTGACAGCAATCTGAAAAGTTATACAGCCGTTTATGGTGGAATACGCAAAATCTCGTTTCGAAATTAATAGCACATTCGGGTTAACGCCTATTTCGGCTAATAAAGATCAAATTTCTTAATTTGGGTACTGATCATATCGAACATTGGTGCAATGTAATATACCAGTGCTCATTCTGTTTGTGGTAAATTAACAAATTAAGTAAATAAATAATTAACTGCAAGCGTAACTAAAAACAAAAGATTCTTTAGCAAGATATGTAATATATGGCTTCAGAATTATCTTTTATTGATTCCATTTATGCTGCATAAGCTTATAAAAATTATCAATTGATATCTCGACTCTACAGTTAAATAATAAAGAATCTGTCTATATGTTCCTCACATTGAAAAAACGGCAACACTTAGAGCTACCAGATTTTAAACACACGTAATTCTTCACCCTGCAATCGAAGGCATGATTTTGAATTTGATTTTTAATTTATTTCATATTTTGCACTAATTTAATAAATTTTCGATTAATAAACTGGGCTGTTTGAAAGCGAGCAGTAGCAACACTGTTCAAAATGAAGAATTTCTCCTAAGCACGAGACTGTTGCCATTCGGCAAAATATTATAAGATATTAGTTTTTCAATTTTAATCAACAGACTCCACTACTTAAAACGGATGCGCTGCCACTAGACGAAATAAAATGCTTTTATCCGCCATGCACCAACGTGTTGCCATTCAGTAAAGCATAAGATATTTAACTTCCAGATGTATTCTAGCTGATATTCAGTAACAAATTAAGCGATTTCAAAGCAATCAACACATTTCTTAAGAATACTTTTTTCACTTTCTAATCTGATTGATTTAAATAAAAATGCATTTAAAGAAGTCTAATCAGAAATATTAAATATTTTTATGAAATGGCACTAGTTGGACTCTATAAAATCATTATATGTATACATCTCATTTTAATAATTATTTTAAGTGGTTAGTTAATTTAAATTTGGTGCCTGAAAAAAGTTTGGACATTATGGCGTCATTTTTCTATTTTAAGCAACATTCATACGAAAGAATACCGATAAGAATATGAAGTACACCTGTTTTTTGATAACGAACAAATACCATTTGATTATTGCTCTATCAGCCTCAATGACCTTTATGTATCTTTTAAATGGTGACTGAATTACAGTCGTGTGATCAAGAGATACTCTTATCGTATGATATTTTGCTTTATCTGAATGACAAATAAACCAAAAGTTCCTTTCCTTGCGTCGTTTTCCATCAGATACTTTTAGCAATGCAACAGAAAATTCATCAGCAGTATGTTAAAATTTCTAGCATTTAGTTCAGCATATAAAATAAGAGTAAATCAATTAGACCAGAGATTCCCAAATTGTGCTCTGCGGAGCCTGCTCCAGGAAAATAAAATAAATAAAATTTCCTAAGATTGAAGAATGAGAAATAGAAAGTAGAAATAAATAAAGGAAGAAAGAAAAAAATTTTAAAGAGGAATTTTTAACTATAAATGATATTCTGAATAGGAATTTGCCAAATTCAATTTTCTAGCTCCTTTAACGGCCAACGCGTCATTTGCTCGAAGGCGCACGATTTAATCGCGTTATTTATGACGCAAAATGTGAAAATAAATGTTTTGGATCATATACCATGTTTCTCCTCCTCTCGCTTTAAATGGTAGAAAAGTGTCGGCTGTGCAACACGTTTGCTATTACGACACCTCTCATATGTATAGTTAGCGATGTTGGGCTGCTGTATCGTTGGACCCGTGTTCGAATTCCGAAAATGTATAGATGCTTTAAAGCGTATAGTGTCAGTATGGTATGGAAATACTGGTGAGCCGAATGTCTTCTAAAGTACTTTGGCGGTAAGCAAAGAGGGGTAGAAAATCCTTGCATACATACATCCTTACATACTCTTACATACCATATTTTGCGTGACCATATTTTGCGTGACGCCTATACTTACTGACAGAATAAAGGATTCGTTTTTCAAAACAAATTCTAAGAAGGTTTCAAATGGGATTTTTCGTGACGTCCACATGCGTATGTATGTATGTATTTCGCATAACCCAAAAACGATTAGCCGTACTAAGTCGGAATTTTTTATATGAGACTGCTATAATATCTAGTTGTGCCCGTCTTTTTTTTTTTTATTACAATCGGCAGTAACCAAACATATATATTGTATATGTAAACTTATATATATATATATCCACCCTCCTTACCCGGTTTAAAAGTCCTTAAGCGACCTTTATTTGCGCAATCGCTGGTGGTATTTGGTTATACTTCCCATAATAAAAGCGTTTAAATTGACGAAAATGTTCATGTTTTGGCAATGTCCAATTTTTTAGAAAAATTAATTTTCGACAGTTAACGAAATCTAACTTTTAATGCAGTTTCTCGTTTTCTATACTTATATTTGGGAAAGTTAAATTATAAGTTATAATTATCCCGTACAACAAAAACTGACCGGGATATTTAAAATTTGCAGTTTTTGACGTCATTTTCAACTTGCCTCGACAAATAACTTAATTAAAATTAGAATAATTTGAAGGAATAAGTTTAAATGAAGTGTAGCAAAAGATTTGTATAATTTAATAGGCCGTTTAAGGAAGTTATGGGGTATTCACATCAGATTTTTTATTGTTGCTGTCACGAATAATTAATTGTTATGTAAATGATGTGATTTAACCAACTCAAATAAC
This sequence comes from Stegodyphus dumicola, assembly GCF_044657685.1. Classification (NCBI taxonomy): domain Eukaryota; kingdom Metazoa; phylum Arthropoda; class Arachnida; order Araneae; family Eresidae; genus Stegodyphus; species Stegodyphus dumicola. The sequence continues at coordinate 93,043,863 of NC_140777.1, forward strand.
TTCTCTGTATAGCAGAGTTTTGACAAAACCGTAGATATTGGTTGCTATTTGAGAATAAACCAAGATATTATTGTATATTTCAAAATATTTAAAATAATTTCCTCGCATGGAATTATGGTATTTTGTAGATGCGTCTTTGATTTATATTCCTTTTTAATTTATCTTATCTTTATTCTCCTAAGGCTACACTTACACACTATTAACTTACAAAGTAAGCCTAAGTGGCTCCACCGTAGAAATTGATTTTCAAAAGGTCTCCACGAGAGAAAGGGTTTAGGAACCGCGGCTTTCGATAGTGAAAAACGCGAAATAAATGCGTTAGACATCAGACCTTAATGCTTAACATTAGGTATCACCGTCTTCCATCATTTGGCCCCTGTACTGCCTTGTTGTCGTTCAGGCGGTTTAGTGAACGCTATATAGTTCAGGCAGTATAATTTGACGCTGACTGCCGTACTGAAGGACCCTGGTTCTAGTCCCGGAGGAACATGGATGTTAGCAAGGTGATGTGACACATGTGTACATGGCTGTTCCGCACGAGAGACATTCACGAACTTCACCCCTGCGGGAAAATGAAATTTTTCTAACAGGTGTAACCAATTACGGTGAATAAGTGGATCTTCTACATAGCTTCTCAGAAATTGCACACAGTTTCTCCTGCGTATAATTTATTGAGAAGCTTTCTCTTAAATAGTGTATATTCCTGTTTTAACAGTAGATTTCTAATAACTATAATTTTCTTGCTCGCGTGCACGATTCCTTCGAAACCATTTTTTAGAATTTCAAAAAAATATTATTTTATAAACTCTAAATGAGTTTAAAAGGAACAACTGCTGAGTCTCTTGCTTAGAAAATTTAGAAATTATCTTTAATTATGTTAAAAATAAATGATTTTTTACCTACGAAAGTAAAATAAATTAATTAAATATTGTTTTTAAAGAAAATATTGCTATTTTTAAAGTAGGTATTTTAATTGGACATTAAATTTCTATTTCGAGGAAAAAAATCAGCTAAAAATACTGATTTCTTTATATAATGCTGCGTGCTATACATATTACTATACTAAAGTTATTTTATTTAAAATGTTTTAATATTTGGAATATAAAATAAAAGCAGCAAATACATTACTCTTAAAGTAAAGGAAGGGTGTAATGTATGTAAATATAATAAATATAAATATCCAAACTTTTACACTCATAAACCAATTATAAAGACACTGAGCTTTAAAATGTATTTTGAGGATATTTTTATATTTCTAATGTACCTGACTCCTTGAGGTAATTGTCATTCATAACAAGTTAACACATAAATAATATTAAAAAAATTGTTAAAAATCTGTGTTTGTGCATTTCAGTAACATAAACATTTTGTAAATCAAATTTATATATTAAGTTGCTGTTCCAGATTATCGGAAGCTAATCAAGATGATATGTTTTTGAGCGGAAATTGTCACTTAACCAAACAAACTACTAATATTCATCCAGCAATTAATGTTTTTGTGGGCAAATATCCTCGCTTTGTGTGGAACTGCCATTAAACCTTAGTATCTGTACAGCAAGGATACAGTCGAAATCTTCTCGAGAGGTATGTAGTAGAGGAAGAGGAGGGATACCTTTGGAAAGCCCTCGGAGTGTGCTTCCTCAGAATTGGGATGGAAACTTAATAGTGTTCTGTGATACTTGGGGAATGCACAGGTGCTGGCCTTGTTTCAATCTGAATCAGTACTGCGAAACAATGCAGTACACGAAACTGTTTATTGAAAGGCGGGATCGTTTGATTAAACTTTTAAATTTTTGCAGTTTCAGTTTTTTTTTTTTTTTTTTTCTTTTTTTCATACCCCAGTTTTCGATAATTTCCTGATTTTTTCCTGAATTTATATTTCGTTATGTCATCCCATTTTCTTCTCCCTCTTTGTCTCTCTCTGGAGACTTTTGTATACAGGCTTTCTACATTCTAAAAATCTGATTTGGAAACCACAATATTTTCTGCTATGACATATTAAATTATATACATCTTTCTCTGCACTTCATTTAAACTTTTTTCCCGAATTATTCTAACGTAACCAATTCCTCTAGGTAGTTGAAAATAACAACAAAAATGGCAAATTTTGAAGTTAAAAATACCAGTTACTTTTGTCGAACGGAAGTCAAATTTCTTTTAATTTTATTTTTTCATAACAAGTATAAAAATTTTCCAAATATAAGTATAGCAACCGAAAGACCTTTTAAGAGTTAGATTTCATTATTTGTCCTAAATTAATTTTTTTTTTTTTTTTTTTTTTTTGAATCTGACAATTCCAAAGCATGAAAATTTTCGTCATTTAAAACATCTTTTGTAACTGGAAGTGTATGACTACGATCAACGATTGTGAAAATAAAGGCAAGGGAAGGACTTTTAAGCCGGATAAGTGCCTGATATGTATACACACACACACACACACACACACACACACACACATATATATATATATATATATATATATATATATATATATATATTATTAGTAAAATGTTTTTCGTATATCATCTTTAAGGAACATAGTCAATTTAATTAAAGCGATGAATTGTTTGAATAAATTTTACTCAGTATTTTAAGTATAAGATATTTGGATTCTACTGTAATAAAATTTTTAACTTTTTTTAAATGTAAAGAAATAATATATACTTTTAGTGCTGTAATTTCAATAAAAAAAAGTAGGTGCACATCTATATGTTATAGCAGTTCCATATACAAAATTTCAACGTTCTACAGCTAATTGTTTTTGAGTTATGCAAGATATGTACGTACGTGTAGACATTAAGAAAAAAATCAAATTTGAATGCATTTTATAATCCGTTTGGGAAATAAGAGTGCTTTATTCTGTCCGTACGCACTTAAAAAAGTAGTCAAAATGGATCCGGGAAGGGTCAAAATGGATATTTTCGCTGGAATATAATATCCAAAAATTTTCGGGATTGCAGTACCTCATTTGCTTCGTAAAAAGAAAACATAAAAAAGAAATTTCGCTTTTCAGTTTAGTTTAGTAAATTATAAGTCATTATTTAAGTTTTAGGAAATTTCCAATGATTAACATACTTTGTACTTCGTTTTAAATGAGTGGTGAGTCGATAAGCTTCTGAACCTACTAAAATGTGTGTGCATTACAACATCCTTCGTAAGAATGTTAACAAGAGCGCTCCTGCATGTTTTATGCGCAATATTTGAAATTACATTGTGCCATTGGAATTATATGAAACCACAGATTATGCAAAGGGATTCAACTGAGCGCGTACGAACTTCTGAGAGAGAAAGGTTGCACAAAGAACAGACTTGGAATCATACTGCAATGTAGTATTGGAAACTCCATTTTCGTGAAGTTTGCCGATGCCCGCAGACGTACTACTATATTTTAATCACTTCTTAATTACATCGAAAGATTAACCCACTGTAAGTTATGAGGACCTTATAACGTTATGAAGTACCACTTGTGAAATCTGAGATATATACCAGAAATTCTGCAAAATGTATGTGCTTGTTTGGATCGATGATGCCAAGCATTGCTGCAACCCATGGTTGCAACTTTGAACACATTCTGCAACCTAAAGCATTTCTCAAATGTTCTCTGAAAAATAAAAAAGCAGTTTCTCTTTCGCTGTTTCATGTTGCATCTTCTCTGTACACTAAAACTTGAAAATGGCATGTCTGGCCTTGCAATGTTAACAAGCTATCGATCTTAGATATTATGCTTAACTGAAACATCCTGTAAACACGGCCGGATTAAGAGTCCCAGAGGCCATAAAAAAGTTTAAAATGTTTTGGTGCCCCCAGCAACCACATATATTTACTCTTGTCTTTTCCCATTTCTTCTCTATCAGTCTTGGTTTAGCTGTACCATACATCCCATGGTAGAATTGCAACGGTAAACGTTTTTGGTGTCCTTTTCCTTCAGTCCCTAAGTATTTTTATCTGGTGCCTTTTTTCCCTGATGCCCTAAGCCTCAGCATATTTTGCTCAGTGGTTAATCTACTTAAACTGCTGGACCACGCTACAGCTACTTTCTAAATTTCAGTAGGTGAAAAAAGTCATGAATAACATTTACACAGTGCAAATAATGAGTTACATCTTCAAACACATTCTCGTATAACATTAATAGGCACATGCATATTTTTAATAAGAAATCCTGACTGAATTTCGAGTTACAACCTTTTTCAGAATTAACACCTGATTGCTTAACTTTGTGATGATATCGTGACATGTAAAGAAACGTCAATGGAGCTGATACACGCGCTTTTTAAGAGTTTAGCGATAAGATTTAGATTTTAACATCTGGAAGACACTTCTTGAGATAATTATATTTATTCAAGAAATATATTTTGCATTTATATTTCATGATATTTACCCAGTTTTTATCGAGATATTTCATACAGAATTCAAACTTAGGTGTTAATACTGTATTTTTCGATTAACACTATCAAAGTATTTATTCATACTACTCAAAAAGTTGGCTAAAGTGCATAAGTCATTGACATCGCTGAATCAGTGCTGATACGCCAATCAGTTATACATTGTGTCCTTAAAAGTTCTTACCGGGTCTTTATTTTCGTAACTGCTGTCACAGATACAGACAGAGAGATACAAAAATTTTTGAAATGGAGAAAAGAGTAATACTGAGATTTTTAAATTTAAATAAATCAATTTTGTAAATATTACGAAATGTTTTGTATATATTTTTCCGATCTTTATACTTAAGTTCAGGAAAATTTTGTACTGGTTATGAAAGTAAAATGCAATACGTTTGATTCCCGTACGACAAAAATTTACCAAGATATTTGCTATTAAATTTGATATCATATTTATGGACGTACATAAACTGAAAAACAAACTGTTTTCATGTCTACGTAACAATACATAAACCAGTAGTTTAGGGAAAGGTTTCTTGTGAAAATCACTTGACAGGTATTTTTTAAAGCAGATTGTTATAAGATCAATAGAGATTTTTCAAACTAGGAAATTTTATTCACAGAATTTTATAGATATTCTGTAGATAAAACTGATAGGCTTCCCTATTCAACCAACTCGTAATGCTATTTACATTAATTAAAAATTAAAAATATTTGTAGCGCAATGAATTCTTTGCACAATTACCAAATTACGATGCTAAAGTAATAAAACTTCATGAGAATATTAACAAAAACCGCTACTTCTGAAATTAAATAATTCGGTCATTTTTTGTAGATATGGAAGTCAAACATTTTGCAGTTTATTTTTTATAAGGAGCACAACTTTTTCCTAAATATAAGTACAGGGACGGAAAGAATGTATAAAAATTTAAGATTTCGTAAATTTTATAAAACTGATTTCTATAAATTTAAAAATGCCAAAACAAAAATCTTTGCGTCATTTAAAGTATTTCTGAAATTGGAATTATATGTCTACGGTTGCAAAAATGAAAGCCGGGTAAGGACTTTTGTTGATAAAAGGTGTATATAGACATTACTTGTATTTATCCATACCTATATATCTTACTGCTCATTACTCTTAAGATGAATATTTATTTCACAGTGAGAGAAGGAAAATTTGCTACTTTATAAGTAAGCTTTACAAAATCCATTGGAAAATGGATTCCCTAGCTCAACAAGATTCATTCACAGGCAATCAAAAAGCACATATTTGTAAAATTACATGGCACGGGGATTGTTGTTATGGCTAAGGCTAAGCATTAAAAATATAGTATTTCCTCTCTTATTTTCCCTCTTTTAACTAATTTTATCATCCAAAAATGGAGAGGTGAAAATTATGCGAATCTTTTAATTTCCGAAGAATGCGGTTACACTAAGAACGTAACAAATGAAAAGCAGCCCGAATTAACTACACATAATCCTACACAACATTATTTTTTTTAAAGAAATCCACATTTCAATAATACATAGTAATGTTAACGTTACAATATCTGACGGATATTGAGCTGATATCTGATGGTAACCGAGCCGGATACGTCGCACTTCGGCTCAGTTACCTTTTAAAGTTGTAGAAGCACCTCGCGGGAATAAGTCTTGAGCGCAGTTCTCAAAGGGGACATAACAGAAACAAAAACGAAGGGAGGCGACCAAAAGACCGGATTTCGTAAGGTCGAACACATCGGCAATAGATAAGGCTACGATGAGCTGGAATACTAAAACAGAAGAAAGGTGAAATAACATGTTTCGAACGTTTCTTAAGTGAGATAACATCTGCTGCATCCTGGTAACTTAAAGAAGAATATTCACAAAATGTGTTTCAAATAATAAATGCAAGGGAAAATAAAATGATTTAAATACTAATACAAAAATGTAAATACAAAATTGAAGTCACTGAATAAGAATAAAACTAATTAAGGAAATACGTTTCACCTATTAACTAGCTCTCAGATAAGGAAAAAAAATATGTGCGGAGATACAGTATATCAGAAAGCAGTTTTAAAAGAAATTTAACATTACCTTTAAATGGCCTTTTCCCCTTGACTTGTGGGGTAGTTTGACATGCAGGTACCCAACTTTCCAATTTACTTTTTTTTCTTCTTCTGAAAAATTCTGCTCTGTGAGATTATCTGCGAAGTCTTGAACGTTATCGGATGTACCAGTGTCTGTGGAATTATTAAGACTTTGAGAACTTATATTTTCGTCTAAGGACATAAGAATGAGTTCTGAAGATTCTGTGATCGTGCTGCCTCGTGTTCGAACGAAGTCAGAAGATTCTGTGATCGTACTACCTCGAGTTTTAGATAACTCAGGCGATTCTCGCCCTTTATTCTCTTGTAAATTACTTCCTTCTGGAAGTGAAGCAGCAGTATCTATATGAGTTGGAATTCTGTTTGAAACATCGAGATCCTGTGATAGATTGCTATCATGCTCACAGTTTGTTTCGCTGATGGTCATTTCTTGGCTGTCGTTGGGAGTAGTGTTTTCCAAATCAGTTTCTTGGGTTTCGACTTTCTTGAAGCTTGAATCTGAAACTGAGGAATAAATGCTTGAGTTTTCTTCGCAGTCAGCTTGGTAGCCATCGAGGCCATTGTCTCTAATATCTTCAACTTCACAGTCTGTGCTGTCTTCATCCTTATGATCTTCTCCTAGACAATCTGCTTCGTCTCGCGGAATGTTACTTCTACCAGAATTTGAAATGTAATCTTCTTCCACATACTCATATAGAGCCTCACAAGGCAACTTCTGTTCAACAACGTACAATGCACACGACTCGGAACTTTCTGAATCTCTACTATCTGTAAAACTCATTTCATTTGCTTTGTAAAGACTGTTTAGGTTACCACCATCAGCTGCTGTCGCGATAGATCCTCTGATTATTTTGTTGACGCAACGATTAATCAGTTGTTCTAAGTCTTTTTCTTTCATTTGGATTATTCTGTCCTCGCAATCTCCAGAGATTTTCAGAACTTCGCTTTCACTGCCAAATTTTCTTCTACTTGTATCTCGTTCTATGGTCTTTAATGTTTCTTCCGCTTGTGAACCAGATCGATATTTGTGCTTCCTTACCCTTTGCCCGCCATTTTCTTCTCCTACGCAACGATTGTCCTTAGATGTTATAGCAGAGGAACAGTAATCTTTACCCTGCTTTCCATAATCATAATTGCAAGTAGACTTGATGGTTGCAGAACTTCCTTTTACCGGGAAAATTTTCGTAACTTCACCTAGACTCCCCTCTGCCAGCTGCTGCGCAGTATCTGTTTCAATAGAACTTTCGAAATTTTCCTCTGGTCTATGGATTAAAACGTTTTCAGTTTGCGGTTTATCGCCTTCATTACTATCATTATGAGGAATACAAATCACCGGTTTACATTCTTCTTTGGTATTTTCATTCGCTGTTATTTGTATTTCTTCTGCAATTACATTCTGTATAGATGGCGGTTTCACTTCATTGACCTCCTCGACAGATGGTACCTGAACATATTCGGAATAGCGGTTCTTAACAATTGGTAGCTGATGATTTACAATGTCAGTTTTAGCAAATTTTGCACTGATGTTTTCAACAAATGGGGGTTGCAGCTCTTCATTCACTTTCTCGACATATGATGGCTGAATAACTTCTGAGTATTGGTTCTTAACCGATAGTAGTTGTTGATTTACAGATTCAATTTTAGCATCTTCCGCACTGACGTTTTCAACAGCTGATAGTTGCGCCTCTTCTGCACTTAATCTTTCGACAGGCAATGGTTGCACATCTTCTTTCCCACATTCGGTAGTAGGTAAATGAGTATCTTCTACTTTCCCGTTTTGAACAGATGATAATTGCTCTTCTACAGTTTCCACTTTAGCACCAGACGACAGGTTTTCGTATGCAGTATTCTCGGTTTTAGTGGATACTTCCTTCTTATCCTTTCGGCTTCCTCTTTTCTGAAATAATTTACCCAAGGGCATAATGAAAGTATCACTAGAGCACTAATATAATAACTGATCACAAGAGGACATTTAGCGAGATGTTCAAACTACCATGATGTACCAGCCGGAATTTTAATATTTTGTCATAAAAACATTTCTCCCGATAGAATTCGACGAAAGGTGCAGTCTCAAGAGTAAATATAAACTTCAACAAATGCAGCGAAGTTTGAAAGAAACAATACTAACTGAGATATATAAACGACAAGGTGAAATTGATATCTGTAGCCAATCGATATCTTCATGCAATACAGACAATGCTACTGCGCTTTTGTGATACCAAATAGAACGCACTGACTCCGCGATTATCGCATTGTTTGAAACAATAGTCTTTCGAAAATATGGAGCGCAAGTACAGAAAGGTTCCTTTTTTAATAGTAATTCGAGGATATAATCTTTATTTTAATGCGCCACTTCAGTGCCGATTAAATTTTAGACTTTATGTGTAAGTCATGTTAGCAGATAACAGAAAAAGTATTTCTTTTTTTGATGAAACGTAGAAAACATTTTATCACCTTCAAAACTGGTCTGAAATGGTAATAATCTTAAAATTATAACTTGAAAGAAATATATATATGATGTGGTTTTAATGAATCCAGCTAATGTAATTTCACGGGTCAGCTGGTGATTAATAATAAATGGATTGAATCCTCTTTGATTCTTTCAAATCCCTTAATTGTTAATTAATAACAGAATAAATATTTATGTTGGAAGCCAAAATATTAGAAAGGAAAAGTGAAAGACGAATTTTATGATTCGCCAAATGGTAATAACTGGCCCGTGGAAAATAAAAATATTTTATAATGGTCTGTGCCAACGAATCTCTTTTAAATCGCTGAATTCATTTATTAAATTTGAAAGACGTTGCATAAATATCTTGCGTTTTGCAGCTCGTTTCTTTCATATCGCTGAGTTTCCTTATTAAACTTCAAACATAAATATTTTAGGCTTTGCCAGAGGCAACACAAAGCTGAGTTTTTCCACAAAAGTTTCTTATATTCGCATAAAACATGAAATAAAAAAAAAAAAATCTGATAAGGATAACGTAGAAGAACATAACTTCCTTCTACGGTATATTAAACCAAGCACATTTTTCTGCACTTCATTTAAACTTATTTTCTCGAATTATTCTAACTTAATTAACCGATTCCTCAAGGCAAGTTGAAAATGACATCAAAAATCGCAAATTTTGAAATTAAATATCCCAATCAAGTTTTGTCGTATTGGAGTCAAACTTCTTATAATTTTATTTTTTTCATAAAGAGTATAAAACTTTCCCAAATATAAGTATAGTTTCCCAAATATAAGTTCTGTGTGCAACCGGAAGAGGGCATTAAAAGTTAGATTTAGATATTTGTCCTAAATTATTTTTTTCAATCTGAAAATTCCAAAATGCGAAAATTTTCTTCATCTAAAACACTTCTGTAGTTGAAAATATATGACTATGACCAACGATTGCGAAAATAAAGGCCGGGTAATGACTTTGAGGCTAGATATATACAAAAGTACAAATATATACAAATTTAAAATAAAAACTGTAATGGAATTGCTATTATAAAAGGCCTTGTTCTAGATTTTTGCCCAATTAAATTCAATGACAGCAAAAAGAAGGCTTCGAAGATTTTCTGTAAATGCGACTTTATGATTCCTTGCATAATGATATTAATCGCAACCGTTATTTCGTGGGATATAGTACAAATCCGCTTTAAATATGCTAGGACACAAAGTGACTAGTTAACCAACCATCATGAGGAAGATAATGAAAGCATACTAATTTTGTAAAGACCCACAATATTCTCCTTATGGGGATTCTTGCCATGAAAACATAATCATAGCTGATCTGGAAATAGTTAAGAGATCATACATTAGTACATACTTACGTAAGTTAAAGCCACTCAGAATAGTTTCTACGGTACTTCGCATACAATACACCGAAGAAAACTTTGATAATTTCATTTTGAATTCCAGCTTTAAGCTTAGTTTCGCAACTTCTTCCTTTATGGAAGAGAAGCAAGTCTTAAAAACAAACAGAGTTGCACTAAATAATACTATAGATAGTATATAGTACTTGGAGCAATGTTAAAAAGAAAACTTCTGAGCTCAAGAACAAAATTCACCATTAAAAAAATTGGCAAAGCCAGCAATAATTTCAGCATTACTTCCCACCCCTATCCCAAAAAATAAAAAAAAAACCTCTAATTGAAAAAAAAAAAACTTAATTCACCTAGTACCTATTGTGTTTCGAAATGTTAAGAAAAAGCTGCTATTAACAAGCTTCATGCTTTTCATAAAGGGTTTCATCTTTTACTTAGTCTGAGAATAATAGATTTGCAAATTTATGTGCATTTCCTTCACAAACACCCTATTAAATTCAGATGTATTGCTAATGGGACAAGAAATCATAAGAAAAATTTCGACTACGCCTTTTTAAATCGAAGAAGATCTGCAAGTTTATTTTTGTAAGAGCTAGGGAAGAACACCTCGACAGTTTGATCATTTAATAGTAGCAAACATATGTAGTGAGTATGGACATCAAAGTAGCCCACATATATTATAGTTATATTGGTTACTCATTTTCCGGAGGCAAATCCGGAAGGCAAGAAACCCTCAAGGACAATCTTTAATATCATTTAACATCTAGTGATCCCACAGCCAGAGGCAGACTTGACAGTACCGCCGTAGGAATATGGTTCTAATCCTGCGCATTCATCTAATCTCCCCCATACTGTCCATTTCCAACTTATGGACGTCACGAGTTGCCAGCTCGGGGGGGAGCGATCAGCCTCGTAAGCAGGACACCTATTCCGCCCTTCCAACACGTCGAGGAAACGCCCAGGCAGGGTGCTAGTAAGAACGAACATCATGCAAAACATTGATCAGATAGATTCGGGAACTGTTAAAATGGACATAAATATGACACTCGAAATTTTTCGAGATTGAGATACTTCCTTTACTTCATACAAAGAAGTAAAAAAAAATCGTTAAAATTAGCAAACAGAAACATAGGTAAGAGCCAAACTATAAACATAGGTGAGAGAGATAATATTTTCAGTGAATAAACGCCAATTAAATTCGCTGGAAAATAGCTTCGCTGGAAAAACAGTGTTACACGAGTAAATCCGTTTAACATTGAGGTAAATGGCAATCGCGACAAATTTCTCGAAGACTAGTTTCTGTCGCCAAACTTGGCGACCGTATGTCGACATTTTTGTCCGATCCCTATATAAATGTAAGTTTATCCTGCCCGCATGTGTCTGGAACTGCCCCTACTAGTCTTCCAGCAATTTCGGGAAACAAAAGGTGCCGGAAATTTCTTGGTAGACGGAGGAAAATTATTTAAGACCACGAGAGCCAGAGTTTATCTCAGTGTATTGAGAGATCACTCTGCATTTGAGGCTACTGCATTACCTTGGGAAATTCGTGGCAAAGGGGTCAATGTTATGAATTTTGCATACATGTAAATAATTTTAAGTAATTTTTTTTTCTCTTGTGTGTAATGTAACATGAAGTGCTTTAACATAAAACGCTAACGTTCGTCATAGCTTGAAGTGGTAAATATTGACAGCGTTCTGTCATACTGAGAAGAGCTGTACAAGCGCCTTTGTGTGGACAGTTCCAGATCTGTAAAGTGTTTTTCCAAAAATACAAATTTTATTAAGCTACTAACGTTTCTGTGTGCATTCAGTCCATTAACGAAACCCGTGCCTACGTAACAGTCTGTGGTTAATAAAATGTACAACACATTTGGACTATTCTTACAATCATGTTTTTCTGTCTGTGTGTCATAATTTTTTCGTCCACGATAACTCTTAAAATTCCAAAAATTTCTGTTTTCCTATTTAAACTTTGTACGTTCACAAAAGGATTTGATTAAATTATGGATAAAATCGTATAATCTGATGTTACAGGAAGCCCATAACAGTCTTTAATGAAATTCTACTGTATTAAACTCTTATACAAAACATTTTAATTTTAGTATTTAAGACTTTTATATCCATAGGAACAACATATTAGATTTGGGCTAAAATGGATAAACTGGAAGTAATACTTTACTTGAAGCTGTGAAGACACTTACACGAAACGATATATTATGCGATAACCCAATGCTTCTAAAATTTGGTATTTAACACATGTATGTCATTGAGAACAATTTATTACATTTATAAGCATTCAATGTATTATTAAGTGCGTACGAGTTCATAATGGATTGAATGCGCACAGAATCGCTGATAAAATAAAATTTATTTTCACAAAAGAAACAATCTACAGTTCTGAAACTTCCCTCAAAAATACTCCTACAGCTTTTTTTAGTAATACATATTACATTCAGTAGTCACCACTTCAAATTACTAAAAACATTAAACCAAACACAATTCAAATTCAAAGTGCATGTAAAGAAGAGCGAATCTCGCATCATTTCAGTATCCCGAAGTCAACTCTGAACTAAAAACTGAGAACTGATGCTCTCTGCAGTCTTATATAGTTTCCTTCCGGTAACCGAGGAATTTTCAATACCTTGAATTTTTCAAAATTACTTAAAGTTATATACGTTTAAAGATACATGTAAGGGCTGAATACGGTTGTAGTTATATATAGTGATCAATTACCGTTATTCAATTACGGTACCAGTAACACTTATACGGAAACCGAATACAAATGGCCGCCAAATTTGGAGACATTTGGCGGTTTCTCGTGAAATTTGGTGACAAAAATTAATTGCCAAAACCATCGCCAGCTTGGCGACGCCTCGCGAATTTAAAAAACTAGTCATTTGCCGATATGTTAAATAGTCTTGCCCTTGTAATCTTATTTTCCTAGCAAAGCTTCGCTTTTCTTCAACTTTTTCAGGCTATAGAAAATGTTTAGTGTCTTGGAATTATGCTAAAGGCAGAGGGACTAAGCTCATTAGTAAGAGAGCCGCTTCTAGGCCATTGGCTGGCCGCGTACTTTCCTAAGATTGCCGCCCCCAAATTAAAAAAAAAAAAAAAAAAAAAAAAAAACTCATTGATTAATAAAAATTTTATTTCATACTAAGTACTTACATATGACAACTTGTATAAAAAGTACTTACATATGACAAATAGTTAATTTAAAATATTTAGGCGTGGTATCGCCGAGATTCCGGCCGCCCTCGATTTTCTCCTCCCGCATACTATTACGCGCTACAACCTCGCAAGGAAGGGTGCTGCTCATACACATAAAAAAAGGCCGTTACAGTTCCCTGTTCTTAAAGGATTTTCATACTGGTACTGATAGACTTAATAAAACATATTTTTTAAAGACAGCAAGTTGCAACAACGAAGCGGAGAAGTAAGGATGCATTCAGAAGAGCATTTGAGAGAGAGTAAAAACGTTTCGGTTCTTGAAAAAGTGGTTGACTATAACACACCTGCTTCCAAAGCATAATGCGGAATAATTTTCAAATGAAGCAGTTTAGATTAATATTGTTGCGGACGTACGGTTTCGTAATAGATTGGATGTACAAGTTACATATAAAGTTAATAAAATTTATTCTTATCACAAGAAATGTAACGAAACGCTCAATTTTTCCTTAAAGATATTCGTACAGTATCTCAGTATCATGCAATATAATCAGTAGTTATATTTTAAACCACTAAAACATTAAACAGAACGCAATCCAAAGCGCAGAGAAAGGTAATCCGATCTCACCGCCAATTCGCTACGATCAGCAAGAACAGATATCTAAACAACTGAGCTAAGATGTTTCTCTCTGGCTTTTACAACTTTTTAAATCGGCGCGCGAGACAGTTCTAGCAATTTCTGGAAAGCAAAAAGCGTACAATTACGGTTGCACCTAACATAGTAGTCAATAACATTTATTCAAATCAAAACCAAATGCAAAGATAAATTTTTATTCAATGTTAAATGCACGTGCTCTTGTATTTTGACTTTCTCGGCGTAGCTTTCTCTTAAAACTCGTCATGCGGTGCATTGCACGGGGAAATAAAATAATTTAAATTATAATTCTATTAAAAATATCTGACTAAATAGGAAATTCGAAACACTGTCCCCTTCCTAAGGACTTCACGTCTTGGCAGTAAAATCTCTGGACAGGAAGCCATATTTACAACTAAAGCATCAATTCAATAATACACATTTCATTACGACAACAAACAGCATGAACAATAATTGTAATAAGTAACTTAAAACAAATCAAATACTAAACACATATAAATCAAATACAAATTTAGACACAAAAAGGACCATTGTCGTATACTATTTGCATTATATAGACTACGTACTATGGTCATAGTAAGAAGCTAACCTGTCGTAATGAACGACTTTAGGCTTAGAGTTCGATGATGGATCCGAACCAAGACGTCGTTCAGCCTGTTTAGTACTCTGTACGGACCATCCCAAGGTGGCTGTAGTTTCAAACAGTGTCCTTTCTGTCGAGTCGGTTTCCGCAACCACACCTTATCTCCTTTGTTGAATTGATGTCCAGTAGCCCTCGTATCGTATCGGGTCTTCATCTTCTCCGTCGTCAAGTTGGTTCGCTCTCGTGCAAAATTGTCCATCACTTCAAACCTGGCCTGAAGATCTTGAATGTATTCCTTAGGCGATGAAGGAGCATCCGGAGGGCGATCAAACAAGAGATCACAAGGTAGACGTAGGTCGCTGCCGAAGAGCATCTGAGATGGGAAATAGCCGATAGTCTCGTGGACAGCACTGTGGTAAGCCTGTAAAAATAATGGTAACTTCTTGTCCCAGTCCTGTTGGATTCCAGGAACCACTAATGAGAAGTTATTAAAGACGCTTCGATTAAACCTCTCTACCATGCCGTCCGACTGGGGATGTAAAGGTGTCGTTTCGGTTCTGTCAATGCCGAGTAGCTTCTAGAGTTCTTTTATTACAGCCAAATGTAAAATTCCTTCCCTGATCTGAATGTAACTCAAGAGGCACTCCGAACCTAGAAATCCAGTACTGTATCATTACTTCTTCTACTGAGACAGCCTCTTAAGGGGGCTGTGTACCTTCGAAACATTTTTTTTTTTTTTTTTTTTTTTTTTTTTTTTTTTTATTTTTAAGTTTGTGCATTTAATTTTGGCTTTAAAGTAATTAATGATGAAAAAATTGAAGAAGCTGAGTTATTTAATGACCATTAATTTTGTATTTTTGTAATAAAGTAAGAAAACAAGGGAAAAAATCTGCAATATATACAATAAATTAGAAACACTGTGTTAAAAATGTATAATATATTTTCATATTTTGTAAAATGAAAACCCATCTTAATGATATTCTGAAGGAGGTAGACTATTATTTTAAAAATAGGAAGTAATTAAAAATTTTTCAAGCTAGAATGTGTAATGTAACAAAGAAAAAAGTACATTTTCCCATTAAAATTCATGTTTAACACATAATAACTTCATAAAAAATGCATTTATCAATTAGTAAATAGTCTGTCTCCTAACACGAAGTGTTCTAAATATATATACCAAATTGCATAAGATTTCAATCATAATTTTTAAAGACATTTTGTTTCTTGTCAGCATTAAAACACGAAAAATGAAAAACGAGATAAACGCATTTAAAGAATTCAAACACTCAATTACCTACTTTTAATCAGTTTGTAAACTTAAAATTCCCTGATTTATAACTAATGCCTTCTTAAATTTCAAAATTGACTTTTTTTTTTTTTTTTTTTTTTTTTTTGTTTTTTCGCAGCTTTTAAAATTTTTCTCTTCTTTTTAAACCCAAATCAGGGAATGACGTTTTGCATTGTCGATACGGTTACCATCAAACATTTCATACTCGTTTTCAGTGTAGTAACCAATATTTATACCTAATTTACTATATTTATACCTAATCTATACCAATATCTATCTATACCTATAAACATTAATGAATATTACTCAGTAATAAATAAAAAATGCTTTAGCAATGTAAACACAGAATCAACACACGAGCGAAAATGCGTTAGAGAATTCATAACACACAGCTTGAAAATATGCTAGGACTTTGTTTTTTTGCCATCATAAAAATACTTTTTGGTCTTTACAATGCAATTAAATAAAGTTTTAAGGCCCGAAAATAAAAGTAAACAACTCTGACACACCCACTTCGGCCTTTTAAATATTTACGTCTTGTGCACTTTCTGTATGCTTTTTGAGGACAAGGTGTCAAATAAAGTATCGTAACTCCGGTTTACATGAACGTAGGAACAAAATTCAAACAGTTTTGGAAACATAAGAAATAAGACTTTGTTCGAGAGTTAGAAACAAAAGAAGTTTTTTGACCGAAATATCGGTTTCTAAGGCATACAGCCCCCTTAATCACTAATAGGATATGCTTCAGGTCACTTGGTGAAGTAATCAATGACAACAAGGATGTATGTATTGCCATCAGCAGTTCGTGGCAGAGGTTCCAAGATGTCAAAGGCGATACGTTCAAAAGGCAATCCTACGTTGTAACGTTTCAGCTTGCCTCGGCTGTGTTTCTTCTATTCTTTCCGACCCGCACAGGCATTGCAAGATCGGCACCACTTTTGCACGTCATTTACTCCAGTAGAAGCTCTCACGAACTCTCTGCAATGTCTTCATTATTCCGAAGTGGCCTTCTGTAGGGCTGTTATGTAGTTCTTTAAGGACATACGGAATACGGGATCTTGGAAGTATCAGTTGCCATCGGAACGTCTTCCCATCATCCGATTCGAATTTCCGGTATAAGACGCCGTTTCGAATGTGAAGTGAATCCCAGAGTGCCCAGTATTGTTTTCTGTTTGATGACTCCATTAAATCAATTATGGGTTTAATGTCGAGGTCTTACAGCTAGTCTTTCCTGACTTCATCATTACTCCACGGGTCTCGATCAGCCAATGTTGATGTTGTAATTTGTCTTGCGACCGGAGTCAGCAGCTTGTATTTCGACCCTGGAACAATATCGGCAGCTTTCTTGGCAAGGTCTTCTAGACAGGGCGTCGGCGTTTCCGTGTGATGATCCCTTATGATGACGGATAGTGATGTCATATTCCTGGAGTCTCTGTATCTACCTGGCTATTTGACCCTCAGGATTCTTGAAATTTAAAAGCCAGGTCAATGATGCGGAGCAGGAATTCTCTGCCGTATAGATAGTGATGGAAATGTTCTACAGACAAAACAGCACCGACACTTTCATTGCTCGCGTCCGTGTCAAGAATAAATGGTCTGTCGAGCTAAGAATACGTCAGGATTGGAACAGATGTTAAAGCTTCCTTCAGGTTCTTAAATGCATCCTCACATTAATTTGTCCACAGAAACTGTTGCTTTCTCTCTGTCAGCTTGTAAAGGGGTCTTGCGATGGAAGAAAAGTCCTTCTCGAATCTCTTATAGTATGTTCAAAGCCCTAGGAAGCTTCTCAGCTGATGGACATTTTCGGGACGTTTCCAGGATTTAACCGCTGATACCTTTTCAGGATCCGTGCGCACACCTTCTGCAGAGATGACATGTCCCAAGTAAGTCACTTCCTTTCGGAACAATTTGCATTTAGCGGGACTCAGCTTCAGATTGGCTTCTTTCAGTTTCTGATGCACCTTTCTAAGATTATCTAGATTTTCTTCAAAACTCTTCCCGACGATGATGATGTCATCCAGGTATATCAGACAGGCTTCGTAGGAAAGACCTTTCAAAACAGTCTCCACGAGGCATTCGAATGTCGCCGGTGCATTACAGATTCCAAACGACATCACCTTGAACTGCCAAAGTCCTTTTCCAATAGTACGTAAATGTCGTCTTTTCTCGGTCATCAGGATGTAACGCTACCTGCCAATATCCATTTTTTAAATCAAATGTTCAAAAGCACTTGCTTCTAGGAAAGGTGTCCAAAATGGCATCAATTCTAGAAAGAGGGTAGCTGTCTTTCTTCATAACTTCGTTCAATAGGCGATAATCAACGCAAAATCTAGTTGAACCGTCTTTTTTCTGAAAGGACAATGGGAGATGCCCTTAGACTTGTTGAAGGCTCGATGACGTCGCTTTCTTGCATGTCACTTAGAATTGTCACTTCTTCCTGTCACTTCTTCCTGGTTAGCAATCGGTAGACATCATGGATGTTACTTGACTGGGGAATGATCGGCGATATCAATTATACGTTGTGTCAAACTAGTTCGACCCACGTCAGAAGACTAGCGGAAGAAAACATAAAACATCTTGAAATTCATGAATGACACGTTCGGCAGCATTCCTCTCTTCAGAGTTTAATTTCGCATTCTGCAACAACTCCTATATAATGCTCTCTGAAGACACGAATTCAGGAATGTTACTCTTTCTTTCAACTCTGGTTACTGCAGTACATGCTGCAAACACTTCACCTTTCTCAATAACTCTCGCCTTCTCAGTTACA
The DNA here is from genome assembly GCF_044657685.1 of Stegodyphus dumicola. Lineage (NCBI taxonomy): Eukaryota > Metazoa > Arthropoda > Arachnida > Araneae > Eresidae > Stegodyphus > Stegodyphus dumicola. The sequence goes on from NC_140777.1 coordinate 93,062,606, forward strand.
TTGGCAAATCTCACCGGAATGACGGATCTCGACAGGTCGACGAGTGCTGAAGTTAATAGTACTCCTTTCGGGCTATTACAGTTCTTGAGATATTCCATGACGCCGTAGCGAAAATTTCTTTTTTCGGCTATGGATAAAGGAAATAGGAATTCTGTTCTTGCTGGTACTGTGATATGGTCTTGAACTTCTTTATCATTAATTCCGAATAGGGCTATGTCATCAGAGGCAGAATGCATTTCTTTATTTTTAAATTCGAAGGAAAAATTGTATTTCCTTATAAAGTCCAATCCAAGTACGCAAGGATCTGTAATATCGGCTACATACGCCGTCTGATGGTAGGCGGCATTTCCAGACGTGATGTTAACGTCTAATTTCCCCTCGATGTCGATCTTCTCGCCGGACACAGTCTGGAGGGTAATGCGGCGTCCAGATGAGTTTCCCCTTCAATTGTTGAGCCATGTCTTTTCTAATGATGGTAACATTGGCTCCAGTATCGATAGTCATATTGCAAGTAACTTCAAGATATGTCCCATGATGAAAAGTCCATTACAGCCGTCTTTCACTGCAGAAATTTGAAGCGCTTTAAAGTGGGGCTTTTCATTATCTGGAAAACTCCGCCCCGCGAGATGGCCACTAATCAGTTTCCCCCTTCTTGATAGGAGCGATCTTAACATCCATGTCCTGGGGTGTTCTGAAGTTTTTTTGTATTTGGCCTTCAGCACTGCAGTTCCAGCACATCAGGTTCGTTCCTTGCCACTAATATTCCTTCTCAAGTTATTGAATTGTCTGGTTAAATCCTCTAGACGAGCAGAGACTTGATTCACTGGCTTCTTTACTTGAGCAGCTCTGATTTGGTGGCGGTCTCTATGAGTTTCTCGCTGAACTTCCTCGAATTTCATGGCGTACACTAGAGCGTTTTTTAAATCCTTCACATCCGCCATTTTCAGAGCTTTCTGTATTTCGGGATCCCGGATGCCATCGATACGGTACAGCAGAGATAAGATTTCTCTTGTTTCTCTCGGGCACTCCGTAAAGGCGAGGCGAGACCTTTCAACATCCGTTTCAACTCCTGGAGTGTTTTGGCAGGCTTCTGTTGACGGTATTTTAAACTGAAGTCTGCTGTAGTTTTTCAAGCATTTCTCCCCGAAGCGCAGCTCTAGCTTCGAAATCTAGCCTTTGATTTTCGGGACGAGTCTGAAAGATATCCGCTGCGTCTGCTCTCAAAGAAGGGACGAGATGACAGGCCTTAGCTTGGGAATCCCATACATTCTCATCCGCCTCTATAGAAAGTTGTGTCTTATATACTTGCCAGAAGGTCTTCCCATAATGCGTGGATAGCTTCAGTGAGGGACGAGCAAGCATGGGTAAAAATTTAAAACCAGCCGAATTGCTCTCTGCCATTGCTATGAATTTCTTTAAAGTATCGACTTCTTTCGCAACTGCAGAAATCCAGTCATCAGTTTGTTGTTGAAAAGCAGAAACTCTTCCTTCGATTTGTTCTTTGACAGAAGGACTCCGTAATCTATTTGTTGCACGACCGAAACTCTCTCTTCTATTTGTTATTTAACAGAAGAAATTTTTTTTTCAATTTGCCCAACTTTATTTTCAACCGCGTTTATTCTGTCTTCCATAGCCTCAAATTTCTTTTCTATTACGCAGGTAATTTCTGTTTTCATTCCTTCTTGGTTTGCTTCAATCTTTGCTTGACCAGTTTTCATCTCTACTTTAACTGATTCTTGACTCGCTTTCATCTCTTCTATCACAGACATGACTGCTCCTTCCAGCTTTTCTTGCAATACAACAAAGGCAGACATGAGCTGTCTTAATTGTTCTTCCATCGCTCATGTTATTGGCATTGAAATTTCACTTTTGACACCAAAACGTGTCGTATGTGTAAATGTTCGTAATGGATTGAATGCACAAGTCCGATAAAAAGTTAATAAAATAAAATTTATTCTTATCAGAAGAAATATAACAAAACGCTGAATTTTTCCTCAAAGATATTCATACAGTACCCCCAATTTCACGCAATATAATCAGTAGCTATATTTTAAACCACTAAAACATTAAACAGAACGCAATCCAAAGTGCAGAGAAAGCTAATCTTATCTCACGCGAATTCGCTACAATCAACAATAACAGTTATCTAAACAACTGAGCTGAGATGTTTCTCTCCGGCTTTTATAACTTTTTAAATCTGAGCGTGAGACAGTTCTATCAATTTCTGGAAAGCAAAAAGTTACGGTTACAGTTAACATAATAGTCAATTACATTTATTCAAATTAAATATCAATTACAGAAATAAACTTTTGTTCAATGTTAAATGCACGTGCTCTTGTATTTTTACTTTACTCGTCATGCAGGAGGAAATTAAGCAATTTAAATTATAATTCTGCAAACAATATCTAACTAAATATACGAACTTCGTAACAATGTATTATAAATAACTGCTATTTTGAGGGCAGAAAAGGCATATACCGAAATTAAAAAAAAGGATAAAGGGCCTGCTGCAAAATTTAAGTTTACAGTTTGCTTTACTTATTTTTATGTTCCTAAAAAAATAGCACTATGTAATCGTACTTGACATGTTCTTTACACTATATAATCATTTATACGTTCTTTATTGTTTATTTACCTACTTGTTCAACACAGGAAAGCAGGAATTTAAATGCAATTAAATTATTTTGCAATAAATAGCGGTAGTGCTTCCTGCATTGGCACTCTGCTTATACCTGGCGTGATACTTCATTTGTTTCTCAATAACAGACAGATTAAATCTGAAAGTTAACCAGAATGCACCTTACTGAATGGCAACACGCTGACTTTTGGGATATAAAGGTACTTTATTTCAAACAGTGACAGCATATTGCTTTTAAATACCAAGTTTGTTGATTAAAATTGATACATCTTACATTTTGCCGAATGGCAATAGGCTGGCACGCTAGAGGTAATGATGTTTTGTTTGAAACAGTGTTGCTACTGATCACTTTCAAATCTCTGAGATTATTAATTAAAAAATTCATTAATTCGCATGAAATAATAAAAAAAATCTGAAAACTTTTCAGATTTCATATTACGCCAAATGGGGTTTTTTTTTTAATGTTTTGTGTTTTACCTTTATTTATTAAATATAATGTTCTTCACACTTAAACTATAAAATTCAAGCCAACAGCAATATAGCAAAATATTTAAAAGGGCAAATCTTTAGAATTTCCGATACAAAGTCTCGCGCGCTGAAGATATTTTTTTTTTCCTCGTACAGTGTTGCCATTGCTCGCTTTGAAATCATTGAGTTTTTAATCAAAAACTCATAAATGCTTTACAAAACATGAAATGGATAGTAAAACAAATTCCAAATTTGGGCTTCCAGATGCCCATATTCGTGTGGAGACGTACGTGATTCAAAATTTGATGGCTCTAGGTACCGTTGTTTTATAACAATGCGAGAAACATACATACATTTATGCAGATTCTTCATTATTTAATTTCTTTAAATATAATACAGGGCGATAACACTTGGTGGCAACAATTTCAAAAGTCATTCGCCGTTTAAAGTGAATGGACGCAAAATGCAAAAACGAAATTAATAGCCCTTCTGATCTAACGCTCCTTTTGGCTAAAAAATTGGAATTTCGGTCTTCGAGATGCACACATTAGGTTAAAGCACAATGTACATTTAAAACTGAGTAGCTATAAGATGCCGTTGTTTTTGACCAATGTGACGAAAATACAAACTTATATATATATATACATACAGATTCTTCATTATTTAATAGCAGAGATAACCAATATAAAAATAAAAACCAGTTTAATATTTTAGTTCAGTTCAACTTCATTTAAATGCATAGTTACTGGTCCATAGATCCGTACTGCGATATAACTGGATAGCATCAGAAAAATCCGCTCATTGTTCCGCATTCACCATACTCTTCTTATCAATTCACATGTCCTTTGTTTTTGCATGTGAGAATCACAGTTAATTAATTATGATAAAGCACTTGTCCGTTATTAGCTTAATGAAAATAATTCTTCTGTGAGGGTATTAAAAAAATCTGGTTTCGACCCCACGTAACTTCCTTGTATGCCTATTACTTTATACACACTTTTTGCTGCACTTTTCTATGAATTAATCTAATTTAATGAACCGATTCCTCAAGGAAAGTTGAAAATGACATCAAAAATTGCAAATTTTCAAATTAAATTTTTCTTGCACTGGAGTCAAACTTCTTGCATTTTTAATTTTTCATAGCGAGAATAAATTAATTCCAAATATGAGTATAGGGACCGATAGACAGCTTTAAAATTGATATAGAATTCGTCATTTGTCAATTGTTTTTTAATCTGGTATTGCCAACCATGAATATTTTTGTCATTTAAAATACTTTTGTCATTGGAAATGACTACGACTAATGATATCGAAAATAAAGGCTGGATAGGGACTTTTAAGCCGGGTAAGAGATGTATATATGCATATAAATGTAATTTGCTGTACTTCTGGCAGAAGATGAAAACAATTCACGTTAAGCTACGGCCGAAACAACATTTATTCTTGAATGACGAATTTCTTAACACGTAACTGTTCGAATACTAGGGGTGCTATACGCGTCCCATAATTTTATATATGCAATTACATTTTAGATAACGGCGAATAGCTAGCAGAGGCTGAGCGACACGCTGTCAGCAGGCAGGCGAAGAGGCGAAACAGAGAGAGACTACTCAGTTAGTAGCTATTTATACTAGATAGGTGTATAAGTATAGTTAATCTGTGATTGGATAATTTTAGTTTTAGTTACCTTTCTCAAGCAGCGTTATGTAACATGGAAAGCACTCGAATTTGGCAGAACAGATGAATTTAGGAGAGAGAACATCAAATCTAGAATATTTAATTTTGGGGTCGCCAATTATTCTTAAAGCAGCCATCGTATTTTGCTATATCTTACATATTCCCTCTTCCTTCAGAAGAAAGGTTGGGAGAGCATGGTGGAAAAAAGTATTAATATTAGCCAAGCAGAGAAAATTTATCATGTGAGAAAAGACATGAGGAAGCATCAAGGACATAGCCTGGAGTTTTTCCTATTTCCCGTCATTGTCCACGACCTTTCTCTTATACAGATTATTTAATACTTAAACAACTAACTTACAATTATTTCAACAACAATATAATTTCTGAATAAAACTAAATAATAAATTAACACAAATACAATTTTTATAGTCTTTAAGCGCTTTTGAATGTCCAGTGTAAATTTTGTAAAGTCTCTTGACGAAAACAGTCTAACGAAATTCAAATGTTTTCACAAAGTAAATGTTCAGATGAAAACTTCCTTGAACTTCCTTGATGAAAGTATTTCCATTATAATACACATTGAGCTGTCAACTTTCATGTGGAAATATAACACATAATTTATGATTAATTGAATAAGTTCTTATTCTTATACACATATTTAATACAACAGAAAATTCAATATAAAAACATAATAATATAATGCAATGCTAAATAACACAATAATGCATTGACGATTACTTGGCATGTCCTCTCCAAGAAAATCAGCGTACGAGCTTGATGATGGTTGGGATATGCTTAAGTATAATATATCATAAAACCTCCATTCCTTAGTATAAGTTAACTGGTTTTTAGCATTGTACAATTGTCAACGTGTCTTGTTTCAAAAATCTTTCATATTAATTAATAAAATCCAACATTATATAAAATTGATACTGTAAATTAAGACAAATAACTCGTATCTCTGTACGAGAAAGGTCATGAATCATAAAGGGGCATAGGAAAACTTGCCGGCTATGTCCTTGACGTTTCCTTGTGTCTTTCCTCATATGATAAACTTTATCTTGCTTCGCTAATTCTTTTTCTGCCACCCTGCTCTCCCAACCTTTCTCTTGAAGGGGGATATGTAAGATATAACAAAATACGATGGTTGCTTTAAGAAATAATTGGCGACCTTTAAAATTAACGATTCTATATTTGGTCCTCTTCCCCCCCCCCCCCATAAATTCATCTGTTCTCCCAAATCCGAGATCCTTCCATGTTATATAACAACCTAAGACTACCCAATCACAGATTTGTTGTACTTATACATCAGATTTAGTACTATAAATACTCTTGGCACAATAACTACGTCATTTCTTTCCCTAGCTTCGCCACTGCTAACATATCTCCGCTGCCCTGCTTGATCGTCTAGAATGATGTCGCCCCCGTTAACCAGTGTATATAAGAAGTTATTGTATTCAAATAAATATGTGGTTTTGTCGCTAAGCAACTGATGAGTGAAATCTGGTGAAATTAACACTTTCTCAATACAAAACAGTCAGAGACAAATTCTGTGAACAAGTTAGGTTTTCGAGTGCCCAATATTTTATACTTTCCCTTTTCTTTTATTATTATTGGCAGCAGAGGTCCTAACAGTCTAGATCCTCACTTTCTGTCTGTATCACTTTTCAAATAACAGGATGTTGCGAGCAACGTCATGTATTATTTTGAAAGAAATGATATAGTAAATATGAAAAAGTGTATGTTAAGACAAATAAAAGAGTGTGTAAGGCTCTTGCATTAACTAAATGGTTATTGTGATTTTGATTTTTACTTTAACTTCTTCTTTTCGTATTCCTCAATAGAATACAAATTAGCTTCTTGTACATTTCAGCTGTGGCTTTTTTATCTTAAAGAGAGAGAGAGAGTTTCTAGCATTCGCGTAGCCTGGTTAGAATTTTGCTAGCTCTAGCTAAGTGTACTTATCTAGTCTTTGCATGCTGTCGAAGCCGATACTTATGCGCCGTTAAAATATTTGAGCCAACTTGTAGCTTATATACGTATTTAACTGCGTCTTTTTTTACTACTGATCAACGTTTAAATTTATTTGACGGTTAATATCTAATTCGCATCGCCACAAGTCGAGATTATCTGTAACACGAACCGTACAATGTTTTCTTAAAAGTTCGATTCAATAAAAAGTTTGTTTAAACCTTCGTAAATCATTTCATACTGTTTTTAGACACAACGATGACTCCCTACTTGTCTAGTAGGATTGCAGGACTAGAAGTTCAAATATCAGAAAGTACTACCTGATAGATGTTGTCACCAAATCTTATCGCCATGTATTATTTTGAAAGAAATAATATAACGTATATAAAAAAAGTGTATGGCAATCCAAATAAAAGGATGTCGTCACAAATGGCTATTGCCGTGTATTACTTACAAATTATAGCAAATATAAAAACTGTATTGTAACACTTAATACTCTATTGTGAATTCTAAAAATACGCCAATTTAAAATATTTTGTGATTCTGCTGTTGAATTTTATGCGGTATAAGTACGAGAAACGTGATATTTAATAAATAAAATTGAACACACAAAAAGTTAATAACAAAAAGGCAAAAAAATATTGTGAGTGATCTTACTAAAGAAATTGAACATCGATGGAATAAACTGAGGAAATACTGAAAAAAATTAGTGCAATACCTTTACTTATTTTATCTAAACATATGCTGCTTTTAAAAATTTATGATTTTACTGTTGAATTACTGAATAACGTAAAGAGCGAAGAAAGTGATATTTAGTAATAAGGCTAAGAAAACAGAAAAAGTTGTGTTAGCAGAAATGAGTCCGAGAACAGATTGGAAACTGCTAGCCTCTGGTGGCCCGTTAAATTCTGAATCCTTTCAGACATTCTTTCCTTTTTTTTTTTTAATATATAAAAGTAAAATTGCTGTATATTCTACCATCTTTCGACATAAAACAAAATTATTTTTTATAACTGAAAACAGTTTCATGTATTTTTTAACAGGAATTGATTGTATTTGTTTATTTCTGTGATGGCTAAGGCGCAGATACAGAAAGGTTCTACTTTTAATCTGAAACTTAGAAAAAAATAAATTCGAAAATAATTACATTTCTGAATTGCCAAAAACGCTTTATTTTTTCCCAGCTAGCAACAGTTTGTTATCATAGCATTTGCACTGATTCTTGAAAAAGAATTTTTCTTTTCTCCTTTTCTGAATACTTCGAAACCTCCCTCCAGTAAAACAATCAAAAAGCATTGAGAGGGAGGCTCACAACTCGATTTATCACTAAGATTTTTTTTTTAATAAGTGCAGACATACACGAAATCAAAGGTCATTCAAAGATTAATTGGTTGGCACTTCTCTGGTAAATTATCACCAAACAAATAATTTTTTGAAGAGGTATGGGAAAATTGTTATCATATTGAAATAAACTTGTTACTCATTTCATACCTTCTATACATATCATACAGGTTCTAAAGAACTAAGACTCGCATTTTAGCTGTGAAACTTATCTTTTTCACTAACCTCTAAATACGATGTCCGTCATCCTTCTAAGCCTGTTCTAAGCCAATGGAAATTCTAAGCCTGTTTTTCCTTAACTAATTACTTTCATGGTCAGATTAAATAGTTATTCAAAAAATGAAAAAAAAATGCGCATAAGGATTTTAATGCCATTTCACGAGTCCGTATAATTATTAATAATGATTTAAATGAGTCCGCTTTTATTCATTTTAAATCGCTTAGTTTGTTAATTAAAAATTTCTAACACTTTATAAATTACAACACGCTGTTGCGTGGAAGATAAATATATATTTAATGAGGACAATGGAAACCCATCTCTTTTAAATGGCGCTGAGTTTGTGGATTAAATTCGAAAATCAAATATGTTGCGTTTTGTTGAGTGGCAACACACGTCTTTTATATAGTTGAGGTTTCTCATTAAATTTAAAAAACATAAATACTTTACGCTTTCCGAATGGCAACACAAAGTTTTTATATCACTGGGTTAATCAAAAGTTCGATAAGTTCACACCTAATATGGCATAAGCAAATTTGAAATTCAAACTTCCCATATTCGAGTCGAGGATTACGGGTATTTAAAATAAGGCGCCCCCCTTTTTTCTGTTACGTAGAAAAGATTTAAATTTATTTTTTATATTTAACCGTCTTTTAAACTGACGAAACTGGTGCCGCGACAAAAAAAAAAAAAAAAAAAAAAAAAAAAAAAAAAAAAAAAAAAACTAACTACTAAACTTTGTACTTACATAAACAAAACTTTTAAATCTAAAAGACATCAAAGAAAGATATCCTCCCTGGTGTTTCGGTAGAATCACGATTAATTGACAAAAACAAATTCGAAAATGCACTTCCACAACCAAATCTTTAACACGCTATCTCTCACTAAATTAAAACTAATTTAGATCTCCAACATGAAAAACCTTCTTGGGAGTACCCAAGAAGCAGTAAAAGATCGTATGCAATATTGCAGTTCACTTTGCCGTCACGGACGTTGCCTACAATGCACCACAAGGAGGTAAATTTAAGTTGCATCCCTCAGTAAGAACATAATAAATGCAATGTAGCCATGGATAAACTATCTATAACTAACACAATATTATTTCTTTAAAGGAAACTGCATTCCATTAAGAATACATAATAATATTTCATGGCTGGAGGGCCTCAAGTACAAAATCATAAATCTGAGTTTCCCAAATTACATTACACATTATTCTTATCTTATGGATCGACACTTTGTCATTGGTGTCAACAACACAATCTCCTCCCCCAGGCCCATTAGGGCTGGTGTCTCACAAGGGTCCCCTATATTTTAATCTTTACACAAATGACATCCCACACACACCAACTTAGCAATGTATGCTGGTGACACGGCAATTCTATCACAAAACGCATCTCACGGGTCAGTCATCCAAATATTACAGAGTCACATCCACACAATGGAGTCCTGGCTTCTGGCTTGGACGATAAAGATCAACGTGGATAAATCGGATGCTATACTATTCACTAGAAAAAGAAATATTTATCACAGCATCCATGTCAATATGTATGACAGCCCTATTTCATAGACCAATCAGGCCCGATACATTGGCGTTAATCTTGATCAATGTCTCACATAGACCCCACACACCACACAGCTAATTGCCAAGTTCCGAGTGCGTAAACGTACACTCGCCCCCTTAATTGCTCGGAACAGAGTTCTCTCTGTCGATAATAAATTACTCATTTACAATGCCATGTTACGTTCCATTCTTACATATGCCTGCCCTGTCTGGGGATATGCAAGTGATACCAATATAAAAAATTTGCAAGTTTTACAAAATGTTGCCTTAAGGCAAGCGGTGGATTGTCCGTGGTTTATAAGAAACTCAGCGATCCATCGTGAGTTTAATATTCCTTATTTACAAGCTTATATGGCCACTCTGGCCGACAGATTCTTTAACAAAATTCCACAGGTGCAGAATCCCACTATACCTGTTTTAAATACAACTTTAATGTTTGGGCGTATAAAAAAAGGCCGCTTTCGGTCCTTAGACATTTAAATTAAATCAAAAACAAAATATCTTATGCATATCATTGTCCTGGATGTACCTGTTATATTATATCCTACGTATTACTGTGTCTCATACTGTATATTGCATTGTTATATTTTATTTTATGTATCCCCATGCATATATGTTATGCCTCTTTTCATTTGTCATTTGGTACTTATTTGACTGCTTTTTTGTTGTATATTCAAAGATGTTGTCAATTGCTGCACTTCTGTAATGTAACTGTATTTTATGTCTTCCGCTAAGAAAGAACTCTCTTGCATACTGGCATTTATTTTTAAACTCCGCACTGTCATACATTGTATATGTACGCACTCTTCGCTGGACTTGGCATATCGGCCACAGTAGTAGCATACTGGTGTCGTTTCGACTCATTTCACTTACTCGCTCGTGGACTCACCCTGTTATGCGTAAATTGCTATTAATTGCATTATTCATCTCTTTTAGTTATGCCTTCTACTAAAGAATTCGAAACCTCATAGATTCGAAAATCGGCTATGTTGATATTCCAGGGTAGCGCGGACACCTACTTGCAAAGACAAACTTTGCCTGAACCGACAGAAAACTCTCTCCTGAATAGTAATGCTGGTCCGACGTTCAACTTTTTTCGGTTCTTCTTACGCTTAATTTCCTATTGTAAGAGAAACCAGCGACAACTGTAAGCCCCTTACTAAAATTTTCCTCGCTTTGTAGGAATCAGCTTCGCGCAATTTTCCTCTTCATTTTCGATAATAAATAGACTTTTTGTTCCAGTCATTTAGGGAAACCCATGCTTTATTCAGGATCACAATGTGTTCCCATTTATCTCCTGCTAAATAGTTTTTATACAGGGTTCTAGAAATTGTTCTGCGTTGAGCTACATGCCTCGGTAAAAACTGCTGAACATTATGTTCATTGGCTTATATTTTTATTACGTTTTCAGGTTTTCTAAATTGTAAATTTTATTTTATTATTGTATTTATTGTTGCTGAAAATATGATTATAGATTCTGCAATTATTTTTTGTGTCGGTGGATTTTCTCGTTACCAAAGATTTAACTTTAGAAATATTTGAAACACTACCTACTTTTTCCGGTATTCGTTTGTAGTCTTCTTTCTGTGTAGAAATAAAGTCTGACAGTTCTTCCCTTCCCGATGCATTTCTCAACATTTTTTAATTGTGTAATAGAAATACTTCTGTTCTTAAAGCTCCAAATCAAATCCTTCAATTTGTTTGCATGCGACATTTTGAAATAAGAATCAGTTAAAGCATAAGGAGATATTTATTATTTCAAATAATAAATTACTGTCAGAAATTGTTATTCTAAAACGTTTGCATTTTTTTTTATTTTAAATTCTTTAACGAAATCGTTCTAAAAATGTATAAACGCTCTCTGTATAATCTCAAAATTTAATAACAGAATTTTTTGTTCTTATATTTGTGGAAAAATTACCTAGATATGAGACAAATCTTTAAAGAGTACTACGTGCTATCACAGCCACCTTAGTGGATGTCGACAAATTTTCAGAATGTGTCGAACTCTGGCAGCCTTGCTCATAAATATTCATCAGGCAGCTATGCTCAAATCAATCCTTCAATAAAGCAACGCTATGTATATAACGGAAATATAATAAAAGGAAGCATTTTCATATGCTTCCTTTTGTTATATTTCCGAGTTCCAGCTATTTTTATAAGCAAATCGTAATATTTTTTGCCTTAAACTTAATTTTAAAATATGGGTATGTGGAATTTGCCAGCAACGGAAGGGAAATACGGAAAATTTTCTGCAGTAATCCTGGACTTTGCCGCAAAATTCTCAAAGCGAACAAAAAGGAGGTGCCTTTTCTGGACGGCCGCTGTTGTCGAGGTTTGTTTGTGAGATACATAGTCTCTGCAATTGTCCTTTTTTTTTTTTTTTTTTTTTGAGCAAAACAGATTTCTATGTATTTAGAAGAAGAATAGCGCAAAACAAATCTAAAAAATAAAATTTGGAGAAGAATGTAAGTGTTTTATTTTTTAATGTGTCTTATGAAATAATTAAAATCTGTATTTTGAATTGCTAAAATGCGTTTTGTCTTCATATGTCGATAATGTTTGCCGACTAAGGTAGATATCGATGGTTTGGAAATCTTTACAAAAAAATTGCGAAAACTAAAAGATTGCACCCGAAAAGTAACTTTTATCTTTTCATGTGTGAAAAATCGCCGAATTGTAACAAAATGGTTGCGCTAATACTCCTTAAACATAAGCTATTGTAATTCGGCTTGGATAGAGCGATTAGCATTTCGATAAATTTCCGAAAGCGCTAATTGGCTATACATCTGCCTTGTCTTCAAAGACCTTTATGCAAATTAGTGATTGTTTACCAAGACAGAAGCCACCATAAGGGTGTTGACACCTCAACGAAAGATGTTTTCTCCAAGTTATAAATTGAATTTCGTAATACTGTCGATACTTTTATGAAAAGATTCCACGAAAACTCTTAATTAAGATGCTCTGTTATAATGGTACTAGCACTTCGACGAAAGTTTTTTTTTTTTTCTTCAAATCATAAACTGAGCTTAATAGTGTACCGGTGTGTTAAATAATAAACGAGCACAGTGCCATCTAACAGTTTTAGTAGGAACTGATAGCGGGAGTGCAACAACGGTGATGTGAACCTAAGATCGGTTTTCAGAATTCAAACTGTATAGAAATATTAACATTTATTTCTTGTAAAAAACATTAATGTGAATTCCTTGCTTAACATGTATGACTTTCACTGATAGCGGGAAAGTGACAGCCTGAGATGACGTGAACCTAAGGTAGGTAATGAGAACGCAAGATGGGTGTCGTGAGTGCACTATTCTGATATAGTTCTCTGTTCTATTCTGATCATATTCTCCGAGTGTGGAGCCCTTGGGGTGGGTTTTCGAAACTTCATGTATACAATGACCTTCCTCTTGTTTTCGACCATGCTCATCCTGGTATCTTGACGAAGGTGTCATTCTTTGTGGTTTAAAGTACATTTCATAAGGGTCCCGGCACCCCATGTTTTTAGTGAATTGTATCTAACTTGCAAAAGGTGCCATCACGTTTATTCAAGTCGGCTACTGTTCATTTAGACCATCAAAGGAAGGTCCGGGAACCTTGGTGAAAGTTGCATTTTGCATGTTATAAACTGAAAGTACTGTGGGTTCCAGCATCTTTACTGAAGTCGTCAACTATTCACTTAGATCTTCACATCGGGGTCCCAATACCTTGATGAAAGAGGCATTCTTCGTGGTGTACACTTAACATCATAAGGGGCTGGGTATTCCTTACGTCTTGATGAACAATGGCTAACTTGCAGGAAGGTGCAGGCACATTTATGCAAATTGGTTACGTCGCTCAGATAACTCTTATCCGCCCTTAACTATAATTGTATGTTTTTCATGTTACAGATCACGAGCAACTAAGAGTATATATCAGATATAATTCATTTGCAGCTGCAGCCAATTTTCGTTATTTTAATTTCAATGTATTTTAAAACACGCGAATCAATGCTTGTGATTCAATTACACATAAGGAGGGAAGGAGAATAATAATTTTAAAAAAGTATAAAATTACGTGAATGACATGTTCAAGTACAACTTAAAGCTGATATTATAACAACAAATATAATTTTAAGATAATAAACCATAGCAATTCATTACAAAAGACTTAAGAAACATGAAAAAATGTGCAGCTTTCGTTTTATTTCCCAAGCCTGGAAGATATGAGTCTAACCGATAGTATTTTGCCATCAGATAGTAACAGATGTCAAATTCGGCCGGCAATCACAAAGTCGTATGAACCTCTTATCATTAATGCAGTGTATAAGGGCGATACGTTGTTGACGTTGATAAGATACAATTGTTGTCAAAATTCCTCGGCATTTTTTTCATTTAATTATGTCACATAGTTCCCTCCTGCAGAGCGTGAAACGCCACAGCAGTACAGTTGGCGCATTTTTCCGAAAAATACTTGACTTTTGCGCTGACAAGTATCGAAATCTTTTGTTCTAACTCTTTGTTTGTTGCAGATTCATTAACCCGGTATTTCACTGAAAAGGCAAAATAGACTTAAAGAGTTTTGGCTACCATATGCAGCACTCGTTACTTTTGTCTTTAATTTCTTTTTAGCCCAGATGGGTTATATGTCTCGAAACACGATTTTGCGTTGCTTCACTTTTCGTCCGAGTCTTTTATCACTCGGTAAAATGTAAGATATTTATTTCCAAATAGATTATGTCTGTTATTCATTAACAAAATAACCTATTTATAGTTGTTCCTCTTTGTTTCGAACACTTGCATTTTTTAAATTTATTTGCATAGATCTTGCACTGAGTTTTGAAATATAAACTTCAAATTGTTTTCTAATATATTATTTTTTTCTCTGTTTTAAATCTTGCTCATTATAAAATAAACACTATTAAAAATATTCCTAATAAAATGTGTAAGAATTTATTTATTTTTATCCAACCATTTATTTTAATTTCAATTGCTTTATTGTATTTCTCGCTTTTGGTTTTCTTGCCAGAATGCAAATTTTTAGTTAGCGCGTATTCAAATGCGGTAGAAAGTAATAGTATTTAAAGGAAGGCTTTTAGATTGTTGAACCAGAGCTTGGTCCGCCTGCTGAAGGCCGCGTTAGTAGTTGAAACTCTTCAATAGCTGTCTGTTTGCGGCGTTACGTTAGTCTTGCCATTAGTGCTCGTTATTAAACAAACTGAATTTCAGGAATCAATTCTGCAGTTCGATATGAATAAGATGAAAAAAAAAATAAATATAGCCACCGGTGACGGAAATAAATAAATCCTCTCTTCATCGTTAGTTTTCTTTTCTGCAGTAACTCCGATGTTAGTCCTCTCCGAAGATACAACGACTGGAGAACTGTTGGTTCTTTTAACGCAGATCATCGGAGTACATACTGCAACAGCATTGTCTTTCCTACGGGTTTTCGCTTTATCACTTCTGTTGGCAACTTTCCCCGAGATAACTGTCCCCGATGTGTCGAAGACTGCTGAGGCTACTATTACTCGTTTCGGACTGTTACAGTTCTTAAAATATTCCATTATGCTGTGCTGAATATTTCTGTTTTCAGCTGTGAATTCAGGTAATAAAAATTCTGTTCTTGCTGTTACTGTTATATAGCCTTGGGCTACTATTTGGTGAACGTATTTAGCTCCTTTATCTCTGATTCCCAACAGGGTTATATCCTTAGAGGCAGAATGCAGTTATTATTTTTAAAGTTTAGGGAAAAATTATATTCTCTTAAAAAGTCTAATCCGAATATACAAGGGTCTGTAATATTTACCACATATGGCGAGTGATGGTAGGCGACACTTCCAAATGTGGTATTAAAGTTTCTTTCCATTCACTTGGGGGCGACATGTTGCCAAGTGTTGACCGAGGGACGCCACCCCCCGGACAACCTTCGATATCCGACCATGTAACGTCCCCACATACAAGGGGCAGAGAAGACAGTACCAGTATGGTCCTTGCCAAGCCTAAAACAACCACCTAATATACGACTGCTCTAGTCTGAAGGGTAACGCAGGGTTGTGTCCAGATGAGATTTCCTTCCAACTGCTGAGTGGAATCTTTTCGGATAATGGTAACATTGGCTCCTGTACCGATGGTCACACTGCAAGTAACTCCATTAATATGCCTCATAATGAATACTCCATTACTGTCGCCACTCGCTGCAGAAATCCGAAGCGCTTTAAAATGGGGCTTCTCTATATTTGGCAACCTCCGCCACGTACGATGGCCACTAATTAGTTTCCCTATTTCTTTCTGGGAGAGGTCTTAACTTTCCTTGGGGTGTTCTGCAGTTTTTTAGTTCGTGAACTTTACAACCGCAGTTCCAGCACTTTAGGATCGGTTTGTTGTCGCTCTTATTTCGCTTCAAGGCATTGATTTGCTTGGTTAAATTGTCTAGGTGAGCAGTCACTTGATCCACTTGCTCCTGGACATGAGCAGCTCTGACTGGATAGAGATCTCTACGAGTTGCTCACTATGCTACTTCAAATTTTATGACGTATACTAAAGCTCTTTTTAAATCCTTGATATCCGCCTTCGAAGGGCTTCCTGTATCTCGGCTGCCAGATGCCATCAATGAAGAATTGCTGGGACAGGATTTCCCGTTTTTCCGTTAGGCAATCCGAAAAGATAAGATGAGACAGCCTTTCAACAGCCGTGGCAAGCACCTGGAGTGTTTCCGTGGGCTTCTATACTAAGAGAGATTTCGGCTGACCCTTGCCCAATAGTCTTTCAAACACTTCTCGCCGAAATGCAGCTCCAGGTCATCGGATAGAGCTTCGAAGTATAGCCTCTGGTTTTCGGGCAGAGCCTGAACAATATCCGCTGCGTCTACTTTCACAGAAGCGGCTAGCGGCTAGATTCTTTAGCTTCGGAATTCCGTCCATTTGCTTTTCCATTTCAGAAAACTGAGTCTTGTACACTTGCCAAGGAGATCTTTCCATCATAATGGGACAGCTTTTCAGAAGAAGGACTTTGTTAGGACTTTAAAGGCGTCAGAATTGTGTGCAGCTATCGCTATGGATTTCTTCAAGCACTTCAAGGCTCTTACCAACAGCAGCAGAAATTCTATCATCAGTTTGTTGTTCGACAGTAGAAATTCGTTCTAGAATTTCTCTAATTTATCTTCAACCATGTCTAATCTGCTTCGATATCCTCGAATTAGTTTTCTATTATGGCAGTAGTTTCTCTTTTCATTTTCTCTTGACCTGCTTCAATCTTTTCTTCGCCCGTTTTCATCTCGGGAACGGACTTGAGCCCCCTTCTAGAATGGTGCAAAGGCTGTCACCAGCTATCTCATTTGCTAGTCCATCGCTCTTGTCACCGGTATTGAATCCCATTTCTGATACCATAAATTGTTGCTGCGCATGAGTTTCTAATGAATTGGAATTGAATGTAAACAGAATAGATGATAGCTTGATAAAATTCCTTTATACAAAAGGAACACTTCACAATTCTGAAACTTTCCACAAAAGTACTCCAGCAGGTCTTCTCAGTATCACAGAGCAAAATCAGTAGTTATGATTTCAAACTACTAAGAACGTTAAACATAAGGCAGTGCAAAGTGCATCTAAAGAGCGAAGTTTGCACGATCTCTTAATACTTCGAAGTCAATTCTGAACTAAAAACTTAAAAATGATGTTCTCTCTTGTCTTACATAATTTTCCCTAGACGTCTAGGAATTTCCAGCATCTTTCATTGCTCGAAATGTACGATTAAAGTTTTATATAAAGTCCGTATACGATTACAATTACAGTACAAATTATAATTATACAGAGACGAAACCAAAATGTCGCCAGGTTTGGCGACATTTGGCCATTATCCGTCAGTTTAGCAAGATATCCATGTACCTCAGTGTTGAATAGACTTATCCATGTAATCTTGTTTTTTCGGCAAAGCTTCATTTTCTTGAGGCTGTAATGTTCCCTAGAAAAAATTCGTTAATTCGCAATAATATCTATTTGGCTAAGATTGATATCTTTAATACCTTTTTAGCACTTCTGCAGCTGAAGAAGCATGTTGTGTATTTAAATCTTCGAAACTAGACCTGCAAATTTATGAATATTATGCTGAATCTTGTTGCTTTAACTCCTCCAATAACTTATAATTAATTCAATCTCATGACAAAGGCAAAATATTTAGAGAACCCTTACAAACTTAAACAGATGTATTAGCATAAGCAAAGACCCAAATTTCATCTCCAGTCACAATTTATTTGCTGAAAAAAAGAGTCAGGTTTAATCTACCATTTGGATAACATCATGACATACAGAAATTCAATTTTCTTACTGACCTGCAGTCAGTGAAGTGCGAGAGGAATAAAACAACATATTTTTTAAAGATTTAATGCATTTTATAATTAGCGTCTTTATTGACGTTAAGGTTATCAATTCTCATTCGAAGAGATAGACGAAAATTTTTGAGTAAGACTTGTTAAATTTTTTCGAAGTTCTCATCACTGGCGTAGCTAAAGAAGCGGCATTTTTCTTCCGAAACCTTATTCCACACGAGTTAATCAAGTGGACTGCCGAGGTGGGAAAGGAATGAGAAGATTCTGAATTTACACATGGTATTCTTTTTAAGTGGGTAGAGGCTTTATTTTTTATAACCATTAGCTTTACACCACTATAAGGGCCGGAAGTGGTAGCCATTTCATTATGGAAGCACCTAATAAATGGCCACCGTTGCCTCCTATTCAGAGATGGACAATTACAACCATGCCTTCTCCGGGATTCGAACCTGAGCCCATCGCTACAGCAGTCAGGGTCATGAACCACTATAAGATTTTAACGCCATTGGACAAGCTTGCTTTTTGTGCAGCAAAGGCAAGAAGAATTTAAATTGAGGGATATCCAGACAATTATTAATGAAGCAGTTAAAAGCTCTGACGTAGCAAGGCAGAAGCAGAGGCTCTACTATGATAGAAATAGACGAGATGTAGTAGAATATACGGTCGGTCAAAAAAGTTTTAAAAATTAAATATTCGTTAGCGTCTGCACCCGAAAACAGAGTTGCAAAGTTTGAACCCAGGTTTGGAGGGCTGCTCATCATTGAAAGAATTAAATATGGCACCTTTTATTTAAAGGCTGCAAATGGCCAGCAAGTAATTCCTAATATTAATCAAATAAAGCCATATTATAGTCGTACTGACTTCCAAGTTTTACAAGATTTGTCGCAGGTTCCTGGAAACAGGCCAAGAATTTTACCAAGTCAGACTCCGAGCTGAAACCCCGAACACCGAAAAGAAAACAGCGGCCAAACATATCAACCGGCACAAGTTCCAGAATCAGCAAAAAAGAGGAAAGTAAAACCTACGAAAAAATCTGCCAGGAAAGTGAATCCACAACCAACACCAGAACCGGTGGTGAAAAAAAGGACAGAGGATGCCGTTCCAGTAAAACGAGTACCACAACAACAAGATCTGGATTCAACGAAAGAGAGTCTGCGTTTGCTAGCGGAAACCATCCCAAGGGAGGTCAAGAGAGTTTCAGAGCGGAGAATCGCAAAGGGCAAAAAACAGCCGACGCGGGAGCCGTGCCGTTTCAACAAACCAGAAAAGCCAAGCG
The DNA here is from genome assembly GCF_044657685.1 of Stegodyphus dumicola. Classification (NCBI taxonomy): domain Eukaryota; kingdom Metazoa; phylum Arthropoda; class Arachnida; order Araneae; family Eresidae; genus Stegodyphus; species Stegodyphus dumicola. Next base: position 93,082,056 of record NC_140777.1, read on the forward strand.
GAGGTTTAAAGATTTTGAAAACGAAGTGGCACCCAAGAGGTAAAGAGAAACTGCAGTTTCAATTATAAGGAATTGGAAATATTTGTAAAAGCTAGACTGATATTGTTTCTTTCCAGATAATTTGGAAGGATCAAATCGGAATATCGTGTTAAAACTCAAAAAGAAAATTTATATTTTGAGATGAATGTTTCAGTCCAGTTGTAAAAATTATGAAGTTACTTTTTTCTTTGAGAATGAAACGATATATACCGTTTCATTCTAGCGCCGTCGCAGAGCTGTGGTAGGCGCCCCGCGCATGCGCACTAGTCTTTCTTGTTCACTGACTTTCAATTGTCGCCATTTTGGTTGCTCTGGGCGGTTGTTGGGACTGTCTTTCGTGGGCATTTGGTCTGTTGGACTGCCCCCCGGGTTGAATTTGGCTTTGGGTTTGGGAGCCCGGTGCGTGGCGTCTTGTGATTCCTCTTTAGGCTCTAGATATAGGTGGACGTGGTGCTATATCGATTAACCTTTTGGTAAAGGGACAGTGCCCACGTCCTCCGTTGCTTATCGCTTATCTATGTTGTGTTTTCAATTTGCTGTGCACATTCAAAATGTTTAAGACAATTAGTTCTCCCGCTGACTGTGAGATTCGTGCCGTGATTAAATTTTTGAACGCGAGGAATGTTAAACCGGCCGAAACCGGCCCAGAGGTGAAACCATTAATGCGGCACGATATCATGAGACTTTAACAAAACTAAGGCGTGCCATTCAAAACAAACGAAGAGGAATGCTCAGTAAAGGAATTGTGTTACTCCATGACAATGCTCGGCCCCATACTGCTGGTGTCACTCAATCGTTAATTCGACAGTTTCATTGTTAGCAGTTCGATCACCCGCCGTACAGCCCGGACTTGGCGCCGTCCGACTATCACTTCTTCCTGCACATGAAGCGGTGGCAAGCGCTTTGGATCTGACGATGACACGAAAAATGATGTGGAGTCGTGGTTATCGAAACTGGCGGGAAGTTTCTTTGATGATGGTATACAAAAACTGGTCACCCGCTATGACAAGTGTTTGATCATCGGCGGAAACTAAATAATTTAAGACATGTATTTTCATGTAAAAATAAAATTGGATTCGAAAAAATTGTTTTACTATTTTTTTTTTTTTTTCCCCCAAAAACGGTACTTAGTTTCCGAATACGCCTTGTATATCAATAATTTGATGATCCACAGGAACAGATCCTATTTTTGGTGTTTTTATATATTAAAAAAAGAAAAATCTACCAGGTACTGGTGTTAGTACACCCATCATGTCCTGCAAACAACATGGGCACCGCCAAAGATTGTCACTAAAAAGACCTTTTTGTCTTGTGATTAAAAGTATTTGCTCACCTCCGACAGGGTTCGTACACATTTCTGCACACGGAAATTAAGTACTTTTAAGGACCATTAATGAAAAAAAATAAGGACCTATGAGCAAATGGGAACTGAATAAATTCAATTAAAAATATTATCTATGCCTGAACTTCTCTTTTGTAATACCATCCTAAAAATAAAATAGATCTGTAAGTAGGATGTATTATCATTAAACATGAATTAACAAAATTATTAATAAGTTTGAGAATAAAATCAACTTTATAAAATGTATCAATTAGCATTATATGTTTTACACTTACAAAAGTTGGACATATTTGAAAGAAGATAAGTGACATTATATTTATGCTTTACTAACAGTTAGCTTTATGTTGACCCCCCCTTTTTTTTTTTTTTTTTTAATGTTTCATTTTTGTCCCATACAAAAAGTCTCAGTCTAGGGGTTTAGTAAATAGCAGATAGATTTTATGTTCAAGCAGTATGTATTAAAATGAGAAGTAAGATCATAATCAGCATGATTCATAACAAAAGACTGAATGTTGTCACCGGTGCTGCTTGCCTAGAAAGAGACCTGAAGAATAAAATGACGTCTTCCATATACATGACAAAAATTTATTTAAGCTATGAAGACGTTGAACAACAGAGTAGAAACATGATATTACACAGCGCTTAGCAACATGCGATACTCACCAATGACGTTGGCTAACTGAGTAGAAAAGTATTACGCAGCAGAGAACGTGCTTATCGTGCGCATGCGCTAGGGGAATCAACGGCGGTTGCCAACATACCCCCTTTCGACTTTGATTCTCCTGTTCCTGAAAAGTAAAACAAAATACATATTGAACAGTATTCAATCCTATAATTGTACAACAGTTTTGATGTTTAACAGGTGTCAGGGGTTTGGTTAAGATATCAGCTCCCATTTCACTGGTAGGTATGTACTGCACATTCAATTCACCGCGTTCATATGCTTCACGCACAAAATTATGGCGAATGTCTATGTGCTTTGTACGGGAGTGAAAAGCCGAGTTCTTCGTAATTTTCTGAGCTCCTTGATTGTCGCAGTATATTGTTGTTGGGTTTTCTATGTTGTAACCCAGCTCTTTCAGGAAACGACGTAGGTAGACGGTTTCTTTGGCGGCCTCAGACAGAGCCATATATTCGTCCTCCGTTGAAGATAGAGCTATATATTCCACCTCCGTTGAAGATAGAGCTACACTGCGTTGTTTTCGTGATTCCCAGGTTATGGCTGAACCACTTTATATATATATATATATATATATATACAAAACCTGTGTAGGATTTTCGATCATCGAAATTTGATGCCCAATCTGCATCCACAAAGGCGATGAGTGGTTTTCCTGTTTTCGTATAAATTAGTTCTTGATCTTGGGTTCCCTTTAGATAACGAAGTATTCTTTTCGCAGCATGTCAATGTTATTTTCCGGGATTGTTGTTAAATTAAGAAATTCACGGCGTATGTGATATCTGGCCTAGTAACTACTGAAAGGTACATTAGTGATCCGATCAGATTTCTAAATGGAACATTTTTCATGTCAGCGATTTCGTTTTCGTTTTTAGGACTCATCTCTTTTGATAATTTTTTGCTATTATCTATAGGTGAACACACGAATTTAGCATTTTGCATATTATACCGATTTAAAATATCATCAACGTATTTCTTTTGAGAAATTTTAATTGCATTCTCATTTTGGCAAAATTCTATGCCTAAGCAATAACGTAATTTCCCCAAGTCTTTCATTTTGAAAGCAAAGCTAAACTATCGCGAATTGTCTCCTACGTTTGCTTATAATCAGTAAAAACGATAAGATCGTATACATAAACAATTATAATATAGTTTCACTGTTAGACGTCTTTTTAATATAAACACAATTATCTGAATTAAGAGATTTAAATTTCATAGATTTTAAGTTTTCATCCAACTTTTTGTACCACTGACGTTCTGACTGTTTAAGACCGTATAATGATCTCTTTAAAAGACACACTGGGTAGAGTAGACTTTAAGGTACCCCTTGTATTATGACGAAGTTGTTGTTTGATTTATCGCTAAGTTGTTGTTTCATTTATCGTAGCCTGAGTAGTTGAATGTTATGGAAAATCTATTGTGACGTAATCGGGTGCATGATTCTGGGAATTTTTGAATCATGGGATATTTTGTAAGCGTTTTTGTGGTGTGTGTTGGCTTGATGCTTTAGACGGTAGAATGGCCTAATGTAGTAAGATTAATTTGAAGTTTCTGTACGCTTTGGAGCGAAAAGAGCTTTAATTGACTGGTGTGTAAACAAAGGTTTACTTAGTAGCCATTATAAGTGTTCTGTATGCAGGAAGGATATGCATCTAGTCGAACCTTAAAACCGTTTAGATGGATTTGAATGGGTTTGTAGGAAGAAAGGTTCAGATGGTCACTATGTGAAGCGTTCGATTAGAAAGAGTACCTGGTTTGAAAAAAGTCATTTGAGTATGATTGATATTTTGATTTTTACGTGGCTCTGGGTGTACGAAGCGAACTCGAAAATCATGGTAAGTGAATATTTGCTTTTGGTAGTGCTTAAATGTATCACATGTTTTCCCTTTTTTATGTTATTTTATTGAGATTATGTATTTTTTGTTTGCCTATATTATAGAATTTGGTGCTCCTTTGGCTTTTTAAGTGAAAATATATCGATGTGTACATGGACAAAGTAAAGGGAGTGCGCAATGCAAGTTTGCGCAATTCTGAGATTTTTTTTTAAAGTGAAAATATGTCGACGTGTACATGGATAAAGTTAAAAGAGTGCGCAATGCCATTTTTGTGCAATTCGGGGATTTTTTTTAAGTGAAAATAGGTCGACGTGTACATGGATAAAGTCAAAGGAGAGCGCAATGCCATTTTTGTGCAATTCGGGGATTTTTTTTTTTAAGTGAAAATAAGTTGATGTGTACATGGATACCGAGTTTGTGCAATTGTTTGTCTTGTTATTTTGGCTTTGTGTAACGGTGATTTTTGGCCAAAAATCCATGTACCGCCAAAAATCGCCAAGGGGTACCCTAAACTATACTTTTACCGACACACTTTATCTGAATTAGTTTCATCGCGGAAACCTTCGAGAATTTCCATGTAGATTTCTTCATCTCAATTTTCATTTATATAGGCCATTACAAAATCTATTTGGTAACCTTTGAGACTGTGTTCTACTAAACTGTTCTAAAGACTAGTTTTAGACTAAAACTGTTCTTATGGAACTTAATCTAGCAACAGGGGAAAAGTTTTCAGTGAAATCGAGACCAGAGATTTGGGCACACCCTATAGCAACTAGCTTAGCTTTGTATTTTTCGATAGTGCCGTCGTGATTATATTTTAATTTAAGAACCCATTTACTACCAATAACTTTCTTGTTTTCAGATCATTTTACTAATTTCCAAGCCTTTTCTTGAACAAGCGAGTTATATTCTGACAGCATGGCATTATGCCAATTTTCAGCATATGGTCCATTTAATGCTTCTTGCACCGTAGTATTAATGCTTTCCTCAACTACATTTTGAGTTTGTTCCTTTTTATTTACAACTGTATAGTGATATTCATTTTTAGGCCTTCCTGGCAAACCTTGGGTCGACCAGGCTCCCTTTTAATCAGGATAGGAGGCATTGATTCGCTATCTAAATCACTTCCGCTTTCATTTTCAGAGTCAAGTGGCAACTCGCTGCCGTCCAGAGGTGATGATTTATCACAACATGCTTTATTTATAATTTTTTCCTCCGGAGCGAAAGACAGATATATTTCTTGCTCTGAGTCATAACTACAGCAGTTTTACAACTCATTAATAAATTTTAAGTCTCTGCTTATTATCACTTTACGCGCCTCAGAATTCCAAAGTCTATACGCTTTTAATTCATCAGTGTAGCCAATAAAAATACATTCTTTAGATCGAATATCAAATTTGCCGATTGCTGGCCTTTTATTTAGTGGAAATGCTTTTTTGGCTTAAGGTTCTGAAGTGAGATACAACTGGTACTCTGCCAAACATCACTTTGTAAGGTGTTCTTTGTGGCTAATCTTTGGAATATGGTAACAGGTAGTATGGCGACATTTTGGTAAGGCGATAAAGGTTACTAAGACTTTAGCAGTGTACATGGATAAAGTCGAGTGTGCGCAATGCCATTTTTGTGCAATTCTGGGATGTTAAGTGAAAATAGGTCGACGTGTACATGGATGATACCGTGTATGTGCAATTCTTAAAAACGCGGCAAGCAGTGGGCGATTCTGCACTTTCTCCCAATTTCGCACCTAATCTTCGTCATGATTAAGCACTTTTGTTCCATAAAAGTTCTAGCATAAGCGTAATTCGACTTGACAGATTCTTAGGGAAAAAAATGTTGAGTAAAAAAAAAAAAAAAAAAAAAAAAAACCCATGCCTTTACTTTGTGAAAACAGAATGGCGTCCAAAAAAAAAAAAAAAAAGCCAGTTGCTGTAGCAGGGCTGATCGCCAAATTTTCGCCAAGTTACCATAATCCAAAGATTAACCGTTTTTGTTTCGCCTTTTAATCCTCGCATTGAGCAGCGATTTCGAATGTAAGAAGCCGTATTGACGGCTTCGGCCAGAATTTCTGAAGCAGATTGGATTGCAATAACAAACATCGCGCCACTGGAACTAAAGTGCGATTTAATCTTTCGGCGACGCCATTCTGGGCTGGCGTGTAAGGAGTGCTCATTTCGTGTTTTATTCCCGCGTCGTTAAGAAATTTATTAAAGTCTTTCCCTAAATATTTTAACTCGTTATCGGTTCGCAGTATTCTGATTTCAGAGTTAAGTTTATTTTCAAAAGATGCTTTAAAATTTATGAAAGCCTCTTTAACCTCATCCTTAGATTTCAGAAAATAAATACGAACATATCGGGATTTATCATTGATAAATGTTGCGAAATAAAATGATCCACCTATTGATTCGGTTCTCATGGGACCACACAAATCAGAATGAATTAGATTTAACAATTCAGTACTTCTTTATTCAGATTCTTTGAGAAGGGGTGTTGCGGTTTGTTTACCCTGAATGCATACCATACAAGTAGAAAGAGAGTCATTTTGAGAAAAAGAAAGACCTCTAACCATGTTATTTAATTTCAGTTTTTTAAGATCATTTTCATTTAAACGGCCAAATCTTATATGCCACTGATCTATTTCTTTAGCAATTGATACAGATTCAAATATCGGCATGACAAAATAAAGATCATTTTCGCGTTTAACTAAAATTACTGTTTCGTTATTAGAATTAATTATTTGAGCCCATTCTTCTTTGAAAATTACTGAAAGATTATTTGCAGTTACTTTAGACACTGAGATTAAATTATTTTTCAAATCAGGTACACACAATACATTTTTGAGTTTGATATTTTCAGTTTTAGAACCTCTACGAACTTTAATTTCAACAGTTCCTTTTCCGATAGCTTTAACTGTCTTATCAGCAGCAATTTAACATAAGTATCACCTACCTTGTGAATTTCTTGGAACAATTCCTTGCTGTTAGACATATGCGATGTTGCACCACTATCCAGACAGAAAATGTCTTTAGAATTACTATTTGAGCATGATACGGATTGCTCCAAGGAATTCTGATTTTCTGCAGACATCGCAGTTTCACTAAGCGTTTGCTTTTAGTTTCTTTACTTTTCTTCCTACATTCCGATGCTCTATGCTCATAGATATGGCAGAAGTTGCATCTGTAGTTAACTGGATACTGCCTTCGGCTTGCAGACTTATCTGGTTTCAGTTTAGGAATCGGTCGTTGAGTATACTTCCGATCTTTTGAATAGAATGCATGTTGTGGTTCAGAAAACGACGAATCTTTATCTTTGTGAGCGCTTACTTCTTCCAACAGTTTAATTTTCAGCATTTCTGGAGGAGGCAGTTCATCACGAGATTCGATGGCTATTCGAAAGCTTTCATAAGAGTCCGGTATGCTATATAAAAGCAATATTGTAAGGAAATCATCTGCAATGTTTATTTCCATTTCTTTCAGTTTGTCCACAAGAATGAAAAAATCATTTAGAAGATCAGTCATTTGTTTAGAACCACTCATTTTTATAAAAAGCAATTTTTTTTAGAATTGTGGCTTTTCTAGCTAGTTAATTCGTAAATAGAATGCAATTTACTCCATAGTTCATGAGATGTTACACAATTCTTTACTTGTGGAAGTTCACTGCGTGAGACGAATAGGATTATTCGCTCGTGCTTTTTGGTCAGTAGTTTTCCATTTAGCAAATTCTTCATCACCAGGTTCTGGTTTCGGAATTTTCCCAGTTACATAGTCCCAATGATCATTTTGAATCAGTACTGCTTCCATTTGCAACTTCCACATGTCAAAGTTGTCCTTGTTTAGCTTTTCAATTGAAATTGTATTTGTTGTCGTCATTTTCATTTCAGTCGACGCAGCTTGGCTAGCCGAAAGAATTTAACAATGGTGGTTGGGCTGCACAGTTAAGCATGTCTGGGCCCATAACCAATGAAGAATAAAATGACGTCTTCCATATACATGACAAACATTTATTTAAGCTATGAAGACGTTGAACAACAGAGTAGAAACATGATATTACACAGCGTTTAGCACTTCTCGCTTACATGCGATACTCACCAATGAGGTTGGCTAACTGTGTAGAAGAGTATTACGCAGCGGAGAACTTGCTTATCATGCGCATGCGCTAGGGGAATCGACGGCGCTTGCCAACAAGGCCTGTTGATCAGAACAAAACCGAAAGGCTGCATGTAGGCACAGTTGGCAAGTTCTGAAAGTTATTTGGGCTCTGTCTGACACAGTTAGAGTCGTAGCTTTTCTAGAGTTCCAGGGGATTGTATCCCAGTTAATATACTTTATAAAGTTCCAATCAGTTAGTAAAGCACCACAGGTGATAAGTTGTTTTGTATGATTTTAAGTATCACCAGATGTGAAGAATAAGTTTTACATGAATGACTATGGTAAGGATTAATGAAACGCAACAACTCGCTTTAATATGCAGAGATAATTTTTAAGGGTAAGCAGTTACTTACAAAAAATTGAATTAGGTAATTAGATATCCTTAGTCATTATGAATTTATATGCCACTATAAAATGTTACTTATTTTTTTAACAATATTTGTTACAAAAAAAGCTCTATCAAAATTGCAATCTAATAAAATTTCACAGTTTAAAATACATGTAATTTATGACATTGATTCTTTAACGATATTAGAATTATACATTAAAGCTACAAAACCACTCACCAAAATATTTATGCGTTTTTTTTAATTTGAAGCCTTCCCAGACATTTTGGCTCATTTACATCGATTTCCTTCTCTTTAAGCATCTTTCCTAATAATCAGAAATTTGTCTCAATACGCAAACCAGTGTTCTTAGTGGTTTCTGCGCGCTTTATCTCTTAACCTGTCAATCTCTTTCCAATGAGGGTTTACTTAATCTGTTAAAAGCTAATTAGTAAAAAAAAAAAAAAAACTGACAGATGTGAAGCAAATTATCGCTATGTCTGAAAACAACTACAATGCCAAACAGAGGTTTAAATAAGCCTCTTATTTAAAAAGAATTCAGAACATAAAGGCAATGTTCTGATGCTAAAAATATCAATTACAACTCGTGGTGATGTAATTAAACAAGAACAGTCAAATTCAAACTAAAAATGTGGGCTACTGATCAAAGACTATTCAATTTAATTTTAATTTAAGCTGCTCAGTAAGTCTTATTATATGAGGAAACCGAAATGGGAAATTATAGTAAAGGCTGAAATCATAAACAAGGTAATTCACATAATAAATAACTGTATATATCTTTGAAGAATAATTTTCTTTATATATTCAGTTTCTTTTTTCAACACATTTCCTTTTCATTTTAGAATTTTTGGATTTAATTAAGGATTTCTGTTATTCTAAGAAAACTAAATGCATTTAGAATGGATAGAGAAAGCTGCTAATTTTATTTTTTTAGCAATATCAAAATTCAGAAGAAATATGAGTACTATTCGGTTTCGAGGGCTGTAAAAAATTGCCAAACTATTGTTAATGCTAATGCTGCCAAAAGTAATTGCGGCAAGAAAGGAAGTAAAATAGTAAATAACTAAGATTGGTGTTTTAATTTAGATGAAAGGTTAATTTCCTATAATACTTTTTTATTATTATAATTTATATGAAAAAGGCTAAACATTACTGAATGGAAGCAAAAGAGTAAATAACTATTTCAGATCATTATTATAATTTATATAAAAATTGCTAAACATAACTGAATGGATACCTGCATCGCTATTTCGCTACCGACTTAGCGCCAAAGCATAATTTCATCTCGTTCGTTGTTCAAACGTAATTTTATATAATGAATGATGCCTTTTCTTTGAAAATATTCTCGGTAAAGTGCAGAATCGCTCACTTATTTGTTCGCCGCTTTTTACAAGGGTAAAAACGATTGGATTTTTGTCAATTTTCTTTTACTTTTTAAGTGAAAATAGCTCAATGTGTACATAGATAAAGTCAAAGGTAAGTGCAGTGCCATTTTAGTGCAATTCTAGGATTTTTTAAAGTGAAAATAGGTCGATGTGCACATAAATACCGAATATGTGCAGTTCTTAAAAACGCGTCAAGCAGTGGTTGATTCTGCACTTTACCATCTTAATATAGAACTATATAATCTTACGCAATCTGAAATCAGCGCGTACGATAGATTTGGCGCTTTTGTGCATACATTTTTGCTGCAATTTTTTTACGGCCCTCAAAACAGAATAGTACCGAAATATGAGCATGGCTCGAATGATTTATCCAGTTGAGAAAAAACCATGTTTAGTTTAAGACTCGAGGACATCGACTCACATTTCTTTTCCAGGTTTTAAGTACTACTTCCACCAGCAAAGCCCTCACCCGAAGATTATTTTTGAAATTGAATAAAGTATCAGTTTCATCCTCACCTGATCATTTTAAAAATTGTATGAAGTTTCGGTGTTATCTTCACACCGAAGATAACAGATAACAGATTTTTAATTAATAAACTTAATAAGAAGACTAGAATTTCACTTAATAAGCAATATAAAATTCTAACTATAATGTCATTAATACTTTAATAATATGGAATGGAATGTGTCGTTAAAAACAAAACAGAATCATATATAACATATAAGCTCTAGGTGTTTCCATATAGCTATGTTACACTTTAAGAATTTGGTACTTTTCCATTTTGCCGGCGCAAGCGATAAAGTCGCCAAAAATGATACAGCTGATACCAAATGAAATATCCTTGCTGGTAATCTTTTACGCCTCATTTTCAAAACAATTCTCAGCCATTTCTTATCGCTTGATTGTTTCTTTCAATACAATTACATAGAGTTTTGACCCAGATAGTTCAAATTTATACCCTAAGGCCATTCGCGGCAATTAAGTCAATTAGGATGTAATCACACCACTCACCCGAAGGCGAAAATATAGAAAAGGCAAAGTCAATGGTTAAATTCATCAATTTTAATGAGAATGCACGAGCAAAGTAAAGCACTGCGGTTTTACATAATTTCGGAATAAGCTATTCAAACGAACTGAAATAATCCTTGCATTTAAACTTGTATTCCAAATTAAGATATAACTTGAAATTAATGTAGATAATTACTGAGAGAATTAGATTTTTGTTGTACCATGAAAGCATAGCAAATTCTTAAATTAATGTCTTTTTACAAAATTTTAAGCCATATTAAAATGTTCATACCTTCAAAATAAAAATTTCTTAGAACTAACATTTGTTAACACTTTTTATGTGTGTGTGTGTGTTGTCACCAATAAAGTCTGCTTGGCGAAATTTGCGCCGGCAAAACGGTAAAGTACCAAGAATTTATATTGTCTTACATTGTTTTAAATAATTGATTTCTATTTGAATTTCCCATGTTCTAATTGAAGATTAATTTTGATAACGCTGGAAGTCAACAAGTTAAATTCCGTTTCTGTTCTGAATGAAAAGTGTTTACGTGGCAAAATGTTATTTTTATTCTGATTGATAAATGTTTCCGGGGTGCATAATACTTTCAGTATTTTTATAACTGTATTGCTATCTATGAATGAGTTGTCTGTTCTGTTTTGTTTTATTTTATGAATAATATTAACGGATATTTTTTTCCCTCTTTGAGAATCAACATGTTAAAAGTGAAAAGGGTTTTATCTAGTATATTATTTAAACTGTGCCACTAATGTTTTGTTTTCATTCAATAAGAATACTTTTTTTGAATTAATATTTAGTTGCATTATTCTGAAAAGGCATTCTGAAACTTGCTACATTTTCGAATTGTGTGTTTATCAGATTTTTAAATTATTATTTTGTAATATTTGAGAAAAACTTATATATCTAATTGTGTTTTTCAAAGAGAACTACAGTCGAAATTTAATTTCTTAAAGCATTTAGGATTTTGTAGACATCATAGGCATTACTAATAGAAGATTTATCAAAGTTAAATTCTATTTTGGGGATTTTATGTTAACTAAATTTGTGCATTTTATTGTCCATTAGCAAGTGTACCAATCCTTGTGAAATGTTAATTTCGTTTTCGAAGTAATCTCAGATTAATAATTTTGTTCGATGTTGTTTTTCAAATATTATGTAATTGTTAAGTGTAATTAAGAAATTCATAAAATTTCTGAACATATAATTTTCTTCAAACATATATTGAACTTTTCAACAGACATTGAAAGCCCGATAATATGGAATTTTTCGGACTAGCCAGAAAAAGGATCTGCAAGTGTTAGCCACAGAACTGGGTCTGCCTGTCTCAGATAATTCGAAAGTGATTCAACTCAAAGAGCTAATTACGCACGTAGACAAAAATTCAATAAATTTCCAATTAAGCTAAGGTTTTGAAACATCCACTTAAGTGAATCTTCGAAGTGATGACGAACATCTGCCTACAAAACGGCATACTCAACTAAATTGCTTATTGCAAAAATTCAAGAGAGCTGCTGCGAACCAGTGGAAGATCCAAACCCACGTAGTAAACTTTTCTAGAATCGTCCCGATTCAGTAAAGTTTGAAGAAAATCATCCAGATTCTGTGCTGTTGAATGAATCACCTCGATTCTGTATTGTTGAATGAATCATTCCGATTCAGTGAAGATTTGAAAAGAATCATCCTGATTCTGTGCTGTTGAATGAATCATTCTGATTCAGTACAGGTTTCAAGAGAATCATCCTGATTCTATGCTGTGTGATGAACAATCCCAATTCAATGAAGTTTGAACTGAATCATCCTGATTCAGGAAATTTTGTGTGATGAGTCATCCCGTTTCAGTGTTTGAAGAGAATCATCCTGATTCAGGAAATTTTGTGTGATGAGTCATCCCATTTCAGTGTTTGAAGAGAATCATCCTGATTCTGAGGTGTTGAATGAATCATTCCGATTCAATGAAGTTTGAGAAAATTCATCCTGATTCTGTGAATTTTGAGTGAATCATACCGATTCCACGAAGTATGAAGAGAATCATGCCGATTCTATGCTGTGCGATCAATCATCCCATTTTAATGAAGTTTGAAGTGAATCATCCCGATTCAGTGAAGTTCGAAGTGAATCATCCGATTCAGGAAGTTTAGAGTGAATCATCCCGATTCCATGAAGTATGATGAGAATCATCCGGATTCTATGGATTATGAAGAGAATCATACCGATTCAATGAAGTATGAAGTGAATCATCCTGATTCTATGCTGTTGATGAATAATCCTGATTCAATAAAGTTTGAAAAGAATCATCCCGATTCAATGATGTATGGAGTGAATCATCTTGATTCTATGAAGTTTTGAATGAATAATCCTGATTCAACGAAGTTTGAAGAGTATCATCCTAATTCTATGATGTGCCATGAGTCATCCTGATTCAATGAAACTTGAAGGGAATCATTCTGATTCTATGTTACTGATGAATCATCTCGATTTAATAAAGAATACGACGAGCAAAAAATATATTATGGTCGTCGACGTCAAAAGGCTTCTTACAAACCAGATGTTAGAGTATGGATGATGTTACATCCTATTTGCAGACCAAAGAAACATACTTCTGGTTCTTTGTTGAGACGTCGTATGAGCCAGAGGGGAAGTCTGTAACCCCACAGCTCAATGAGTGCCACCTAGCAGCCATCCGAAGAAACACCTGCCCACCAGCCACACACACACACACACACAAAAAAAAAAAAAAAAAAAAAAAAAAAAAACTATAGCCTTTAATCAGTGGAGTCAAGAACTAAGCATGTTGTCCTCGAGATTTACTTTGTAACTTAAATGTGTAATTATAACGTCCTTAATTGTAATGTTTTATCCTAATTGCGTTTTGTTAATTAAAGCTATTTAAAAAGGCCAGGTGAGTCTTTTGTTTATGGTAGCTTTGGTTAGAATAGGTAATTTTGCTTTTATTCAGAACTGTTTGATAAATTGTGCTTTATAGTATTATATCCTGTTTATTTTTCAGATTCAAAATATTGTATAATAAGATCCTTTAATGGAACTTTATAATATGAAAGCGAAAAGTAAAAATGTTTTATTTTAATGTTATTTTTAAAATCTAATTTCAATATGTTACCATTATTTTAATGAAATTTATCAACGTTACAATGTTTTAGGAAAAAATCGAAAAATTCTTAGATCTAAGAATTAAAATTTTTTTATACAAGCTGATCTTAAAATCCCCAAAATGTTAATAAGTCGCCAAATTTAGAACCGTTTAATAAAAGAATTCACATCACCAAAAGCAAAAAGTTGTTTAAGAGCTCTTCATTAGAAAAAATGAATTTTGAAATGCTTATGTTTAACTTCTTGCTTAGAAACTTGAGTATCTCATCATTTATATTAGAACTAGGACCAAATTATAACCCAAGAACCCATTCAACAAATAATCATATTTGTTAGCGAATCGCCAAAAATATTCCTCCAAAATGATAATTCACATTCGAAATGGCAGTCGTAAAAATAGACAGAAATTTCAGATGATTAAAATTAAGGACTTTGAAAAGGAAGGGGACTTAGGGATGAAAAATCGATTCCAAAAAAAACCTAAGGGCTCTTAAGGACCGTACGAACACTGTCAGAGTGTCTCGTTACTGGATGCTAAACTCTCAACCCCAGTTAAAGTGTCTTATTACAGAATGCTTCATTAAGGTGTCTTGTTATTAGTTGTTATGTCTCTTTTATTAGAGTGTTACAGACAATTACAGTGTCCTTACAGAATGCTCCAGTCTCAACCCCAATAACAGCATCACAAGTGACATACAGTAAAAGCAAAGCTTGAGATATACACAGTGACAGGTAGCAAATTTAGTGCTATTTATGAAACTATGGCACATGGTGCCATTATTCAGTTTCTGTATTACTTTCTGTAAATGAATTTCATACAAATTATATTTTTCAGAATTCAACAATTCATTACATAATTTTCAAATAATAAAAATAATTCTTTTCAATGTTCAAATATCAGTTTTATTTAAGGAAATATTACATTTGTAAATGTAAGTCATAGACCTTAATATAGATTTCTTTTCAGGAAATCTTGGAAATAACAAATTTATAAACACATAAAACTATTGAAATAATTTAGCTGTCAGTTTACAAAATCTGAATATTAATGTCCCTAAGTGACTTGAAGTAATATCAAGTGAAAGTCCTGTCATAAAAAATATTAGATACCTGAATGGTTTATAATTTTTACTTCTTTTAGAAAAGATACTAAATCTTTATTATGCATCTTACATAATTTTAAACTATTGGGGAAAAAAGAATATTTTAAATGCAATTAAATTCTACATTAATAAAAGGTTTCATTTAAGGAAAGATTTGTCCTTCATGCAGTATCTTTTAATGAAATATTTTTGAGCAACCATTTCTAACTCTGCAAGAATTTCTACAGTTGGAGCCATCTGTGCAGTATGTGTTTGATAATTGCTACCTGTAACAGAAATAAAAATTAAAATTAAGTTATTAAATAAAATATAACCAGATTTCAGAAGCAAATTCCAAATAAAAATAAATGGGCATGAAATCAAATACATAACTGCCAACTTTGAAATATGAAAAACTGGGAATTTCAGAGAGGATTTTGCACTGTGTGGTGATGCCATTTCAAAAGAATTCCAGATTAACTAAAATTTGCTTGATAATGCATAATTCAAGTTACTGAGCTATTTACAATGATTATGATGTAAAATATAACTTAAATTAGATACTGTATTATTTTGTTTTCTTTGGCTAATTTCCCTTTTTTTTTTTTTTTTTTTTTTTTTACACTTTTACATCAGAAAAAATGCCAAGTAGGAAAAACAGCTTTTATTATCAATTGTATGGTGAAATATTGGTTCATGAAAGTAATGCACTCTTGAAAGCCATTTGTTGAATGAAATGCTTGTAAACTAAAACAATTTTCCGCATATGAATTAATGTAAAATCGATTCATTTGTATGAAAGAGAATGGACAGGATAAGTGGAAAATGATGTTTGGGTGTGAAATTCCTTCAATAAAAACACCTAGAAGACATATTTTTCATATCTTTTTGCTCTAAGTGTCACTCTGCTCGAAACTCACTAGGCTTCCTTTTATCTCAAAATCATACATAACACATTTGTGAAAGTACTTAAAGCCTGTGTCTGCAACCCAAGCTGCCATAGTTTCCTCCAAGCCAAATTCATGATCCTGCAAGTCATTTGCAACCAAACTTTGTTAAATGAGAGTTAAGCAATGGCAAATATTAAAAAGATGTATCTTGTGGAATAGGTTAGCTCAAAATATCTTTGAAAATTATAGGTTGCTGGATCATAGAACAAGTGTTCATACTAGCTACTTTATTTTTTTCATTCATCCAAGCTACTTTAAGTACTACTATTTGTATTTAAGTACATGAAGATTCTAAAAATATAGAGAGAATTAATATATGTACTTACCCATTTGAGCCTTTTTCTGCCCATAGACAACTTTTCCATCAAATTCATCACAGGGTACTTTCAGATCAGGATCTACTTGCTGAATGGTGCAATTCAAATGCTCTTCTATATCCGCTAAGTACTACAATAAATGTTCACATTTTAAAATACAAATCTGAAAAATTTTGAAATAATACCTAACAAAATTTTGTTTTAATATGCTAATTGCAAACATGCAGTGCACGGGATTTAATGTGACTATGGCTAATTCAGATATTTTTATTGATTTATCGAAGTCCTACCTTTCTGTATACAAAAACATGTCACTTATTCTGATCAATAATTTGGTTAATATGATCAAAATACAGTAGAAGTCCAGAAATCCGCAAAGCTTGGGACCAGAGGTTGTGCGGATTTCAGGACGGAAAATATAAAACATAATATTCGGACTAAAATTGCAAAATAAATAAGGCATATTAGATACATTTAATTAAATTATTATATACATTATTGTAATAATTTATTATACGCATTAAATTATTATTACATATATAAATTGATTATATTATTCATTGTATTATATGTACATAGCATATAGGTTTGCCGATTTCGCCTCATGCAAAGATTTCCGGTTTCGAATTCCGGCGTTAAAATCACTGTTGCTGTAAAATTTCAGCAGCTTTTCTTTATTTTTCTGTATATCATACAGAATTATGTCGCAATTCCATACCATTCTGCTATAAATCGAGGAGTAGCACCTCGAATGTATTAAAAAGGGCTGAAATTTAAAATATTCTTAATTTACCCACAAAATATCCGGATAAAAAAAAGGTAGCACTAAACAATCTCGAGGAAATAACAAAGCTCAGAAAATACAACAACGTGAACTTGAACGAAGAGTTGAGTGAATCCGTTTGCTTTTTTACCTCGATGCAGATTATAGGGGGAAAAAATTTTTATCTTATTTTTTAAAACTTTTTTTATGTCAATAATTTGGTATTTCCGTTATGACTCATTATTATTCGGTAATTATGATGTCATTATTCAGTAAGTATTTTTTCTTTGATATTTCGTACTCAGTGTTGCGGTTGTACCTATAAACTGAAGGTTTATATTTTGAAAGGCAGCAAGGATTTCAGGTCAGCGGATTTTTGGTATTTGACTGTATACATTTATTAAACAGAAATAAAGTCATCATTGCCAGGTTACACAGAAATGTTGTCAACTAAAGTTGCCAAACATCTTGGTTTTAATTTTGGTCAAACATTTAAAATTAGTCTCCCCCCCCTAAAAACACCCTAGTCTGACACAGACCTTTAATAACTATTGATTTTGAGGGAATCAGACATAGAAAACCTAATCCTCTCCTTTTAAAGTTCTCTTCCAACAACAAGAGCTCGCATATGCGGTGAAAGTGCCTGTTTATATGTCTCTAGTTATATTAAAATAATTTAATTCCATTATTTCCATTTGCAGAATTCTTGATCATAATGCAGGACTGCAAAATTTAAGATTGTAAAAACGTTAAAAAATTTATAATGAATTTATTTAATAGTGTTGGAATAAATGACCTCGGTTCCCTTTTCCATCAGTCGTAACTTAAGAGGAGTTTGTCTTAAAACTTTATAAGATGTATAATTTTATACATCAGTTCAAACTCAGTAAAGAAAATTAATTTAATACTAACCTTACCTAACAGTTAGTTAAATTTTTATCTGACTCAGTGGTTTCAAACTGGCCACCTGCAAGTTGCATGTGGATCCTGAAGAAATTTTATGCAACCCCTAAAACTTTTCAATTATGTACTTTTGCTAATACATTGTTGCTGCCAAAATTTCAAGATTTTACTTACTTGAAGATCAACTTTACATTATTTGCATTTCCATTAAAAACAAACATGAATAACACACAAGAAAATCTATAAACAGAGCTAATTAAATTTACAGTGTGAT
Source organism: Stegodyphus dumicola (assembly GCF_044657685.1). Classification (NCBI taxonomy): domain Eukaryota; kingdom Metazoa; phylum Arthropoda; class Arachnida; order Araneae; family Eresidae; genus Stegodyphus; species Stegodyphus dumicola. The sequence continues at coordinate 93,100,253 of NC_140777.1, forward strand.
ATAAATCTTATTTGAAGATTTGGAGATAGAGATTTCCTTAACTTTTTTTCATACCTGTCAAAAAAATAAATAAGCTCAGTTAGGAATTTTTGTGCTGAGAATCACAGCTTAGTTTGGGATATCATTTATATGTGAACAGATTTTTTTTTATAGTTGGAAGTTAATAAGGAAAGAACCTGATCGATAAGCAGCTACAATCTGCACTGAAGATAATTTCTAGCAATTTTTCTCTAGGGCTACAAACATTATCGGAATCATAACTTCATCAAATATTAAGCCGTAGTAAGAAATAGAGATGTTTATAATTATTCGCATACAAACATGCATACTTTTGTTCATGCATTGAAGAAAAATTTACTGAATACAAGAAGAATAGGTTATTATTTATTCTTCAATTTTGTCCCATTTGGTGAATTTTCTCTACAAACTTGGAAAATTTTCATATTAATGTTTAATATAATATGTTAGAATTATTTTACAGTTTAAGAATTTAATATTTAGTTGTCAATATAATTGATTTACAAAGCGTAACCAACAAAAATGAATTTGCTTCTGAAATTTACAGAGGCTGTTCGCACATTTTTTAGACGATGTATATTGAATTCACAAAACTAAATTACATAAAATTCTTGTGTTTTAAATGTTCTATTTGACATCACTTATTCTGAACTATCTTTTGACACCACAGTTTCCAGGATAATAGTGCCTTTTGAAGTGGCAGAAGAGGTATTCTATCTCATTCCTCCCAAACAGCTTTCCAGAGTCCTGTTAGGGTTTTGGGATGACATTTGAATAATGCAGTTTTTAAAAGTCCGAAAGCACAAAAATCCATAGGTGACACATCGGGAGATTTAGTAGGGATATCAGTGAAGGGTTATGGCCTTGATACCAGTATTTTGTTCCATTTCTTTTAGGAAATTTACAATGGATTTTGATGTGTGACTACTAGCTTTGTCCTGATGGAGTCTCACAGATTGATGGCACTATGGGTAAAGCGATGGTATTTCATTCAGAAAAATTGGCGATAAAATATGTTCCTGATAGCATTTGAAGTTAATCTTGACAATAATTTTTTTGGCACTCTCTTTATTTTTAACTTGCCATTATAAGAAAAACCAGCAATAATCATGAATCCCTTAGAAAAACTTTCTTTCGATTCTTTGAACCATGTACTTAAATTTTTTTCTTCCCTTTTATGATAATAAATGGCTCTTTTTTTGTTACAATAATTTAAATACACCCATGCTTCATCTATTGTGACAATTGTTTTCCATTTTTCTTTGGATAAGTGTTTCTCATATAGAATTCTGCAGTGTGTCCTGCGTTGAGCGATATGCTTTGGAAGAAGACGATGCACATTGTGTTTTTTTGCTTTCTTAAGATTTAAATCAATGTTTATCATTTTGTTTACAGTGGACACCGAGCATTTTAATGATTTTGCAACTGTCCTTTGACTAGGGGGATTTTCTTTTAACATTAAACAACGTACCTTCGCAATAGTCAAATATGTCCGTTTTTTCCTTGGATACTTGTTTGGAATTTTTGTCCCACTTGAGGCTCCACTTTGACGTTTTTTTCCTTTCTTGTTGATGATATTACCTATCAACACTTTTTATATCACAAAACCATGACTCTCACATCGTTTCTGGATAACGGAGTATGCATATTTCTCTTCGGAAAGAGCGTAAATGTAGCCTTCGAACCACTGCTTTGTTAAATTCGACATTTTGAATAAAAACAAAACTTTCAAGCCACAGACAATAATTTTGACTTTTAAAAACCTAGTACAATTGCAATTACTTCTTTTGCAGCAAAGGATTTTTTATTACCGCTTACCAAAATCGTCTAAAAAATGTGTGAACAGCCTCTGTAATGTTTAACAAATACCAAACATTAGATTTCAGACTGAAAATAAATATAAATTTGAATTTTTTCCTTGAAATATTATTATTTTTTATGTATGTTTTGAAAAATATTTAGAAATGGAAATTTGAAATTTATTTAAAATACTTTTAATTTTTTAATAACTTTTTTTTTCATTAAAAATAATTTTATAAAAATCAGTCTGATCAGCAGTTTTCAGATTAGCATTTGCCAACATGTTGAAGTAACACATGCATAAATGTGTAGCGAAACCATCAAACAAATATCAGTTCCTGCTTGTTCGACTGTCATAGGTCAGTTGTCATATCAAATTAACATACAGCTGAAAGAACCTTTAAGCAAAATCCTTAAACCAGTTTTTGTGATGTAGTAAGGCCTGGGTGCCTAGCAATGAAACTTAGCTTAGACTTACTATGACTGAAAAGCCATTGTTTAAAGAGAGCCTATATCACCAATAATACCACCTATGATCAGGGCCGTTCCTAGCAGGAGAGCAGTGCATAAACAGGCAGCTGAACTCTTGCAATACCACACCTAAATATTTTAAATCCATTAAATTCATTGTAGTACTTTTAGCTTGAAATAAAAATTTTATTTATCATTGAACATTTTTTTAAAAAATTTTTGGGGCGGCAATCTTAGAATGTATGCAGGCAGCCAATGGCCTAGGAACAGCCCTGCCTATGATTTAGCTTTCCTGTGAAAAGTGAACAGTGTTAGAAGTTATTCCAGATGCTTCTGAAAAAGATATGTTTTTTTTTTCCCCCATTTCTTTTTTATTACTTTTTTTTTTCTTTGTAATCTTTTCCCCATAAAAAAACATTGATTACCTTTGTCTTACCAGGAAAGGTGTAAAGATTGATCATTCTTAATGATGCTTCTAGATTTTCTCAGGATAACATTCAAAAGCTATCTTCAATCATATTACAGAATACAGCAGGTGACACTTAATGTGATAATTGTTAATACTATCATTTTATTGATATCGAATTGCTAAAGTTCTACCAGTTTAATATATAAATATGGAAAATATATCACTTTTTGCAGTGGTCTCAACCTTTTTTTTGCCCCATGCACTCTTTTCACCATCACTAGATCATTCCCTGTTTCCTTATCAAAAATCGAAAATACATATATACAGTTATTTAAATTTAGCTTATTTTCTAACAGGTTTTATAAATTAAACAACAAAAGGTTAAAAAACAAAAAAGGTTGGTAAATACCAAAACTTGATTAAAGTATTTTTCATACTCATAAACTTAAAAATAAATACCTAACAGCTAAACAAAATGCTGACTGCATTCCCCTCCTGAAACTAGGAAGAGAGAACTTCCTCTGGTTGAGAACCCTGGCTTATTGGAATAAAAAATTCAGCTAATACGACCAAAATATTATAGAATAAATTTTTTAAGCTGAAGTAAAGTCAGCAAATAGCTTCAAAATTGATAATAAAAATTGCCAAGCAAAAGAAAAATGTTGTCAGTTAAGGGATTAAGTTACCAGGCAGCTTAGTTTCAATTTAGACATAATTTCAAATTAGGCAAAAAGTAGTAGCAGCTGGTGAATGAAGCAGCTCTGAGAAGGCAGAATTTAAAACTCTAAAAACTGGCATTGAACAACAAAGGCCAAATGCCAGCTTCTGGGGTGGGGAACGTTTGACACCGATTTTCAATAACCCTATTGATCTTCAAGAGTACAACACTAGTCCCTTTTCTATAGAAATTAAATAAATAAATAAACTGCAGAATTCTTGCCCCATACCCACAGACATCCACAGCACACAAAGATTGCTTTTTTGCCTAATGTTAAATTTTACATTGGCAAGTTCTCTTCCAATGAGAGATGCCTTTGGAGGGATTAAGATAAGGGGTACAGTAACAGTTAAATAATTTCCAGAAATGTTAAATGTTATGTAGTTCATTAATAACATTTGCATTAAAGAGAGTATTAGCAGTTCATAAATAAATTTTTGTCTTTTCCTCATTAAAATATACTGAAAGTACTTGTTTATACATTTCTGGTTATTATTATTCAAATTCTATTACTATTTTAAAGGGAATTTTTTCTTTGTTGCTTAATGTTATTATTCAGTCAGTGTTATCAAAATAACCTTTGACAAATATGATCACATTAAGCCCTGTACCGCCATTTTCATAAAATTCCAACTACATCCTTTTACAAATTGTTGCATTAGTACAGAAAATTATGTATTCAGTTATGAACATTTACACAAAAATTTCTTAGAACAGTTAACTAACTGTTCCAATATATATAACAAATATTTTATACCAGCGGAAATACCCGATGCTAGTTAGATTAGATTGAGAGTAATGCATCTAACAACAGAGAGAATGATACCACTGTAATCCTTCTCTAATTATCGATATTTGATATAACAAAACCGGTTGAGGGTGTTTTCTTCTGTTACGAGGTATTTTTATTAAAACAAGACAATTCATTTAAATGCATTTTTATTGTAAAGCTATGCAATATAAAATATTTCGAGTTTTACCACCAGGAGCGAAAATGTAGCATTATAATGTATACTGTATATATAAAGAAAAATTTCTGTGTGTTTGTTCACAATCAACTTAGTCACTATATCTATCGTCACCAAACTTTACAATTCTTTTCTGGGTCCTGGAAAAAGTCAATGTCCACTACCTCCCAAAAAAAAAAAAGACTAAAATCAGAGCTATTAATTAAAAACTCTGAAAACGCTAATTTTTGCCCTCACTCTTCCGAGTGGCAACAATCTCACGATGGTGATAAAAATGCTTTATTTTGAAAACTGTTGCCACTGCTTGCTTTCAAATTTTAAGTTTAATAAAAAATTTACAAGTTTTACAAAATCTGAAATAAAAGTAGAATTGCCAAATGTTATATTATTCCCGATTCCAAAAATTCATAGGAAGCCATTTGGACCATTAACATCTGCGAACGACTTTAATCAGCCGAGACATTAATTGAAAACTCTGAAAACATTAATTTTTGCACTCATTTTTTTGAGTAGCAACAGTCTCGTGCGCTGGAGATAAAAGTGGTTTATTTCAGGGGGAAGGGGGAGAAACGCTATACATATATTACGGAAAAAACTACAAAAGTATTTCGATTGTTTTACTCTTGACATCATTTGAGAATTCGTATAATAGCCTATTACACATCATAAAGAATATGAGGCGTCATTGTAATGCATAAAGAATATGAGGGGTCATTGTAATGCATAAAAAATGCCAAAGAAACAAAGTAATACTCAATATATGCACCACAACTGACTAGGTAATCACGCAACAATGGCACACAGCCATTGTTGCTGATATATCACTGTTGCCATTGTTGTTGATATCAGCGCTGTTGCCACTCCAAAAAATGAGAGCAAAAATTAGCATTTTAAAAGTTGTTAATTAATATTTCTGATTTTAGCCCTCTTTTCAGTCTAAAAGGGCAATTTGTCCTGAAGGACTATTAATTTCGTTTCGGCATTTTGCGTTGAAAACTTTAAAAGGCTATATCCCTTTTCAAATCGTTAACACCATATATTATCACCCTGGATCATATTTAAAGGTGTATTTAATTATGGCAAAGCACACTAGGGCTATCTGCCTAAGGGGAGGGATGCCTTCGTGGAGGACTTTCTAAGGGAAACTGGCTCATATACACGTTACACATGGGGAAAACCATGAAAACGCCCATGCAGACAGCCGATTCGCGGGATTCGAACCTCGGACCGAACTACTTTACCGCTCAGCCGCTGGTGGGCTGATCATATTTAAAGAAATTAAATAAAGAATCTGCATAAATGTATTTATGTTTCTCGCACTGTGATAAAACAACAGTACCTAAAGCCATCAAAATTTGAATAACATAATCTTCCATAAAATATGGGCATGTGGAAGCCCTAATTTGAATCTGAAATTTGTTTTATTATCAACTTCAGATTTTGTAAAACTTTAACAAATTTTTTATTAAAAAACTAAACGATTTCAAAGCAAGCAATGGCAACACTGTACGAAAAACAAGATTTTCATCTCCAGCGTGCAAGACTCTGTATCGGAAATTCTAATGATATGCTCATTGTAGAACATTTGGTGACGATAGCTATAGTAGTGACTGAGTTATTAGCGAACAAACAAATACACAGGCTTTCTTCTTTAAATATATATAGATAAATATGTGTATTTGCATTTTCGAGATAATATGGCTAGACTTTCAAAATGTATGCAGTTACAGTCATCCAAATTTAACACACATACATACAAAAAAGATAAAAGAATGAAAAACAAGAAATTAAGTAACATTAAGTACACACCTGAGGTTCATTATACCAAATGCAACAACCCCCCTGATCTGTTAATCGGGTATTCCAGCAATTCTTCCCTCGACTCGAACAGTTGGAGTGGTACCAAACCTAAACATTGATCATGAATCAATAAAAATACTGTAATTAAAAAATCATCAGAAATTTAGATTTGATAATAATAAACTTAAAAGAAAATACCTTCTCAGGAACTGCAGAAACTAAAGAAATAGCAAGGCCCATTCTAAAATAAAATTGTACATGTAAGTGATCATGAAACTTACTAAATAAACAGATGACAGTCTTCACATAAAAGTCAGAAAAATTATCCCAGATAAAAATTTTTAACTGAACTAGTACATGTGTAGAAATTCTTAACTGAAATTTATAGTGGCATTTAAAAAATATTTAAGTAAGACTTAAATAATGATTATAGGTTAACCCCTTAACTGCCGCGGGCATATAAATATATGCCTTGCCCAGCCAATGCGCTAACTGCCACGGGTGTATATATACACCCTACCAAAATACTATCATTTGCTTTGCGCTGCTACCTGTAAAATTATTCGCAAAGCTTTGGAATGCAACACCACAATGACCTTTGCAAAGTATGTGAAGGAGGATACTATTTCAGAAAATAGTGGGGAGAAATTGGAGAGAGGGATGTGTTTAAAGCAGTGAAAGTATTGACTGTGCGGTATTGGCTGGTGTTGTTTGAGTAAAACGTATTTTTTTTTTTATTATTCTGTGTCCTCCGTTTTTGTTTACTTTTTGTAGCAGGTTCCAGGAATAAAGAAAGATATAACGGATGTTTTAAACCCACTTATCTTTTTTGAATTATTTTTTGATGAACTGCTTGTGCTTCATATTGTTACTGAAACTAACCGTTTTGTAGACGAGTATATAAACCAACACCTTGCAAACGAAAAATCAAGGCATTCAACCAGTTCAGAAGATATATGTTTTTTTAGGCATACTGATTTCACAAGGTATAACACTGAAACCTGATATTACACGTTACTGGTCTAAAAATGAATTGATCGAAACTCCATTTTAGGGATCTTTTTTATTATAAAAACATCATTTTTATTATACTTACATCTTTTTATTATACTTTTACTAAAAACATAAAACTTTGTGCATTCATTTTTTTCTTTTATTCTTTATTTTATGAAAGTAAACAGTTTTTAGAAAGTAAAACTTGCACTTATTTTCCCCCTAATACATCGCATGACTATGCGCGCCTGTGTGAAAAACTGTGGCACTGGGAAATGAATCTTGTATGTTTTCCACGGCAGTTAATGGGTTAAGTAAATGATTATAGAATACAAAGTGCAAAATCTAGAATGATCTTCAACAGCTAAAATAATAAAAAAATCCACCATGCTTACAAAATCTAGACACGGAGAACATAATACTCAACAAAAGGAAGCAGATATGATGTAAATGCGGTTTTTCTCCAGTCTAACAGAGATTCCTGCAAGTCACTTTCAGACATAAGCTATAGAATTGCACTGTGGGCAACAACAATGTATTAATAGACATTGTATTAAATTAGCCAAGATCACACTGGCATTATGCCTTTTGTTTTCTAATCCTTCTGCACATGAATCTTGATGCCAGATTTAAATATAGAAGTAAGATCCAAGATCGAAAGTTCTAATGAGGTTGTGGATATTGATATGTGTGTATGTGTGTGTGTGTAGTGAATGAGGGAATTATGCATATGTGAAATATCAGGTGGAAATCATAACTATTATTACAATTTGATGACAAATATTTTAGCATGTAATGTTAAAATGGGTTTCATGTAATGTTTCATGCAACATGTTATGTAAATATCTACATCATTTGTATTACATATGAATCACATGACAAGGACTGATTTTGAAACAAAGCAATTCAGATTGATTTTAGTATGTAATTGTTTTTAAGAAAGAAAACGAAAATGAATTTAATGTGAGACAAAAAGGCATTGATACAAATTAAAGTCATGATTTTGTTTTATATACTTTTTATCTTACAGATATGCTCTATATAAATATTTATTTGCTTACTTAAAAATTCAGTAATTAATACAAACTAAAAAATAAGAATTTATGAAAAAACATGTATACAAAATGATCCAACAGGCCAGTTAGACCAAAAAGCAAACTTAATACCCACCAAGTGAAATGCATGCTCAAGAGCTTTTGAAACTCAGATCAGCAATGCTTTTATTTTGCTCATATGTTGCTCTGAGTACAATGCACTGTATTTTATCTCTGTAACTGGCAACAGATAATTCATTTGTGATAAACAAATGTTGATAAAACTATGACTGATTAAAGCAACACTGGCTAAAATAAATTTATTGTATTACATATCATTTCAATTGAAATTTTCTCTCATGAACCTCTTCTGAAGTTTATTTATTAACACCAAATACATTGCAGTTTCCTTTAGTTGATAAAATCCTTAGCATCATTTTGTTTCAAACAAAATGTTTGCCATCAAAGCTGATAGATAAAGAAAAATAATCCACGCATCAATGCTCAATGAAAATAAATTGTCAAACAACAGTACAATTCTAAGTAGGCATATCAGACATCCGCTTTGACTAGAACTGTTCCACTTTGATGGTATGGTCCACATATCACAGCCAGCTTGTCATTTTGTTCTGGTTATTTGGAAAAATTTTAAAAGCAGAAAGTTTATGAGAAGTAAAAAAGTGCAGCTTCCGGTAAAATAGCAATTTGGCATTTAAAATACATGCTCTGTTATTCTTGCTAATACCAATTTATATATTTTGTATCTAAATCTTGTTGTCTAGATATTTTGTATCTAAATCTTGTTGTCTAGATATTTCTCCCCAAAATTATAGCATGTGACCTAATGAATTCAGTTTTTTATTCAAAAGGGTGTTATCCCAGAAGGGCTGTTAATTTCATTTTGGCATTTTGCATTGGTTCATTATAAATGGTGTTTCATTTTTCAAATTGTTGCCAACAAATATTAGAGCCATGCATTATGTTTAAAGAAATTAAATAATGAAGAATTTGCATGACTGTATGTTTGTTTTTCGCACTGTGAAAAAAAACAACGGTACCCAAACATATCAAATTTTTAATAACATAGTCCTCAATTCAAATATGGGCATCTGGAAGCTGAAATTTGAAATCTGGAATAGGTTTTATTATCTATTTCACATTCTGTAAAACTTTAAGTGATTTTTTATTAACAGACTCAACGATTTCAAAGCAAAAAATTGCAACACTATACGAAAAAACATTTTTATCTCCAGCGCAGGAGACTGTGTATCAGAATTCTAAAGATATGCTATTTTTAACTTATTTCGTGATATTGCTGCTAAATTGAAATTTTATGGTTTAAGTGCGAAGAACATGATATTTAATAAATAAAGATAACACACAAAATGTAAAAAAAACCTTGTGGGCATAATATAAAATTTGAAAAGTTTTGTCCCTAAAGGACTATTGTTTCTGTTTTGCGATTTTGTGATGAATCACTATAAATGTCCATTTTACTTTCCAAACTGTTGCCATCAAATTTTAGAGTCCTGTATTATATTTGAAGAAATTAAATAATAAAAAATCTGCATAAATGTATGTATATTTCTCGCATTGTAAAAAACGACGGTACATAAAGACATCGAATTTTGAATTACGTAATCCTCCTATGAATATGGGTATGTGGAAGACCAAATTTGAAATTTGGAATTTGTTTTATTATCCATTTCATATTTTCTAAAACTTTAACAAACTCAAGGATTTCAAAGCGAGCAATGGCAACACTCTATTGGGGGGGGGGAACCTTTTTATCTCTAGCGCACAGAACTCTGTATCAGAAATTCTAAAGATATGCACATTTCAAAATTATTTTGTGACATTGCTATTGAACTGAATTTTATCGTTTAAGTGCAAAGAACATGATATTTAATAAATTAATTAACACAAAACGTTAAAAAAATGCCCCTTTGGACGCAATTTAAAATCTGAAACCCTTCAGATTTCTTTTGTGTTTGATACACTGAATATAAGTTTCTCTCTCTCTCTCTCTTTTTTTAATAATTTCACCTGTCCCCTCATTGTTGCGGGGGAAAAATCTTTCATTCCCCCAGCACATCTCCACTGTGCATGGTTTATCTTAGTTGAATTGGAATTGCAAGTTGGCATTTGCAATTATTTTGTGCTGTACATTAAATAAATTTAATCTTCATAATACCAAAAAAGAAACTGTGTATATTTACGAATTAAATTATGACTATCCATAATACCAAACAAGAAACTGTGTATATTGATGAATTAAATTATGATTTTCCATTTTCGAAAAAAGTTTATGATTATACTGGTAAAGTGAACTACGAATTGTGCTTTTCAGAATTTTCAGTAGCTCGTAGGCATTCAGATACTGCAAATCACTTAAAACATACGTGAAACATATGGGGAAGCCCAGTTAGCAGTGGCTGGAACTTCCCCAAATATATTATAAAGATACTAATTTAAGAAACAAAGATTTCTTAACGGCAGCTAAAGAAGCAACTTTTACATTCCATGTCGTTATTTCTCCGCTTCAAATTTCAGCTGAATGCCAATCGGCAAAAATGGAGGAGAAAAACCATTTTTTTTTTCATTGCCCAATCTTGTTTAAATAATAGAATGCATTTTCGGCACGTTAAGTACATCGGCACCAGTCAAAAGAATATTCTCAATAATGAATATCATATGGTCTGAAGAAAGAGGCAGAATGGCTGAATCAAACATAAATGCTTTATTAAATTACAAAATTAACAATGAACTAAATTGCAGCGAATTTTTCTATGTGATTAAAATAACAGACAATTTTTAAAGCCTAATTTAAAGCAGAATGCTAAAACTGATGTAGAAAAACTGCAAAAATGTAGAATATTTATAAATCTAAATTGGTTAATCGAAATACAATTGTAAATCATTAGAATATTCTCAAACATTATTTTACTTCTAGAATTTGTTAGAATTCTATTGCTTAAAATTAATAAGTTTCATATACTTATTAATGAAATGCACAAATTAAAAAAACAAATGAATTGTTATACTATTGTCATCACCATGACAAGCAAAATTGGCAATAATTACGTGATATAATTGAACATCATTAAATTTAATTGTTTAAGTCATGCACAGAATTTTTATGAAAAGGATATTCCTTAAAATTAACTTCTTGATACCATTTTACAAACAATCCAAGCTCAGTAATTACAAATATACATACCTCTCAGCCCGACCTACTCTACCAATGCGGTGCACATAATTATTCTTTTCATCGGGTAATGTCATATTTATCACTGCAAAATAACCAAAAAAAGTTTACACAATGTGAATTTATGTGGATATCTTCTTTACTGCAATGTTATTTATTTAATCCAGTAAGTAAAAATAAATTAAAATTCCTGGTTTTACCTGAGAAATGAAATATGCGTTCAAAAATTTGCAAAATTAAATTATACATGTTTAACTGTTTTTCTTAATATATATACATGAATAATTTTTTATTAAAAATTTTATTATTAGCATTTTTTAAACATTTTAATTATTAGATTTGTTATTCACAACCCAATTAAGAATAAACCTTTAGAAACAGATATTCATAAAAGGAAGTTACATCATACATTCATATAAATTGTAATACAAAGAAATTTCTATCGATTAATTTTAATGCATAGAATGATGTATACAGTATTCATTACTAAACATTATTTAAACAAACATATGAATGATTACTTATTTTGGAATCTACATTCAAATTTAATTATTTAAGAATAATACTTCATTACAAAATTTCAGCATTAAGGATAATAAATATTTTCTGTAATAAAATAATAATAATGCTTTCCACATTTATAAGTAAGGTTAAAAAATGGAAGTAAGCCATCCTACCATATGGCACACCAGTCACATCAATGCCTCTGGCAGCTACATCAGTGCATATTAAGAATTTCACTTCCCCCCTCTGAAAAACAAAAAGAAATATTCAGTTCTCTTTATGTTAACATGGAAAAAAAAAAGAAAAAAAATAACAATAAAAAATTTTAAAAATCAAAAAGCTTTTAGATTTTATATTACACCTAAAGGTGTGTTGTGTACTTTTAATGGGGGGGGGGGAGAAGATCAAAACTTATAAGTATGCATTACATACCAAATATAAAAATGATATATTTAAAAATAAGGAAAGGACGAGCATGCAAAAATTAGATTTCTACATGTAACTAAATGTTGTTTATTTAAAAGAAATGGAATATCTTATGAATTAAAAAATTTTCATTATCGGATTATTTGAAAAGTTTGTCTTCTGTTATACCTTCAAGCATACCCTCGAATTCTGTTTCATCTTCACCATCACTTTAACTCTGATACATAAATAAATCATCATCTTCCATTCCATCTAGATTGGTAGATACACTACATTTTTTAAGTAACTTTTGTATTATATCGGGTTTAATTTCATTCTATGCTTTTATTATCCACTCGCACATTATTTCTAGACTTGCATGACGTATTTGGCTTCCTTTTGTAAATGTTTTTTCACCTTCTAACATCCACATACTCCTTTGTTATTTAAATTTTTTTTGAATGGTTTACTGTACATATATCTAAAGGATGATTTAATGGCAGTAATTCGGCAGGAATAACTGTCATTTCCATATTATATTCATTCAACAAGTCCTTCATATTATCTGTTAAATAGGACCATAATATGTTCCAAACTAAAAGATTTTTTTGGATTCTTTAAAGCGACAAGACTCTTTTGCCAACATTTCTTACCCACAATTTCATACCATTTTCATCCATCCATCCTTTCCCATGAATCTGAATGAAAACACCATTGAGGAAATTACATTTCAGTGCTGTCTTTCTTTAAAAAAAACCATGGGTTTTAATTTTGTACCATCTTTTAAGCAAGAAAGAATTACTGTGAGGTGAGTTTTTTTTTTTTTTTTTTTTTTTATCGAAAAACACAAACTGTTATTAAGTGCACCACTGTTTTTATGTGAACCATTTTTGTTCCTTTCACATCTATTGCTTTATTTTCAATCATATCAAACATTGCTGGATTTCTTCCATATTTCCAGTACATGAGAGTAAATGATCTTTTTCGCCTTCGTAAGTCAATAAACACACTTCTGGAAACTTATCAATTAGTTCATCAAATCTTTTGGAAGCCCTTGAAAAACTTTTGTTTTTTCCTTGTAAAACAAATTTATTTTGTGCTATAAATCAAGTGCACCAACTCAAAGTTGCTTTACAGTTTCCACTTTCATTTGCACTCTTTTTTGACAACTAAGGTAAATAAACATATGCTGTTTACTAATTCAGAAGTCAAACAACAAAAATCAGCGTTATACCTACAAAATTTTCACAGGACTAGTTTCGACGGTTTCACCGAACCATCATCTTCAGCTGCAAAACCGCAAATGAACAAGATAGGAAATAATGATTAGATAAGATAAGAAAGCCCGGACAAGAATAAGCAAGTGGCGCCATCTGTTGGCGAAACCAGAACTAAAACATAATTTCTCTAAAAGCCGAAGGCAAATTTGGATTGGAATTAGGATCGTTAACTAGAACAGAAAGATTTTTATGAATGTGAAATGCCTCTAGAAAATCCAGTTCTCCAATGGAAGATGTTTTTTGAATAATTTTGGCAGCAGAAAAATTGAAAGTGTGATTTTCGGACCAACAATGTTGAGCAACAGAAGACTTCTGTGTTTCCTTTTTTCTAACATATGCCTCATGTTCTTTGACGCGAAATTTTAAGGCTCTCCTAGTTTGGCCAATGTAAATTAAACCACACTGGCAAGGAATCCTATAAATACCCCAGGAATTCATATCCGGAATGGGGTCCTTGAGTATAGAAGTTGGAATTTTATTGATGGGAGAATAAACAACCCGAAAGTTAAACTTCTGCAAAATATGTGCAACTTTATAGCTAATTGATGGAAAGAAGGGAATGACAACAGAATTTTTATAATCTCCTAAAATAAGAGTGTGGCTTTTAGTGTGTTGAGATGAGAATTTTTTAACTGCTTGATTAATAATGTTGGGTGAAAAGCCCCTGTCAATAGCTATTGCTTTTAAATAATTTAGTTCTTCATCAAGGGCTAGTTTGGAGGAGCAAACTTGAAGAGCACGGAAAACATAGGAATAAAATGAAGCTAACTTTAGTTTAGTCGGATGACATGATTTAAAGTGTGGTGGAAGGCAAACCGATGAAGGTTTACGGTAAACTGTAGTACTGAAGTTGGATGTGTTGCGTGTGACCAGAATGTCGAGAAACGGAAGAGAATTGCAAGTCTCAAGTTCAAAAGTGAACTGAATAGCAGGATCAATAGAATTCATTGTTGAAAGAACTTTATTTAAATCATCTTTATTACCTTCAAACAGGGTAAAAGTATCGTCTACGTAGCGGAACCATGCCGGGAAGTTTAAAGTTTCAAACAATTTTGATTCATAATAATGCATGTAGATATCAGCCAGGATGGGACTGAGGGGGCTTCCCATGGCTAATCCCTCAGTTTGCTTGTAATATTTATTTTGGAAAACAAAATGTGTTTGTTTCAAACAGAGTTGAGTGAGAGAAATTAGCTCATCAATTTCGATGCAAGAGAAATGAAATTCGCGAAGTCTGGTTTCTAGACATCTTAATGCACCCTCCACTGGGACATTGGTGAATAATGATTTTACATCAAAAGAAACCATGAGTAAATTACTAGGAGAAATGTTTTTAACCTTTTTTACAAACTCTATTGAATTTTTTATGGTGTAAATGTTATTGTCTAAGAGAGTGGAAAATCTAGAAACTAAATATTTAGCTAAAGGATACGAGGCAGTACCTAAATTTGATACAATAGGGCGGAAAGGAATACCACTTTTATGAATTTTGGGAAGAGCATATAATCTGGCACAATTCGCAACAGATGGGATAAGCGAATGTTTTAAGTTGCTTGAAATGATTTGCGAAGATTTGATCGCAGTTTTTATTTTGGATAAGTCCGAAGGTGAAGGATCTTTAGGGATCGGATTATATGGTCCTTCGTTTAAGAGTTTAGTGACACCATCGATGTAAGTGTTCTTATCCATGACGACTATCTGGCCACCTTTGTCGGCCTTTGAAATGATAATATCCGGGTTAGAATGAATTTCGCGCATTGTAGCTCTTTCTCGCGCAGTTAGATTTGGTTTCAAAGGTTTATTATTGAATTTCACATTATGAGCAATAAGATGCCTAATCATTTCTTTCTGTGAATCTGAAACTTTACTGAACTTGAAAGCTTTTTCGATAGGAGCCAAAATCTTTGGAATCGAGGGTTTACAGGTTTGTGAGAAGTTAAAATTATATTTTAGAATTCTCTCTTGTTCTTCTGAAAGACTAACATTAGAAATATTAACTATTGGCTTGATGTTTACAATGGGAAGATTTTTTGAACTACTTGAACTGGAAGACCATAAAAGAAGTTTTTCGAATTTAACTGCAAGGGTGTTTTTATGAAGGTTAACTGCATTCTCCGTTCTAGACCAAGACTTTTGTTCAAGGGCAGTGAATTTTGGATATGATTTAGCGAGTTCCAGATGAAGCTTATAGAGTTCATGTTCAATTTTGGACAATTGTTGACGTGTATCCCTTATCACGGACCGAAGTAAGGCAAGCTTGCAATTTAACAGAATTCTTGAAACGCGACTCGAAGGTTTTTGATTAGATTTGATTTGAATAAAATTAGGGATCAATTTTTTACATTTACATTTAAGTAAAAAGTCAAGATGATTCAGGAATTTTTGCCGTTTCAGGCGTAATTTAGTGAAACGATTAACGGATGAAGGCATGATAAACAATGCAGAAAATCAAACCAAATTAACTGAGCAATAATAAAGTACACACAAAACAGCAGAAAAATCCCTCACTGAAATGAATAGAAAACAAAACGTTTGTAAGCAAAATGCAAAAAATCAGACAAGCAAAGCACAATATCCAAATGTACAAAACATAAACACTTGAAAATTGCAAAAATGTACTCACCGAAACTCCTACAATCACAAAATGGCAGCCACACCACGTGCAAAAAAGAAAGCAAAATGTAAGCCTGTTTGGGGCTTCTATAATTAAGACACAATAACACGCCGAATAAATACTAATTCAGAAGTCAAACAACAAAAATCAGCGTTATACCTACAAAATTTTCACAGGACTAGTTTCGATGGTTTTACCGAACCATCATCTTCAGCTGCAAAACCGCAAATGAACAAGATAGGAAATAATGATTAGATAATATAAGAAAGCCTGGACAAGAATAAGCAAGTTCACCCAACATTATTAATCAAGCAGTTAAAAAATTCTCATCTCAACACACTAAAAGCCACACTCTTATTTTAGGAGATTATAAAAATTCTGTTGTCATTCCCTTCTTTCCATCAATTAGCTATAAAGTTGCACATATTTTGCAGAAGTTTAACTTTCGGGTTGTTTATTCTCCCATCAATAAAATTCCAACTTCTATACTCAAGGACCCCATTCCGGATATGAATTCCTGGGGTATTTATAGGATTCCTTGCCAGTGTGGTTTAATTTACATTGGCCAAACTAGGAGAGCCTTAAAATTTCGCGTCAAAGAACATGAGGCATATGTTAGAAAAAAGGAAACACAGAAGTCTTCTGTTGCTCAACATTGTTGGTCCGAAAATCACACTTTCAATTTTTCTGCTGCCAAAATTATTCAAAAAACATCTTCCATTGGAGAACTGGATTTTCTAGAGGCATTTCACATTCATAAAAATCTTTCTGTTCTAGTTAACGATCCTAATTCCAATCCAAATTTGCCTTCGGCTTTTAGAGAAATTATGTTTTAGTTCTGGTTTTGCCAACAGATGGCGCCACTTGCTTATTCTTGTCCAGGCTTTTTTATCTCATCATTATTTCCTATCTTGTTCATTTGCGGTTTTGCAGCTGAAGATGATGGTTCGGTAAAACCATCGAAACTAGTCCTGTGAAAATTTTGTAGGTATAACGCTGATTTTTGTTGTTTGACTTCTGAATTAGTATTTATTCCGCGTGTTATTGTGTCTTAATTATATGCTGTTTCTTATCTCAATTAACCCAGTTACGACCCAGTTCACAACACTTTCTTCTAGGATAGGCCAACACTTCGTTACTCCTTTATGCAAAGCACATTTATTCTTTGGCATATTAATTATTGTGATTTCATATTTCTCCCACTCACATATAGAGCATATCACACCAACACCAAACATCCTTGCAACAACACACTTTCCATTTTCCTTAGCAAATTAACTAGCTTTTCATTTGAAACCAGCAGTGTTTGTTTCATTTGGCAGGAGCCATATTTACTAGTAAAAGTAACACTAGTTCAACTGCATTTCAACTAAAGGATATGCGATTTACTAAAGCCTTCAATGTTTGCTTCATATAACTACAGAAAGAGAAAACATCTGACCCCTAATTCTATGAATGTATTTAAATTGGAAGTTAATTCTTATCCCAAATTATGTTCCCGTTATCTTGAAACCCTAAAATAACACTTTTGTTTAACCCTGCATTAAATACGCCCCTCCCTCTTTGCAGAGTTATTTACCCCCCAAGCCTTTCTCCACACACATACTGTTTCTTTATCGCATCTTAATTCAGTATACTATTGTTTGCAAGCCTGGGAAAAATCTTTGAATGAATGACTTCAAAGGATAACAGCATCGCACATGTATCTTCCAGGTCTCTTCATAAAAAAGAAGGATGTGCATTGTATGAAGAATAGACTTAAAAATTTTAAAATGTGGTTTGAAATTATAGGTGGTGTTACACATCAATGTGTATTATACGGTAACATATATGGTAATTTACAAAAAAATATATTCATTGGCCACATATAATTGCTTTGAGAGTAGCCAGTTTGAAACTACTGAATCTTTTTGCTACAATTTTACAATGGAATTCACATACCTCACTTTGAAATTAAACGATTAAACATTATTTTCAAATCTATATATCCAACAGACAACTTTAAATGTTAATAAAAACACTAATATATCACATGATGAATACAAATTTAATATAAGATATGAAATGGATGGTTTACTTTGAATTTTTCAAGATTCTCTTTTCTTTCAGCAGGCTTTCTATCACCATGCAAACATACACAGGAATAGGGATTATTTCTATTACGTGGTCCTAAAAATAACATGTACAAATTTTTAATACATATATAATATGGACTTGATTTAAAGTTTAAAAAGAGCAGCAAAAATAAAATTATACATTCCCATAAAATCAATGAAATTAAACTTTTAATAATTAGAGTTTAGCTCCTTTTAATTCCTTTTCCATAATGCAGGAAGCAAAAACCAAAATGATTTTTGTTTACAAACTGAATATTCTTATCTTTTTGGTTAATCAAAAACATTTCAACAGTTATTTAGCAGAATATGGTTATGCAGCCATTCCACATGGCCTTGTTTTTCTAGTATGAAAAAAAGGTGCTCATTACAGCATTTCCTCTTGTAAATCACATATTTTAAAACAATCAGAAGCAATAATATTTATTGTATTGATTAACAGAAAAAAAATTATGACTGCAAGTTTAAATTTATTTAAAATAACTAAATAAAATAGAAAACTGCATGATTATGGTTTTTTTTAATTTAATTTTATTTATTTATTTATTTTTATTTAACTAGCTCTCTGCATGTTCTTAATCTAAATGACAGGCTTTAAAAAAAAAAATAAATAAATAAATAAATAAAAAAACGGGGGGGGGGAGACAGGTAGTTTTCAAGGAGAGTATTTTCAAGATGAGCACAAAGACATTTAATTTAAAAGCAATTATATTGTATTTTAATTGATTATGTTCACAATCTATTTTAGAATTAATGCATTTTTAATTAGACATTATATGTGCAATTTGAATGAAATAACTTTAAACTTAAAATGAAATAACTTTTTAACTTTTGCATAATTCAAAAACATGAACAGTTTAATAAATAATAGTATGTTTTATTTCAAATATTTTTTTAAGCTGCATAACTGCTAATATCACAGTATATTTTTTAAATTAAATTATAAACCTACCTCCACCCAGTGCATTAAGATGATTCTCCATATTATCACAGTCAATTTTGGTCCGACAAAAAATAATGCCTTTATCCATTTTATGCTCATTTATAGCTGTAATCACATACTCTCCTTTCAATAATTTTACTGCTTCAGACAACATTTCTGAGACAATAAATTAACAGTAATTAACAAAAAATCTTAACATCTTTACAAGTACTCAAACATTTATTATAACAAAAGTACAATTACAGTCGCATTTGTTCCAGGATATCTTGTACATATTAAATGTCACAAAAGGAAAAAATAAGTCATTTTTGCAGATATAAAAAGTGAATATTTAAAATGTACAATTAACCATATCAATATATGACATTATAGATAACTAAAGTCTATGAATATAGGTAACTACAAAATACTGTGTCTTAATCATAAATGTATGAAAATGACATCCTTAAAATAGTTTTTATTTGCTTAATTTCCAAATTTATTGACTTGTATGCTACTCTATACAAAGATATTAAAAAAAAAAGAAAAATAGAATTCAATTTAGCTAAAAAAACTATAACGCATGAAAATGACATTGTCATAAATTTCTATAAATATTTAAATTCAATTGATTGCATTGCTTTTTTTTACGTATTGTTATAATAATGCACAATGTTTTATCTACTTATTTATTTACTGCTTTCAAGGGTGATAGTTTTAGGCTTTGTTTTGTATGTAATTGAATTTGTGGCCACATGTTTCATACATACCCTATTTACTCACTTAATTTCCCCCCTTTTCCTACTAATTTTATTGCTTGAAAGTTGCAGGGGGAAAAATACACAGTATTTTCAATTTCTACACAGACTGCTTAAATGATAAACAGAACACATTACAAAGGACACTTATATTATGCATTTCAAATAAATTTCAGTAATATTCCTTTTACTTACACAAATTACTTTCCTATTTATGCATGCATTTTACATTATTACCATGAATCAGAAGTTTCTAAATTGTATGCTGAAATACTAGGTTCTTACACATTTCTGCACATGGAAATTAAATACTTTCAAGGACCATTAATGAAAAAAATTAAGGGTCTATCAGCAAATGGGAGCTGTATAAATTCAATTAACTTATGTCTCAACTCCATTTTTGTAATAACACTCTAAGAATATAATAGAGTAGTAGGGTGCATTCTTATTAAACATAATTTAGTCTACAGGTTTAGTAAATAGCAGGTAGATTTTATGTCAAATGGCATAGGTTAAAATGAGAAATAAAATCATTATCAGCATGATTTGTAACAGAAAATTCTTGTTAACTTGTTAATAGTACAGAACAGAAGATAACTTGTTGGCCAATGCCGCTACTTGCCTAGAGAAAGATCTGTTGATCAGAACAAACCTGAAAGCCTGATGTAGTTTTGAGGTTGGCAAGTTTTGAAAGTTAGTTGTGTTCCATCTGCCTGATGCAGTTACTGTTATAGCTTCACGAAGGGTTCCTGGCATTGTAACCTAGTTGATATATTTTAAGCTTCCAATACACCATTAATGCACCAGAGGTGATAAGTTGTTTTGTGTTATTTTAAGTTTCACTAGATGCAAAGGATAAGTTTCACATTAATTTCTAAATTTATGTGCTGTATGTTGTGACCACAGTAAGGATTAATGAAAGGCAATAACTTGCTTTAATATGCAGAGATAACTTTTAAAGGTAAGTGGTTAGTTACAAATAATTAAATTAGGTAGCGTTATAGGTTTACATTACAACTATTAAATTTTATTTATTTTTTAAAAACATTTGTTGAAAAAACAGTATTGAAACCACAATCTAATAACATTTCAGAGTTTAAAATGCATGTAATTTTAAACTGTCAGTTTCAAATCAATGTCATAACATTGATTCTTAAATGGTATTAAGATGATTTCACATTAAAAGCTACAAAACATTCATGTTTTGTAGCAACAACACATAACAAAATATTTATGTGTCTTTTTAATTTGAAGCCTTCCCAGACATTTGGGCTTAATTTATATCAATTTTTTTCTCTCTAAACATCTTTCCTAACAATTAAAAATCTGTTTCAATACACAAACCAGTGTTCTCACTAGTTTCTGTGTGCTTTTTCTCCTAATTTGCCAGTCTCTTAACAATGTACATAATGAGGTTTTACTTGATCTGGCAAAAGTTAAATGGTTCAAAACCTCTTATAGACATGAAGCAAATTATCGCTATGTCTGAAAGTAACTACAAAGTCACATAAAGGTTTAAATAAACCTTTTATGTAAAAAAAACTTAGAACATGCAAACAAGTTTCCATGTTGACAATATCAACTACAGCTTGTGGTTATGCTATTAAACAGGAACAGTCAAATTCAAACTAAAAAAGTGGACTAGTAGTCAAAGGCTACACAATTTAATTTTAATCTAAGCTGGCTCAGTAACTTTATCGTCGTAACAAATTCAAATGATAGCGGCAATTACACAAAGATGAATAATTAAAAATTATCAGAGCTGGCAGAAACTAATGCATCCAAGTGGAAAGCAAAAACACTTTGTCTTTCAGTCCCCAAACCTCAGTTTAAAAACTATCTGATTTGCATTATGGAGAGGAAACTGAAAGGATAACTTATAGTAAAGGCTAAAATTATAAACAGCTGGTTAATTTGCATAATAATAACTGTACATAACATCAAAGAATAATTTTCTTCAGTTTCTTTCTTCAAGTCTTCTTCACATAGGAATTTTTGGAACTAATTAATTTTTAGAATTTAGTGACACACTGAGTAACAAAATCTAGAAATGCAAAATTTTTAGAATTCAGGACAGGCAGTGAGAGCAGAATTTAGGATCCATGGAGATTGCATCAGGTGGGAAAATGCCTTGTGTCAGCCCTGTGTATGATCCATTGAGATATATAAGGTGAATCTTTTAAATTGTTAGTTTTCAATTTCTTTATTAATAGAAAATTTCTTTTATATAAATGCCTGTCCATGCGAAAAGATTAGAAATATTTTTGAAATTTTCCATACATGTATCTAGTGAAAAGTTGAGAAAATAAAGGGAAGAAAAACATGTTAAGAAAAAAACTTCTAGTATCAGAAGTATAACATTCAAACATTATGTTTTCTTAGTCCTTCCAAAAATTCTCCAAAATGTAAGAAATTCATCACAAACTTTCTGTTAAATATATCCATTATGTGTTAATACAATGAAGACGTTCTCATTTTGTCAATTATTTCTGGAGCCTTCTAGAATTGTGGGTCTATAAACCTTGCCTTCAAATCCTTCTAACTTTCCAAGTTGCAATGTGTAAAATTATAAAGAAAAATTAGCTTTACCAATTCTGCAAGAGAAAATAGGCTAGAAATATATTGAAAAAAAAAAAAAAAAAAATCAGTTGAAAAAATGGAAATTTTATGCAGAAAATTTATATATATTCTGACAATTCAGAATATTCTGAGACAATTACATGGGAAAAATTCTTACCATGAAAAAATGAAAGGGAAGAAATTTTTAATTAATTATATAGTATTTTGTTTTTGCTGTGAATTGTTTTGTAAACTGTGCTTTATAGCATTTATTACCTTGTTTATTTTTCAGATTCAAAATACTATAAAATAAGTCGCCAAAATGGAAAGTAATGCCACTTTACAATATGACAGCATAAGAAAATAAAATTTTATTTTAATGTTATTTCTTAAATGTAATTTAAATATATTACCATTATTTTAGTTAAATTTATCAATGTTATAACGTTTCTCCCCCAAAAAAATCGTCGAAATATTCCCAGATTTCCGAATTAAAAATTTTCTATAGAAATTGATCTTAAAATTTCCAAAATGTTGATAAGTTGCCAAATTTAGAGCCATTTAATAAAAGAATTCACATCCCCAAAAGCAGAAAGTTGTTTAAATCCTCTTCATTAGAAAAAAAATGAAATAATTTTGAAATGCTTATGTTTGACTCCTTGCTCAGAAACTCCAGTATCCCACCCCTTACATTAGAAATAGGAACAAATTATTTAATAAAACATAACTATATCCATGAACCCATTCAAAAGATAATCATATTTGTCAATGAATTGTCAAAAATATTCCTCCATAATGATAATTCACACTCAAAACAGTGGTCGTAAAAACAAGGCAGAAATTTCAGATAATTAAAATTAAGGCCTTTTGCCGATTTTGGCCGAAATTAAGGACTTTTAAGAACCAAAAATCGATTCCAGAAAAACCTAAGGACTTTTAAGGACCGTACGAACCCTGTGAAAAAAACTAGGGTGGAAAATATGTGAGAAGGAGACACATGCTAGCATATACGGTACATGTCCATTTCTTATACATAATTGCAGATCTTTCAGTTCTGAATCTAACAACATTTAAATTGTAAAAAAATACCTCAAATAGAATACAAGATATGAGCAAATATGCTCCTAAATAACCTTGATGATAATTTTAGTCACTAAGTTGGCATTTTTCACTCACCTGGTAACTTTTTTGAAGACTCAAGAAAACTTTCTGAAACCCTATGACAGACTTTTCACTGAATTTCTAGAAGCCTGTGCAACTCTATATAACTCCTAGTTAGTCGCTAATAAGCTGCAAGAGTAGTAGTTCAAAGAGTGTTAACGGAACTATGTTTTAATGATTTTAGTGAGTGATTTTTGGAATAATTGATATTCCTAAGAAACTGCTTAATTTTTACTCTCTCCTTATGCTATTTATCATTATTAATTACGCTGTGTATCATTTATTTTTATAACAAACTGAATTTCTTATCTGGAGTGATCGCTCAAAGAGAGAGCCACAAAAAGTTAAAGTTTGAAATATTTTAGTCAATTTCGACTATATTTTGAATTCTAAAGTTACAAAATATTTTCTCCCTCTTTTCTGCAAGTCTTTGTGGTGTAACTAGAAGCACACTTAACGCATGATTGGGAGGTCCAGAATTCAAATCCCAGCAAGAGCACAGTACTTTTTTCATGTTTCTTGCATTGATATAACCTAATGAGTTACAAAACAAAAGGCACCCAAACATGGTGGGCAATAATTTATCACCATCAGGATTTGGTGATTGGGTCCTCTCATCTTCATCATCATCCCTCATCATTTTCTCATTCATTTCTGTGTGCCTGTGTAGAGTAACTGGAAGCTTACCTGATGTATAATTGAGAGATCCAGAATTCAAATTCTGGCAAGATCACATCACATTTTCAATGTTTCTTACATCAATATTACCTAATGGATTCACAAGTGGCACCCAAACTAAAAGGTGGTAGATGATAATTTATCAGCACCAGGATTTGATGGTTGCATTCTCTCACCCACAGTCGCCCTTTAAAAGGGGAAGTATATAAGGTATTTTTTTCTCTCCTTTCTAAGTGCTTTGTGGTATGTAATTGGGAGCACACCTGATATGTAACTGAGAGGTCTCGAGTTTGAATGCTGGTGAGGGCAGAGCACATTTTTCAAAGCATTTTTGATAATTTCTGACTGATTTAAATTGAGAATAGGATTGAGATTTTTTACTTTTACACGGCAGCAAAGATGCTAGAACCAACCAGTTAAATCAGCAATTTTCAACATATTTCATCTCATGCCACGTTGAAAAATATGTACAAAATTTTCCTGTCAGTAAAGTAAAAAAATTATTGCATTCAGAAGTTCAGCAGTTGATACATGAATCCTGCTGATAAAAGATTTTTAAAACATTTCTCTCATTTATGTTCGTATTTGTTATGATGCCAATTATTGGAATATTACATGGTTTTAATTTATTTAAACAAATATAAAAAGGTTTATTTATTTTTTATTTCTTTAAATAAATTTTCTTTCTAAGCACCAGACTGAATTTTCTCAATGTAATGAGCGAAAACAGTTCATAAACAACATTTTCAGAAGAAAACTGGTTCATTATATTTTCTTTTTCCTCTGTCTCTTTTTCATTCTCTTTTTTTCATTAAAATTAATTCTCATTTTTCAGGGGAAGCATTAAAAATGCTATTAGTCTCAAACCTCACCTTTTTTGCCCACCACAGCATTTCTGAAGCAAAGTTCTGCTATTCTGCTAAACATTGTTTAGGTGTTCAGCAATGAATATGGAAATAACATAAATGTCATAAAGAGGAAAACATTGTTTTTCTCTTATTCGATATTGTACTCAAGTAAATTCAGTAAATTTTTCCTCTGTCTCTTTTCATTCTCTTTTTTTCTTGGGAGGGGGGGAAGCATTAAAAATGCTATTAGTCTCAAACCTCACCTTTTTTTGCCTACCACAGCATTTCTCAAGCAGAGTTCTGCTATTCTGCTAAACATTGTTTAGGCGTTCAGCAATGAATATAAAAATAACATAAATGTCATAAAGAGGAAAACATTTTTTCCCCCTGATTCAGTATTGTATTCAAGTAAATTCAGAGGATGAAATAGGTATTTTTGTGACAAGAGTCTAGCCTATAATGATTGAAAAGCTGCCTTTGTCTGTTCGGATATACTATGTTACGACTCATCCCACATCATCAACATTTATATGAATTTCTTTGTTATTTGTGTTACCAATTAAACTGTAAAACAAAAGAAAATGATAATTTAATTTAATAACAAAAAATTGAAGGAGGTTAACTTATTCTTTAGCAATTTTTTGTTAAACTGTACATTTTGACATTGCAAGGCTATGCATGCAGTACAAATCTAACCGAACATAGCTGAACAGCCAAAGGCAGCTTTTCAATTGTCACAGACTACAATCTAGTACGATTGGATACGTGTTAATGATGCAAGAATTGTAGAAGCATGTGGTTGGTTAAAAAGAGTGCTAGTGTATATTTTTTAATTTTACTATTATTTTTACTCTTATTTTATTAATATTTTATTTTGTATCACACTTTTAAATTCTTATATAGATTTTAAAAGTTCAAATGTGGCAATTCTAGAAGACAAATAACCCCAATAATTATGAAAAGACTAGAGATTGAAGCTTTAGAATTTCAAAAGACTGATGAAGAAAGAGGTGCAAAAAAATATTTGTTGTTACAATAAAAGTTATTTATGAATAGGCTTTACATGGACTACCCAGAATATCCTCTTCCACTGTGTCTCTCTTGAGGTAAAAACTTTCAAATACAGCAATAGCTCCAACAAAATTGAACAGATATTTCACGACAAATCATACTAATATGAAAAATAAAACTATTGGTTATTTAAAAAAAAAACTTTTTTTTAAACCTCAAAATAAATGGAATGCAGCTTTTGTAAACACATTCACTTTCAATAAAAAGGCTCAGGAAAAAAAATCTGGGGCGGGAGGGGGGGGGAAGAACTTTCTTGGAAAATTGCATTGGTATTTGTACTGTTGCTTATACAGTATGGTCAGCTCCATAAAAGGCTTTGTTGCTCTTGTAAAAGAAAAAAAAAAATTAATGTTATTCCCATACATTATTTTTGATAATGTTATAAAAACATTAAACTTCATTAAATGAAAGACACTTCACTCCAGAATTTTTAAAAAGCTCTGTGAAAAAATGGATAAAGTGTACACAAATCTTTTACTATACATTGAAATAAAGTGGTTAAGTAGAGGCAGAGTTTTTACTAAAGTTTTTGAACTAAAGAATGTATGCATATTTTCAACAAAATGACAAAGAAAAAAAAAAATTACCAAATGCTTTAAAGATCAAATGTAAGCACAGATGCTAGCCTATTTAGCAGATATTTTATATCACTTGAATCAAAAGTATAAGTTACTGCAAGGCAGCGGAGATGATATACTAACTTCAAGTGACAAGATACTTGAATTTAAGAGAAAAATTAATTTATGGAAAAATCATGCTGCAAAAAGGAATTTTGACATGTTTGAATAAAAGGCCAGACTAAAAAGTGAAGATGGATAGAAACAAATTTCAAATTTCATTGTATCCTACTAGAGGAGCTGTCGAAGAAAAGGGATAATTATTTTCCATCATTGTCAACAGAGCTATACAACTGGGTGAGGAACCCATTCTCTCACATGTCATTTCATCCTTAGAACCTAACTTTAAAGGATGAAGAATCCATTTTGTAATTTACTATTGGATGATGAGTTTTAATGGCATAATTTTGGGATAAATTCTGTATTTTTGTTGAAAGAGAGTATCCAAAATTCACATGAAAACAATTAATATATTACTACAATTTTCAACACTGTACATGCGTGAACAAGCCTTGTCTTGTTTAACAAGTATTAACAATAAGGACAGAAATTGCCTTCTTTCTGTGGAAGATAAAATTTGCATATGCATATTGAAAATCAAACCCCAAATTCAGCATTTATGCCCCCCAAAAAAGGCACAGATTACACATTAATATTTGTTATAAATTGTTATACTAAAGAAATTTATTATTCATGTATACCTTATATTTAGTATTATATAACCTCACGGTACTGTTATGTTATTGGGACTGGATTAAGAAATGTATGCACGTATGTATGTATGTGCATATATGTGCACACATATCTTCATACAGTACCAACCTTCCTTTTTTTTTTTTTTTTTCTTTAATAAATGACTAAAATGATAGTTATTTTTGTTTCCATTAATGGTCGATGATGAAAATATTATTACATGCATTGGGGTTCTCCAGAACTTGAACATTGTCAGTGTTCCATAAGCGTGAAAAAGGTTGAAAAATGCTGATATAAGCGAATATAAGAAAATATATGGCAACATAAATGAACAGATATAACACCAAATGTTATCTCTATTAGTCAAGAAATAATATAGCAAACATAAAAAAAAGTACGGCAACACAAATAAAAAGATGTTGCCACTCAGTGCTATCACCATGTATTATTTTTGAGGAAATTATATAGTGAATACAAAAAACAAAAGAAAAAGTAAGGCTATACAAATAAAGAGATGCTGCCACCCAGTGTTATCACCATGTAATATTTTTGATGAAATAATATAGTGAATGTTAGAAAAAAGGATGGAACATTATTTGGGGAATTCTAAAGATATAAAATATAAAATATTTTTAACTTGTGGCACTTTGTTGCCATTCGGTGAAGTGTAAAATATTTAATTTTTCTTTTAAATGTAATCTGCCTATTATTGATTAACAAATTAAGCAATTTTAAACAAATAAATACAATTCTCTATTTTTTGTTTATGAATTAGCAGTTGGAAATATGAAATTACACTTGCTGATTTATTAAAAGCATTATAGTCAAAAGTCTTTAATCCGGACTCGTCGGGACTTTGGCGATTCTGGATTATAGATCATAAGTTTAAATCTGGTAAGATGGCATGCAGAAATTATAAAATTAAAAATATGAAACTGTTATTTATGAAATAAAGAGCAATTATTATCTAAAAGGTATCAAAATTCACAAAATAAAGAGCTTAATATTTATTTGTTTACTTTATTAAACATTTCTTTCAATGTAAGTTGTTTAAGTTGCTTCGTTTTTTTATGTGATAATACATTCTCTTTAATTCTATAAACAGACATAATTTCTTGTTCAGTTCCACTGTTCAAGTCCTGTAATTGCTGTGTCAAGAATATCGACTAACTTGTTAATTGAAATTTTTTCATTTTCAATAACCTCTCTGTCACTTTCTTCACTATCAGAAGCGGTACATCAAAACATGCTTTCGCTTTGTAGATCCTTTGGCAGCTCCAGAATCGGAAACTCTTTTTGACATAATTGAAAGTTCAAGCTCACTTTTTATGAAATTGCTCTAACAGTCTGCATTTATTAAAAAAAAAAGAAAAAAGAAAAAGAAAAAAAAATTTGCCGGATCCAATTAGAGGATTAAGGAACAATGCAATCTGCAAGTTTGTAGCTTTGAGGTCCGGATTATAGATCATTCTGGATTATGGACGTCCAGATTAAAGACTTTTGACTGTATATTTTTTTCTTGTTTATAGAAACTATTTACCGGGTGACCAAAAAGTCAGTATAAATTTGAAAACTTAATAAATCACGGAATAATGTAGATGGAGAGGTAAAAATTGACACACATACTTAGAATGACATGGGATTTTATTAGAACCAAAAAAAAGTTTAAAAAATGTTATCAGGCCTTTTTTCTTCGAGGAAATGAGTGATTCTGGTTTTGTTACTGCTACCATGACGGGCGAGAGGTATGCCGATATGTTACAGAATCGCATCGTCCCCAGCCTGGCTGATAAACACCTGCTGGAACGTACGATTTTTATGCAGGATGGCGCTCCACCCCATATTGTTAGACACGTGGAAGATCTCTTGCACGCGTCGTTTGGTGATGATCGTGTGCTCAGCCACCACTTTCGTCATGCTTGGCCTCCCAGGTCCCCAGTCCGTGTGATTATTGGCTTTGGGGTTACCTGAAGTCGCAAGTGTATCGTAATCAACCGACATCTCCAGGGATGCTAAAAGACAACATCCGACGCCAATGCCTCACCATAACTCCGGACATGCTTTACAGTGCTGTTCACAACATTATTCCTCGATTACAGCTATTGTTAAGGAATGATGGTGAACATATTGAGCATTTCCTGTAAAGAACATCATCTTTGCTTTGTCTTAATTTGTTATGCTAATTATTGCTTTTCTGATCAGATTATTGCTTTTCTAATAAAACCCCATGTCATTCTAAGTATGTGTGTCAATTTTTACCTCTCTATCTACATTATTTCATGATTTATTAAGTTTTCAAATTTATACTGACTTTTTGATCACCCGGCATTATAAGTCAGCAGTTAGTTATTTGAAAAGTGAAATGGACAGAAAAATTTAAATTTTAGAATAATAACAAAAGAAAGTGAAAAACCAAAGAAAGTGATATTTCATTATAAAGTTAAAAAGTGTAAAAATGTTGACTTGGCATGAGTGAGTCCATGAGCAGATAGATAAACTGCAATTCAATAGCAGCACAAAGAACTCCAAACTTGCTGGTACAATTATACATAAAAATATCATGTTTGTGAAAAACCTATGTTTAATGATATTCAACACATCCATAATTCTGATATGCATTATGACTGCATTCTATTTGCCTCACATATTAAATCTTTTGAATGTTTCAAATATTAAAATTAAACATTAGATAGTAAAAAAAAAAGCTCTCCCTTATATTCTCAAACTTTACATGAGATTATCAAATATAGCAATAAAGATGAGCATATACACAGAATTATAATTAAAAGAGTAATATTACTTGAAAAGAGAGTCACATTAAAGTATTTTATCATTTTGTAAGATCTCAGTTGCTTCGTTTTTAATAAAATTCATAGTTCAGATACCATATCAGATTTGAATTCATAGGCAATTATTAGCAACACTGTCATTTTTGTTACCAGACCAAACATTTTAGTTACCTTTGAAGTTTTGCATTAAAGAAGCCTGAATTCTCATGTCTGATAAATCTTTAAAACTAGTATTTATTGGCCCTTTGATAATTATGCAAAAACCTATTTTAAACCTTAATTAGTAAACAGGAATTTTTCAAAGCCTTTACTAAAATTTCTTAACTTATTAGTTTTAACTCTATTTAATCCTGTCTTAACAAAAAGTTTGAAAGCTTTACATCATCATCTTTTACTTGCTTCAGTTGCAGTATAACATAGAGAAATATATGTGTCAAAAACCATTCATTTACTTATTTTTGCTTTATTACGTTATTTTATTTAAGGAATAAAGTTTCAATAGAATTATTTTTCATGAAAAAAAATTGGTTTGTGCCATTCACTAAAATAAACAGAACATTTCAGGAAAATTAACAAGCTGAAATGCTTTCTTTTCTTCTGTTAATACACTGATTTCACAAGAAATATGACCTTCACACTAATTAGGATTAAATGCATCTCAATAAGAAACATGGTTTCACATATGTAAGGATTTAATTTTTCTTCTTCATAAGTATCTGCAATTCCTATTTCAGTTCAAAATTTATTGCTGCCCAACAACTAGTAACATTCAGGTTTGTGTTTCTGAAATATGTACACTGCACTTAAAAAAAAAAAAAAAAAAAAAGAGAGAGAGAGAGAGAGAGAGGACAGTTATATATTTCCAGTTCTACTGGGCTGAAGCGTGACTTAGGATATATATTAGATTTATATATAGCATTGTTCTAACATCAGTATTTTGACACAAAATCGGATTTTTTTCTGAACTAATATAGTAAGTCGCGCTTTCGAGAGATGAAAAACGCAAGTTGAATTTCGTCAATCGGCCCAGTAGAACGGGAGATACAGAACTGTCCCCCCCTTTTTTTTTGTGCAGTGTACATTATGTGACGTTTAATTGCGATCACATTTGTCCATGGCTATTTTGATATCATTCAAAAGTGAAAAAATATTCTACAAAATTGGAATTTAATATAAAAACCATGGAATTTAATATAAAAACGACAAGAAACATATAAATAAGGACCTTCAAACAATTTTAATTAGAAAAAGGCAAAATTTTGTTTATGAACTTTTCATAATGTCTTTAATGCAGTAGTTCATTTATGAATTGTTCATAACATTTCTGGAAGATATTTGATAGATGCTCTACTCCTAATCTTAATACTCAAACAGCATCCCCTCATTTACTGAAAAGAGAAAATACAGATGTAGAATTTAAAATTTAAATAGTAACCTAACTTTAACATAGATGTTTTGAGGTTCGCCCCCTCTCCCTCTTTCCTTCTTTTTTAAGTAGTAGGGGGGGGTAATTCTGAAGAGTTTTTTTTTATCCTTCAGAATAGGGAACTTTGTATGATCATCCTCAACATGAACAGAGTTATTCAAAATCGAAATTAAACTAAGGATACTTTTTTGCATAATTTTAAATGGTCAACTAAAATTGGAACCAAGCTTTTTGGTAACATAATTTCTTATTTGGTGACATTTTTCTGAATCTTGGTAAATTTCATAACCTATTTTGACCTTATTTGGCAACTTTGTTTTGATTTAAAAAAATTTATTCTATAATATTTAAAAAATATTGACTTGTTGATCAAAATAGCGATGTATTTTCCATGTTTCCGTACACAAATGAGTGGGGCTTCAGCATTTTGATAGCAATATCTGAATGATAACACTAACCGCAATCCCATTTACCTCCTGTAACGCTAAAATATTTTAAAGTATTTCTTAAATAATGAAAATGAAATTAAATCAGTATTTTCAGGACTTATTTTATCTTAAACATATTGTATAAATACAGTAAATGTATTAGAGGTTGCTACTTTATTCACACTTACATGCATTATTATAATTAACAAAATAACAAAATTATGAAAAATATTTACAACATTATTATTGAAAAAAAAAATTTTTTTTTCCGATTTAATGATTTAAAAAAGATTTCCAACATGAAATTTTACTAAACATGACAAATATTTTAAAAAGTTTATAAATGAATATATATATGGGTGTTAGGATATTTATGTATGTGAAACATACCTGGTGTATTACTTCCAAACCTAGTATTATCTTTCGCATGGACTTCATCAGTCTAAAAAGTGGTATTTAACAAATTAAAATTCATTAATACTTTTTTAAAATTTATTATCAACAGAATTTGTTGACTAATTCTTAAAATGTTACTTTAATTGGTCTTTTCAAATTTCGCCATGAGGTGTCTGTCCTTGGATCAACCATGCAAACCTAAAATGAAAAACTTTCCATTTTACAACTTCATTTTTCAAACTACAACTGAACATACTAAGCTTCAAAATAAACGGGGCAATACCTCACACAGTCTGGCTTTGAACAGTCTAATTATCAGTAGAGTAGTCCAGTTTAAAAAAAAAAAAAATAAATAAATAAATAAATAAAATAAATAAATTAAATTTTAATTGAAAAAATGAAGATAAATCCTAAAAGAATTAGTATACAAAATTATTTGTTAATACATTAAATAATCATTTTCTGCCCTTTTTACAGCATTCTATGTTCATTTTTATGTGATTTTAAGGTTACGCGGTAAGAAACTAGATAAAAAAATAAACGCGCATGTGCAACTTATTAGATGATGACTGCATCAAATTCTGTGCATGAATAATAAACAAAAATTACTGAAATGGTCGAAACCTTTGTAAGATCATATTATGAAAATTAATCACAATATGTCACCTTATGCAACAAACAATAAATAATACAATCCATTGAAATAAATAATAATGAAAAAATAAAAATCTGAAAGCCTTCAGATTTTACATTACGCCCAAAGGGCCAATGTTCTTTAACATTTGGTGTGTTACCTTTATTTATTAAATATCATGTTCTTCGCACTTAAACCATAAAATTCAGTTCAACAGCAATATCGCAAAATGCAAGGTGTGACTCAAAAAAGGAAAGAAAAAAAAAAAAAAGAAGAAGAAGGAGACTGATCCAATAAATTTTTGTTCTTACAGAATCATATCCCCGTGCCATTATCACCTTCAAAGTAGTCCCCTTCAACATTCACACACTTCTGCCATTGCTGGCAACAGTTCTGGAGCGAGGTTTTTGGAAGGTTTTTCAGGAGATTCTCCATTTTTGTCTGAATGCCTTCAAATGAGATAAAATAAATTAAATAATAAATAAAAAATTTGTTGAAGTTTTACAAAATATGAAATAGATAATGAAACAAATTCCAAATTTAGTGCCCATATCTGGGTAAAAATGTACGTTATTCAAAATTTTATGGCTCAAGGAACCGTGGTTTTATCACAATGCAAGAAACATACATACATTTATGCAGATTCTTCATTATTTAATTTCTTTAAATATAATACAGGGCTCTAATATTTGGTGGCCACAGTTTGAAAAGTGAACCAACATTTATGGTAAACCACTGCAAAATGCCAAAATGAAATTAATAGCCCTTCTGGGCTAAAAAGAAATGCATGAAGAGAATGGAACAAAAGGAAAAATATGCAGATAACAATATTGTCATTTTTAGAGAGCAAAAAAAGAATAAAATTAGCCTTGCACCCACAACGGCCAGAAGTGGTAGACATTTTATTATGGAAGCACCTAATAGGTGGCCACTGTTGTCTCCTATGAAGAGAAGGACAGTTACAACCAGTTACAGTTACAGGATAGTTACCTTCTCTGAGATTCGAACCCAGGCCTATGTTAAAGCACTATACCAGTTGGGAGGCACAAACACTCATATGTAACCTGTAACATAGGCCACTATACCAGTTGGGTCACTAACCACTATACCAGTTGGGAGACACAAAAAATAAATAATAAGCATAGATTTAAAAAAAAATATTTGTAATAAAGATATTCTATAGTGAAAAGGGGGAGAAAATATATTTTTATGGAAGCAATTAGAATTTTATAATTTTTTCCATATATTAAGCTCCTAGATGAGTGAAGTTTCAAACAATCCCAGATATTTACGGATTTGCTTACCTGAACTATGCAAGATATTGCTATATTATTACTATGCTGAACTTAATAAAATAATACTCTATTTATGTAGCAGTTTGAGAAAGAACATGATATTAAAAACTCACAAAAAGTTAAAACTTACAACATGATGCACAGTTTCAGGAACACTGTCTTCTCCCTTCAAATCTACCCAAGTTGGAAAATGCATCAATCTTTCCTAGAAGAAAATAACATCCTTAAAACCAATAAGTGAAAATTAAATAATAGAGAACCATTGCTTTAATTGATCTAAGCTGGAACTATAGAGGAAGCTGAAATTCAATATAAATTTTAAACTAAAAATAACTATAAAAAAGTGCAGTTAAATTAATTCTCTAATTTGCAATGTTTTATTTTAATATTATATTAACTTACTATCACTTTCCTGATTTCGACAGACAAATCATTTGTCCATTACCCTCATAATAAAAAAACTGCACCTAATTTGTATTAAAAATTTTATTTAAAAATGAGTAGTTTCTTAATCATATTTAAAAAGTGCTTTCTTTTCTATGCATTAAAAAGTTTTGCTCTGGAAATAGTTGTCATTTGGGAGCACTACTGCTTTTCTAGCCTGTCTGTATTTCTCAATGATTTTGCTTACACATGAGGTTATTTCAAATATGGTATTGAATAAAACATCTCCTACAGAAGAGAAGGGCATAACCATAAGCCAAAAAATGCCTCTTTTAGTGCATCATGCAGGCAGGGATGTGGAGATCGTTTGCAGTACCACTATTGTTTGTAGAATGTGATCAGGTGAGAAAAACAACCCTCTCTCATAGATTTTTGTCAAAAACAGGATGTTTCAATTAGTCATCAGCGTTACTGTTTCATTTTCAAATACAAATTTAGAAATTAAATGTTCTTTCCTTGAGCTCTTTTAATCTCAACAATATATGTCATTTCTAAATTAATGTTGCTAGAAATAAACAGGACTATATTCTTCGGCAGATGCACATGCTTTCTAGCATACCTACTGTTCTCAATTTAAGTTGATCACAACTACAGTCATGTGTCTATATGCACACAGTCATGTCTACATACACTGTAACAACCGATGTGCACTCGGGCTGATGGTTTTGGTAATTTATGTGTAAAATCAAATAGGAAAGAGATAAAAATATTATTGCATATTATTTCATAATGGGCAGGATTAAGCAATTAGAGGTCTTGCTTTTGGTCCTAGAGGTGACCAACAGACACTCTTTCTGAATGAAATTTCTGATGAGCTTGGCCTCGCAAGCCACTTGGAAGAGTTGCTTGTACAGAAAGATATGCAAGAAAGTTCAAATCACTCACAAGCAAAAACGTATTATTCTTGCTTTCCTCCACCTACAGAAATATTGCAATAATTCAGGTTCATTTACAGCTTGCCAGCTATATAATTTTCAAGTTGATTTTCAGGTGTTTTGGGTACTTCCCTTTTTTTTCTTTCTTGGGTTGAGACATATGCTCTTTTATTCAGCAAAACCTGTGCAGCATAGCAGCCAATAAAAGCCTTGAATCTTTCCTCCCTTTATCTATTACCTACATATGCTAAAATATGTATATCTATCAATATTTACACAACAAAATTTTACTTTTCAAAAATAACAGTACAGTATGTGCCCACTTCATGTGATCATATTTGTCCAAATTTCTGACCTTATCTGATCATTTCACTTCAGTTTAAAAATTATTGTACAATATTTTGATCATATTAACTGAATTATTGTTCACAAAGTATTTACTGTGTTTTTGTATCCAAATGGACAGGACTTCAGTAGTTCAATAGCAATACCTGACTGACAGTGATTACAGAAAATGATGTCTACTATACTAATATTTTAAAACAGTAGAACAAATTTATCAGGAGAAATTTCATTATGCAGCAATGAGAGAAGCATACTACAGAATACAAAATTAGGAAATTATAAGGATAGTGCTGCATATTAAATTATGTACTTTTTCTTTCTTTTTTTAATGTCTTAGAAATTTTTTTTAATGCCTTACGTCTTAGAAAAAGAAAATGCTTACTTTGCATCTCCATTTCATATTTATTCTCTTTTCATACAGTCTGAATAATAATTTTTTATCATCTAACTAATTTTCATATCATCTAAATGTAATCACATGAGGAGATTTAAATTATTTACACTAAAATGTTATGATAATACTAAACATACAAGAGGAAAACATTACTTATACATACAGAAAGTATTTGATAAAAGAACTATAGGTGGTATTTCTTTAAATATTCAATCATATACATTCATTTTGAATTCCAAAATATCTAAAAATAAATCAGAGTATTTTATGAAAAACACATTTATAACAATGGCATGGGCATTGCGATCCCATTTAAAAACTCCTGAAAACTAGCGAGCAGTATAATTCAGAACATTAATGTGAAACACATACATGGGACACCTCCTAATATTTTGCCGTGGGTATATGATATTTACATTATTTACACTTTCATCTATATTTTTCATGGTGTTACTTTTCGAAGAAAGTGACACCACCTTTAAAAAAGCACAACCCAATATTGCATGTTTTGCACATGTACCGGGATCTGTATCAGATTCACTATCTGAAGGCAATTTGAGTAGCACTTTTAGTATTTGGAAAATAATTAAAAATAAAATTTTTAAAAAAACTAATATTATATCAACAAATATGAACTATGAACTATAAAATAAAATTAAATAAACAACTACAACTCAAAACTATCAAATATAGCACTAACAAAACTTCTTTGAATGAAAGCAAAAGAGGAAAATCAAACAGCTAACTGATAAAATTACCCCTGACCTTCAGAGAATCACCCTAACAATTTCTTAGTTGATAACCAAACCTCCTCCCCGCCCCCCCCCCAAAAAAAAGGAGAGAGAGAGAGAGAAAAGAAAGAAATAGAAAAACAGGAAATAAAACCCAGATGTGGATCCACTTTTCTATTGTCAATGAACTGACCGGAGAGCTGCAGAGAAACAAAGATGTTGGTCTAGTTTTAGTCTCTCAGTGAGCACACTCTGGGCACACTTGATGTTCATCGTTCGATTATAGGCAAGATTTCAAGGTAAAAATTTAAAACTAATATAAAATAAGGAGATTAACATACAGCCAAGAAAATAACATAGAAATTTCCTTTTCAAACAATTCCTTTTATATCCTAAAAACAATCAGGAAGATTTCTTTCAAAAATGAGGGTCTTTAAAAACTAATAGCTAAAATATATGACTGGTTTGTGTTGCGCTGCCATCTAGTATAAATAACGAAGCTTCAAAGTAACCTATAGTAAACTATAAATCATTTTTTATTCTTTTGTGTGTGTGTGTGTGTGTTTACAGAAGGAAAGTTTTACGTCACCGTGCCGCAAAGGGTTAAAGCACCTTTCTACATGCAGTGCAAAAACTGTTTTCGAAACATGCTATACCCTATTTTAAAGAAAATTTGTAATTTCAAGTACATGTCTACAGCAAATTTCAAGGGAAAAAAGCATGACACCAAGTTTTTCAAACTTGCTTTACTTTATTATGTATGCACTTAGTAAACTAAAGTTTTACTTTAATGATGTGTACATGTGAATGCTTTCATTCTTGAGTAAAGATTTCAGCTACAGTTTTTACATTTTTCTTTCTCAGATGCAACTACTATTATAGTATTCAGATACAGGTTTAAATAAA
The DNA here is from genome assembly GCF_044657685.1 of Stegodyphus dumicola. Lineage (NCBI taxonomy): Eukaryota > Metazoa > Arthropoda > Arachnida > Araneae > Eresidae > Stegodyphus > Stegodyphus dumicola. The sequence goes on from NC_140777.1 coordinate 93,138,559, forward strand.
TTTAAATGAAATAAGTTATGCAAAACAATTATTAAACCACATAATGAGATCCTAAACTTACGGCTTCTTTAACCCATTAAAAAATGCTCTTACTTGTAGGAAAACCCGAGTGTTGCATTCGCGCAACTTCAGCGGAATAAGACTACGGATGTTTACTGAGTAGAATTGTACTCGTGCGATGTTTCCTTTAAGTGGAGCACTGGATTACTTTTTAGCTGTATAATGTTTTATAAATCTACAAATCACTTTACTTGTAATTAATTTAATATTAAAATATACATTATATTTCTTTTACAAATACAGATTATTTCAATTGAAAGATTCAAGCATGAAAAGCTTCACTACAATCATGATGCAAAGCTACATTACATACTTTGCATCTATAAACAGTCTGGCTATGGCACTCTTTACAACTAAGTCCTTTGTTATTATCGGACTTTACAATAAAATGTCTACCATCTCCATGCAATGTTTTTTGAATGCTGAATTTTCTAGGTCTTCCTGTTGCTGATCTATTTCTGGCTAATTTTATACTCTCAATAGGAGTTTGCAAAAGGAATAATGCAATCTCGCATCTGAAATCCAAAAGAAGACTTTTTATTTCCAGTAGTAGAAAGTTGTGATATTTTCCATGCATTTATCAAACCTACATCAGTGTAATTAGTAAATATTGGCCACGATCATTTTTTGCCACAAACTCTTATTCTGTACTTGGCTACTAAATTGTTACGTAAATCGACTCCACCCATTTTGGCATTGTATTGTTCAATAAGATGAGGCTTTTTCCTTTGTGTTTTTACTCCTCTCCACTAGTTTTACCTTGTATTTTGTCTTTTATTAGTTTCTTTTCTATCTTTTTCTTCATTTTCTTCCTGAGACTAGAAATGGATAAAAAAGGAACCGTCAATTATGACGGTTTCTTTTTTTTTATCCATTTCTAGTTTTCTGCTTTTTAAACTTTTTCGTATGACTACCACTGCTTTTAGAAGGCTGAAATTTACTTCTTACGTGAATTTCAACTTCCGCAGCAGTATCATTTGGTAAAATATTATTATCATTTATTTAAAACATTGTCATTCCCCCTTCTTCATCACTAGCTTCTGCAATTTCTGACGGAACAACAACAAGATCAGTTTCCTTTGGTCATTATTAACATTATTATCATCTGTTTCTTCATCAAAAAATCTTTGAAGGGCTTCTTCTAATGTAAGATACCTTTTTCTAGGAATTTTTAAAGCAGGCAGAACATGAACCAGAACATCAAAAGGAATGAGTAAAAAAGGAGATTACCTGTTTTCTGCTGACGTCACGTCAGCGTAACATGTGTTTTCCCTTCCTTCCCAACACAAATATAAAATCTGATTGATGTTATGTGCTGATTAATGGTGACCTTGACTACATATAGATCACTCATAAAGACGGCGATTCTTTTGTTAAATATTTTCAGCAAAAATACCCAGTCAAAAATTTTGCTTAAATTATGAGATTAATTATTATAAACAAAATTATTGTTGAGGGCAAATATTTTTTTACAGAAATAATCTACATAATATTCCCTACACAAAATCATCTGCTGGTATAAAATATATTAGGTAGTTACACCAGAGGCTAATGGGTTAAGCAATTAAATTTTTGAAACTAAATTTCAAAAAATGAAAGTTTTGCTATACTTACAGTAAGATTGCAGAGGCATCATCTACTTAAGCTTTGTATATTTAAAATTGAATTTAACCTTGAGTTTTCTCAAAGGAATAAATAGATTAATAATTTACGGGAAAAAAAGCTGAAATATAAGGTGCCAATACATTAAATTCATAAATTTAAAAAATAAAATGGTGATTCCTTTATTGTAAGCTTAAACTATCCTAAACAACTGAAAAATTTCATTAAAAATATCTACTTTAATTTACCTTAAAAAATTTCTTATGTTGCTAATCAAAATCAATGAATAATCTGAAATATGCTCACTGACTGAAGTTTTCAACCAATGTTCAAAGATGTAATTATTTAATTATCTGGAACCGAATGCAAAATGGGACTTTTGTATATAAAATATACAAATCACGCAAGTAACAGCATGTTGTACAGTGGACGCATGCTGAAATTTAGTATAACATATATACTATAGAGTTTAAATAGAATTTATATATATATAAAATAGAATGTATATGAATACAGTATAAAGTTCAGAGTATAGTTTATGGTTTTTGAGTGTGATCAGTATTCATTAGTTATGACTCAGAAGCATCATTAAAATGAAATGCAAAAGTGGCAGTTAATCCATAGACTAAAGTAAAGTCTAAACACAAACTGAGGTCAAAATTTTAGCAACCCCCAAAGCACAATATAAAGAACTTAAAACTGATTTTTAAGTAATGATTGAATTAGCAGATAAATTGGTCAAAAGCAAATGAGAGCAACAGCTACATCCAAAGGTAGTTTTCTGACATTGCCATTTCAAAGAAACCATGAAGAGACAATAAGAAAGTTGGTTTGAGACTTTCATGCTGTTGCAGGAACTCAAACCAGCCACAGTTCTACTGCTGCCAAAGGATTTCTTGAAGTTGTATTACATGGAGAAAAGCCACTGGTTTGTGTCACTTTATCCTTCAGAGGAATCCATTTACGTGATGCTGTTGTCATGTTCATCAGAGGAAAGATAAATGCATCCATGTAATTTTTAATGGCAAGTCTAGATATAACTGTAACTGTGGTTTTTAGACATGTTTTGATATGTGAGGGAGCAAAGGAAAACAGCCTGCTTCGCCAAGTCTATGAAAAATCTATTTCCATGGAAATGTTTCAGGGTTTGGAGTGAAATTAAAAATGACTACCACACTGAGACGCACATTTCTGACAGAGGTTCTGTAAACAGTCACAGATGCAGGACATCTGCACTGAGCATTTCTGGTGTCAGAATACTTGAAAACAGAAGCTATCAATTGAATAAATTAGACAGCTTAATTACCAAATTATGAACCTGACTGACAATGTAAGGGATGCTTTAGGACACCAAATTATAGCATGCCAATGAATTCTCTAGCCCACTAAGATCTAAAAAGTGCATTTAAGTGGCATGTAACTCCACAAGATGTGATCAACAAGTTGGTAAATTCTATGAAATCAAGATGTAAGGTTCAGAAGTGGCCATACATTATATTAAAAAAAATTGTTGCAAAACAGAGGATATCAATATTTTGAGATTAACCAACTGGCAAACATAGTAACTTTTGTTAAATAATGCTTCCTTACAAAATTGTTTTTGATCATTTTTCAAAAAGTAACAATTAAGTTATATTGTAAGGATCTTAAGTTTTACTAACGTTTATTTTATTTTAAATCTTTACTATCACTTCTTATTTTCTACTTCCGGCCAGAATTATAAGCGTGAAGGAGTTTATGCAAAGTTGTCTGGCGAACGCCAAGTATTTAAGTGTGGCCTTTTTGCCAAGCAGGAGGAGAGGAAGCCGTGAGTTCGAAGCAGGCCGCTTACCTTAGAAGTTACGCAGTTGCTACTTTGCCTTCCAGGCCAGAGGTTTTAATCCTCTTGATAAATTAAACGTATTGTAGTGTTCACAGTCTCTGTGCTACATACGCTTCCTGTTATTATAAGGCCAATCTTATTCTAAAGTTAAATTAGAGTTTAGTTTTATTTTGATATCTTTTAAGTTAGACCCCGAGTGGAGGGTCATTGTATTCCGAAGTACGGAAGTCATTGTATATAAAGAAAAAAAAAATAAAGGGTTTTGTATACCCTTCGTCTGTATCCTGTCTACTTACTACAATTAGTGAACATAGCTTTAGTAAGCTCTCTGTTCTAGTCAGGTCATTGTATGTTTCCGAAGAAGGTTAGAAGAAACATTGAACCTGATAGTGGCGCCCGACGAAGAATAACCATGGCCGAGTTTCAAGAAGAACCTGTGCTGCCTGCAGAAACAGCTCAGAATCCAGAAATGCCAGCTGCCGCCCTGGAAGGATTTGGGTATATTGTCCAGACCATGCGCGCTTCGATGAAACCAGAAGCAACGTTTAATGGAAACTCACAGGTAACCAGTTTTTTGGAAAAATTGGATGACCACTTCATGCTCTACCCCGTGCACGAGTTTCAAAAAGTTACCTTAGCTACCAGCGCTTTGAGGGGCCAAGCGCTTAACTGGTTCAAATGTATCGGCAGAAGTCTCTTGGGTCAAGCAGGAAGTCCCACCTATACCTACGAAAATTTCAAGACTGCCCTACTAAAAGCCTTCCCTGTTGTAAGGGATCGTGCGAAATTAGAAACAGAACTTTTCAGTATATATCAACAAAGAATCGAAAACCTCTCGAGCTTTATTTTAAGAAAAATTCACGTTTTCAAGCTCTTGTATGGAAACCGTCCGGATCCTGAAATAATTCAAGTGATTTTGCCGAGGTTACTACCCCAAGTGCAAGACTTTATTGAATTGAGAAATCCGACTACACTGGAAAAATTATTTGAGCTAGCAATCCAGTTTGAAAGTAGAAGAACGGCGGACGTCGAAAGAAGACGCCAATATCAACAGCGAAACCAATTTGGTACGCCAAGACTACAGCAAACTCAAGCACATGGCTACGGAGAAAAAGCGAATCAGTGGGCAAGGAAACCCGAGCATTCAAAAACAGCCGGCGAACGTCGACAGTTCAATAGCAACCCAGGAAAAAAGTCTCAAGGCCAGTGGAGAAAGAAGGAAAGCACCGAAAGAAAAAATAATTTAAACTAAAACGGATTTCTGCTGACGAGAGGGTGCGGAAATCCGAAGGCCACGAAAACCCCTCTTCCTACAAGTTAAATACAGTAATGGTGAAAAATTTAACTCTTCCGAAGATTGAAGTCTTGGTAAATAATATCCCGGCCACCGCACTCCTGGATACCGGCGCGCAGTGTTCCTGTGTGGCAGAAGTCTTTTTTAGAAAGTATTTTCGCAAATACCGCATATATAATGCGGATAATACAACAGTATTAGCGGCGCAAGGAGAACAATGTAAGTGCGTAGGTAAAGTACCTTTGTACATCCGTATCAAGGACGAACAAGTAAAGGTGATGTTTTTTATAGTAAAGAATTTGCAAGCACACTTAATACTAGGAATAGACTTTCTTTCAGACGCACAAGCTACACTGGATTTTAATGAAGCGTCTCTTAAGCTGACGATGAAACCAGTGCGTGTAGAAAAGGTTGAACCGCCAAGGGTAAATCTCGACCACCTGCCTAATGACGAGCAAGATAGAATCCGACAAGTGGTAAGTGAATTTGCTTCCTTATTTAGTGATATTCCAGGATTTACCCAGGTTACTAACCATAGTATTGACACCGGAGATGCATTGCCGGTTCGTCAAAAACCATACCGGTATGATAAGAATAAGGAAAAAATTATAGAATGGCATATTACCGATGTGCTACGTAAAAAGATCGTAACGCCTATCTCAAGTAGTTATGCTAGTCCGGTGGTTTTATGTAAGAAAAATAATGATTATCCTTTGGAGCATCCAAAAAGGTGGAGATTCGCTATTGATTACCGTAAATTAAATTCCATAACGAAATATCCGGTATATCCGTTACCGATTATAGAAGAAATTTTAAGGAACATAAAATCAACCAAATTTATGACAACTTTAGACTTAACGAATGGTTATTTTCAAATAGGGATCAGGCCTGAGGACGTGCCTAAGACTGCTTTTATAACCAAGTCTGGCACTTATGCATTTTTGCGAATGCCGTTTGGCCTTTCAGGCGCCCCAGCAACATTTCAGCGATGCATGGACATTGTGTTAAGACCTGTTCTCGGAAAGTCCACATTTATCTATTTAGACGATATCATTATTACTAGTGATAATCTAGACCAACATGTACAGGATTTAAGACAGGTGTTTTCTTTATTAAATGAGGCCGGTCTAAAAGTTAATGTCGAAAAATGCAAATTTGCAGCCCCTGAATTAAAATATTTAGGTTACAAAATATCGCAAAAAGGGATCGAGACAGATGAATCAAAAATAATCGCTGTACAAAAGTATCCGACTCCAAACACGGCAAAGAAGCTCTCTTCTTTTCTAGGACTTTGTTCATATTATAGGTCCTTTATAAAAGATTTTGCGGCTATCGCTGAGCCATTGTTAAAATTAAAAAGGAAAAAGGCAAGATTCTCGTGGACGGCCGAAGCCAATAGTGCTTTCGAAAAATTAAAACAAGCATTAACGCAAGCCCCTGTGTTGAAATTTCCTGAAAAGGATGAAAATTTAGAAATTTCAGCGGATGCTTCGGATTATGCGGTAGGAGCGGTACTCTCGCAAAATCAGCAGCCAGTAGCATTTTTTAGCCGAACTTTAAATCAAACACAAAGAAACTATTCCGCGACCGAGAGAGAGGCACTTGCAGTTCTGTTAGCAGTGCAAAAGTTCCGAGTCTATTTTGGAAAGGCGCCGATAACAGTATATTCTGATCATGCGGCGGTAACTAGATTGTACTCTGGAAAAAATTTATCCCCAAGGTTAATAAGATGGGCACTCAAGCTGCAAGAATATAATCTGGTAATCAAGCATACCCCCGGAAAGGAAAATATCGTAGCAGATGCCCTGTCACGAATTAAATTAGACGAACAGGGTAATACCGTAAAAGTTGCAATGCTGACAGCGTGTACAATAAATTCCCGAGAAACTGTAATAACCGAACTGGGTAAGGATCCTGAGTTTGGAAGTATTTATGAGTATTTGAAGGATCCTGAAAATTTTAGCCACCAAGATATTGTGGCGATAAGAAATAGGGCGGCCCATTACGAACTAATAGATGGTCTATTATTTTATACAAAAACTACGAATTCCAACAACGAATTTCGACCTGTTATCCCAGCTAGTCTTAGATTAAATATCCTGCAAGAGCTCCATGACAGCCCTTTAGCTTCTCATGCTGGTATTCGAAAAACTACTCAATGCGTACGCGAGGCAGTCTACTTTCCTGAACTGCAAAAGTTAACAAGGGCGTATGTCCAGTCCTGCCCAACATGTCAAGCCGTTAATTATATTAATTTCCGCCCGGCCGGGTTTCTAAATAGTATTAAATCCGAATTTCCAAATGAAATAATCGGTATCGATTTATTGGGCCCTTTCCCAAAAAGTCAGTTAAACAAAAGTCGCTATCTCCTTGTTATAGTTGATCATTTTAGTAAATGGACCGAAATTGTTCCCTTAAAACAAGCCTCCGCGAAATTAGTTACCGATTCTATTTTAAATAAATATATTTTAAAATACGGGGCGCCCCTAAAAGTTATATCGGATAATGGTCCTCAATTTGTAAGTAATATATTTGAAGACATGTGCCAAAAACTGGGCATACGTCATTTAAAAATGGTCCCGTATCGGCCGCAATCAAATATAGCGGAACGGGTCAACAGAAATATAGTGAAAATTATCCGTAGTTATGTTAAAAATTTTCATAAAAGCTGGGATAACTATGTCAATGAATTTGCTTTCGCCCTTAGGACCGCAAAACATGATACAACGGGAAAAACTCCTGCTGAGTTATTTCTAGGCAGAAAGATTATAACACCGTTAGATAAACTATTTTATGTGCAACAAAGAGCCCCAGAATTTAAAATGGGTGATATAGAAAAACTAATAAAAGAAGCAAAAAAGAATACAGAAGTAGCACAAAGAAAACAAAAATTGTATTATGACTTGAAACGACGGGGAGTAACTTATAAAGTAGGGGATGAAGTACTAAAAATTAAGCATTCACTTTCTTCAGCACCAGAAGATAAAACTGCCAAATTTTTCCCACGCTTTGAAGGACCATATGTTATAGAAAAAATAACTCACGCTGTTGTAGTATTAAAGGCAAGAAATGGTGAAACCTGTTCCGCAAACATTGACCAGATAAAACCATTCTATGACCGTAATAAAATGCAAATCTTTTCAGATCTTTTGCAGGATCCGGTACGGCAGACATCGCAGGTACAAGTTCCAGAGGTGGGAAAACGACAAGTACAAGGGCAAGCCAATGAGAGACAGAAGCAAGTGAAAAGAAAATTGCCCCGCGGAAAAATTGAAGGTACAATGAAAAAGAAGCCGTTCCACCGTCCAAAAAACAGAGTTCACGAACACCCCCAGAATGAAGAAGGGAGAAGGACGACGTATGTGGAAAAGACCGGGAGAAAGGACGGCAACTATAACCCGGCTGTGAAACGGAAGATTGACTCATCCGACAGAACTCTCCGCAGCAAGAGTCGCCGAACTGCGGAAGGGCCATCAGCGGCGGAGGAAAAAGTACAAGAAAAATTTGAACGGCCAACAACGAGGTCCAAGCAGGATCACGACAGAAGTTTCCCGGTTCCACCAAGACCAGCTGCCTTCAAACGGCCAAGACCACAAGCAGAGGACAGAAGGAAGATGTTCAAGGGTGGCCGTAGTGGTGAAAAACGGAAGCTTCCAGAGGAAAGCACTGAAGGGCGAGCCCGTACAAGAAGGAGGATCAACCAAGCTACGGTCTGCAGCACCTTTAAAGACTGGGCCCAGAAAAGGATGTCTGAATATTACAAAGATAAGTAAAATTTTGTGTTACTTTACAAACTTAAGTTAATCTTTCATTCTTACTGCAAGTGGCAGATTTGAAGAAGTTTTACCTCATGCGAGGTCTACCTTTATCGCCAAAAGGGCGAGAAATGAGTTGTGACCGATTTTCTTATTATGTTTTTCAATTACTCGCGCGTAAAACTAAAGTTGATGTATAATAGCGTTGTATAAAGACTTAAATATTGTATAAATTTTACTTAAAACATTCTAACAAGAAAGAAGTTTTAGTCTGAAAGACTTTTTGAAATGTAGTATTATTTCAATGTAGAAAGAATTGGCACTTGCTTTGAAAAGAATAGAAGTTAACAATGTACTACTAATGTATGTTTTCAAATGTGTAAAATTAACGGCATCTTGATATGTTCTTGTATACATGTGAACTGTTATTTTGAATGTTTAGAAATAACGTGATATGGTAAAAGTGAAAGTAATGTTAAAAAATTTGTTATTCGTGTGACTGTAAAGATTAAATCATGGTGAATATGTGTTAAAGGTTGAATGATGTAGTTAGGCTCTCTGACGCTACACTTTAGAGTTAGCCACTTTCAGAATAGTACCTCAGGGTCTAGAGTTGAAATTAGGGTGTGTTAAGAGGTCTCGTATGTTGAATTTTAACACGTTAGTGTTTTGATTGTAGGAGGAAGTGTTGAACACATAGACAGAAACACATTCGTGTTTGGTGTTTTTACAACACATGTCAGAGAGCACGGGGAGAGATAATTAAAATAGTCATGAATGAAATAAGAATGTTAAGAAAAGTATATTCTATATGTTATTTGCAATGTCATTCTGTAACATTTCATTAAACTAGTTTTCCTTCCAGATCTCTGGAAGGAACCAGAATTGAATAAAGCTCCTGTTTTGATGCAGTACAGATGAAAAAGAAAAAAGATTGTTGTATATTCCGGGAGCTGCTATTGTAACAAATTTCTTTCTTTTAAAATTTTCTAGTTTCTAGCTAAGTTATGTTTGTAAAAGTTTGGCCTCGCGTTAGTTTCTAGAGCTAAAAGTTTTCAACAAGGTCGTTTTAGACCTCAGTTTCAAACTAATTAACTCTGGCGGGAAGTATGTAAGGATCTTAAGTTTTACTAACGTTTATTTTATTTTAAATCTTTACTATCACTTCTTATTTTCTACTTCCGGCCAGAATTATAAGCGTGAAGGAGTTTATGCAAAGTTGTCTGGCGAACGCCAAGTATTTAAGTGTGGCCTTTTTGCCAAGCAGGAGGAGAGGAAGCCGTGAGTTCGAAGCAGGCCGCTTACCTTAGAAGTTACGCAGTTGCTACTTTGCCTTCCAGGCCAGAGGTTTTAATCCTCTTGATAAATTAAACGTATTGTAGTGTTCACAGTCTCTGTGCTACATACGCTTCCTGTTATTATAAGGCCAATCTTATTCTAAAGTTAAATTAGAGTTTAGTTTTATTTTGATATCTTTTAAGTTAGACCCCGAGTGGAGGGTCATTGTATTCCGAAGTACGGAAGTCATTGTATATAAAGAAAAAAAAAAAAATAAAGGGTTTTGTATACCCTTCGTCTGTATCCTGTCTACTTACTACAATTAGTGAACATAGCTTTAGTAAGCTCTCTGTTCTAGTCAGGTCATTGTATGTTTCCGAAGAAGGTTAGAAGAAACATTGAACCTGATAATATTTCCGTTTACATCCTTTAATTTTGACAGTGTAATATCAGACATACACAATGGCAAGTATCTGCTATGTATGATTTAAAGCATCCTGAGTGTAATAACCATTCAGTTAACACATCACAGCACCATATTCACATTTTTTTTTTTTTTTTTTTTTTTAAATGGGGAATACTTACTGCAAGCTTCTTAACATCAAATGAATGCAAAGTGGCAGAGCACACAACCATCTGAAAATTATAAAGCACCATTTAATCCAGTAAATTATTAAAAATAATGCTACAAATAATAATAGCTAAATGGTTCTCTGCAAAGACTATTTAAGGTAGTTTTTAAACTCACAAAATATTATATTAGTTATAAATAAACTTAGAAAACCCTAAATTTGAAATTAATTATTTGCATACACAAAAACAAAGAATCTTAATGCTTCATAGATAGTGTAGTAATAATATGAGTATATAGAGAACTGAAGAAAACTTAGAGGCCAACATACCTATGCAGGAAATTTTACTTATAATATAGTAAATTATAGCCTCTAAATCTAACTTTAAAAATACTGAGTAAATATGCTTATCAGCTTTACGTATCTTGTACTCCTGTACGTAAAGTAGAAAAGTTTTGTGGTGATTTCTCTTACTACAAGTAAGTGTTCATATCATTCTTCATACTGCATGATGCCAAAATATGAACATTTCAGAAGCCACTTGCTGCAGCATTTCATGCAGAATTTCCGGAACTTTTTATATTATATTGACTTCTTGGATCATTTTTAATACACTCTCCTTTTAGCCAATGTCCAAGAATGAAAAATTCAGGTGGGAGTGGGGATAAGGGTTGCAGAACATGAATGGACAAAGCCCCTGGATTCAGTATAAAATAAACATTAAACCAGGAATATCCATATTTTCGGAACTACTGGGCCTTGTAGCCAAACAAAGATGTATCAACAGTTTCACTGCATAACAAAAAATGCAGTGAATAAAGAATGAATGAATCATGAGGGAAATACAGAGTTTAAGATTTACAAATAATCACAATATAAACTGTATTAATATAGCAGTTGTAAAATTACATTTGCTTTATATATATATATACATAAATAAGATATTTATAGCCTAATCCACAAAGACACGAAAAAAATAAAATCCAAAATCAATAAAATTTAAAAATCCCTGTTAAATATGTAAAAATTAACCAATAGTGTTAAACCAGAAAAATTATAGACAGAGGAAATACAAAAATTACAAGAATACAAATTATATAAAACTAAAAATAATATAATAAGGGAGAGGAATGCAATCAAAATCTGATTCAACATTATCAAAAGGAGGTAGATCAGATTCAACTAAGCCCCTGTCCCCAAAATTATCCCAAAATCCAAAATTAGCTCATTTTTTGCTGAACTGTTATAATTAAATAATTTAGAATGGTTCATCAGCTAATTTTAGATTAATAGAAATGCAGTAATTTTTCGGGGGACAGGGGTTCAATTGAATCTGATCTACCTTCTCTCGATAATGTTAAATCCAATTTTGATTACATTCCTCTCCCTTTTTACAGCTTTTGCATTATTACATATTTCTTATTTCTCATATCAGTAATTCTTCTGGTGTAATATGATTGGTTAACTTTTTATATATTTATTGGGGATTTTTAATTTTATTTTTTTCGTGTCTTCGTGGATTAGGCTCTAAATTTCTTATTTCTTATCTATAATTGATTAAATTTCAGCAATATATTGCGTAGAAAAAATATTAAGTTAATTTTGTTTTAAAATAAAAATTTTTGATATTGTAATATAGAGGGTGTTTACACATTTTTGTAATGATTTTGATTTTCTCCATGAATTTAAATATTAATTTTAAAATACAAGGTTTAATTATTGTTAAATAATCATTTAATTATTGCAGCATTAAAAATATTCTTCTCTTTAAAATGTCGCTGGAAAGTAAATATTGCATCAAAGGCTATATATTTGCACTGTCCGAAAAGCACTGTCTTATTCAATTATTAAAACAAGATATGAAAAACATTGATTTAATGTTTCTACACATAAAATAAATGACATAACTAATATGAAAGAAAAGAAAAGTTTGCATCTGACAGGGAAAAAGGCAAAAAAATGTGATGTGACTTGAGATTTGACATCTCATGTTTTAAAGGAAGATTCAGCCCCCGAAGAGCTATTGCAAAATCTTTAAATATCTCTGTAGGAACTGTGAACAAAATTATAAAATCAGTTTGATATCAAAACAAAAAAACATGATGTTCATCGCCTAACGTCGAAATATATTTCTCAGTGTAAGATTATGTGGAGATTGCTCTATGAAAATGATTTGGCAGGTGAAAAATTGAAATATATAGTTACAAATGATGAGGCTTGCATGTAATTATCTGATTGTAATAGAAAAAGAGGAAAAAAAGCCTTAATATATTGGTTCAGAGAAAACAAGGAAAATTTATCTAAAGGTTTTATGGTTATTACTGGATTCTCTTATAATGGAAAACTTAAAATAAAGAAAGTAGAAAAAAATGTCAAAATTAATTTGGACTACTATCAGAAATATGTTTTAACACCTATTTTTAAAGGAGAAATTCTATCACTTTAACCATACAATCTTCACCATGTTAAGTTCCATTAGGATAAGGCTCCAAGCCATACCTCTAAAATCTACTGGTCTATTTTTTGAAAAAATGAGAAATGAAACCGGAATTGAAACTATTCCCTTTAACCTTTTGCGGCACGGGTGTGCCCATAAATTTCCTTTTGTACTCACACAAAAATTGAATGAAAAAGGATTTATATGTTACTATAGGTTATTCTGAACCTTCTTTATTTATAGTAGATGGCAGCTCGACACAAGCCAGTTCATATATTTTAGCCATGTTTAGTTTTTTGAGGCCCTCATTTTTCAAAGAAATCCCCCAGATTTTTTTAGGGTATAAAAGGAATTGTTTGAAAAGAAATTTCTATGTTATTTTTTTGGCTGTATGCTATTCCTTCTTCTATATTAGTTTTAAATTTTTACCTTGAAATCTTGCCTAAAATCAAACGGCAAACCCAAGGTGTGCCCAGACCGGGCTCACCGATAATCTAGGACAACTGAGAATCTGTGTTCTTTGTTTCTCCGCATCTCATCGGTCAGTTCATTGACAACAGAAAGGTGGGTCCACATTTGTGTTTAATTTCCCGTTTTTCTCTTTCTTCTCTCTCTCTTTTTTTAAGTGGACGTTTGGTAATCCAAATTGCTGGGGTGATTTTCTGAAGATCAATGGTAATTTTATCAGTTAGCTGTTTGATTTTTCACTAGAGCAGTTCTCTTCTTCTCTTTCGCTTTCGTTCAAAGATTCACTGTCGCTACGTTTAATAGTTTTGAGTTGCAGACCTTTATTTTATTTTATAGTTTATAATTTCTAATTGTAGATATAATGTTAGTTTTATTTTTTAATTTTATTTTTAATACTTTTCAAAACAGATTGGAGAGGGCTGACCATTTCTGAAGCACTGAAAGTGCTCTGGTACATGTGCAAAACATGCAATATTGGTTTGTGCTTTTTCAAAGGTGGTGTTACATTCTTCAAAAATTACCACCATGAAAAAATAGACTAAAGTGTAAATACGAAATGTAAATATCATATATCCATGTTACTTTTTTTCATTTATATGCATGTAATCATGGTATAACCAAGAAGAGCCTTTTTAAGGGAGTTGTAGCATGCCTCCCCGTGGCACACCCTGGGTAATGCTAAATCTGCTACAGAATTCAGAATAAGAAATATTCAGAATCTACGGTTTTTTAATCATAGGTAAAATCTCTTGCTCTTTTATGCGCTTCCCAGCAATGCTCATTTTGGCACTCTTTTCGAAGCTCTATTCAAACAATGTGCTCGAAACGGGCACACCACAAAATTAAAACGATAAGTGCTATCTTCACAAAATTTTACTTGTGTACTATTCTAGGCCTAATTATACTGCCTACCTTTTTTTTGTTTTTTATCGAAATTCCAACTTTGAAAGGTAGCGTGCCGGAAAGGGTTAAATGCATAACGCCCAAGTCCCCTGTTGTTTCCTATGAATTGGAGTTTTAAAACAAGCTCTTTATAAGTTGCATCCCAAAACATTGGATGGACTCTGGAAGATTATAAAGGAGAGTGGAATAAAATGAACCTTGATGTTTTAAGAAAACAATTTTTATCTTGAAAATCAAGATGTAATTTGATATTTCAAAAAAAGGTCTATTAGACTGAACATATTAGAAAATAAAATTCTAAGGTTTGTTTATTTTAATTTTTGCAAAATCATTAAAAAAATATGCAAACACCCTGTATGTGTGTGTATATTTACATATATACTCTTTTGGAAAAAAATCGAAGTACCAAGAAGGACTTTTGCGATCTTGATGACATTTGGCATGTAAAAACATCTTGATCGAACATCAAAATGATCAAAGTTTCAAGGCAAATGAACGGGAATTGCGATCATAGCGCACATTTCCATTGCACAATTCACAAAGTATAATACCACTAACAGAGGCAGAAAATTTATCTTTTTTTTGTTGTTGCCATTGTAGTTCTGTAAAAAAACAACTAAAGATACGATTACGACAATAATGAAGACCTTACAGACAACTAAACGACTCCGAATGTGATTGCATTGTACGATTGCGCGAAGCTGGGTGGTCATACTGAGAAATAGGCAGCCACCCGCAGCGTACAGACACTACTGTGCAAAGATGTTGGCAGCAATGGTTGCTACAAGGAAATTGTCGACGAAATGAAGGCTCTGGAAGGCCAAGGAGCACAAATGCGAGGCAAGATAAGATGATTGTTCGCAAGGCCTGAAAGCCCCAACAGTATCATTGTCGACTATTCAACTCACTACAGCCATGTCTATACCTCCCGTGGTACCGTCCACCATCTCACAGCGCTTGTCTCCGAGGTGGAGTTACACTCACAGAGGCCTTTAAGATATTTGCCTTTGACCCCACAACATCTGCGGAGTCATCTGGAGTGGTGCCCCAGCTGATCATTATGGTTGCCATCAGACTGGCATCGTATAGTGTTCAGCAATGAACTCTGCTTCACTCTTGAAGAAGATGACCACCGTGTTTGTGTGCAAGAGGACGGGGCCAGCAGTCCCAATCAGTCTGTGTTTTACAAAGGCATACAGCCAATAACCCCTGGTGTGATGGTGTTGGGGGGCTATTTCTTATGACCACAGGTCATCTTTAGTCATTCTCCATACGTCTTTAACAGCTCAACGATATGTTGATACTATCCTGCGGCTGGTTGCATTACCTTTCATGGCAATTCATTCTGAGGCCATTTTCCAACAAGATAATGTCAGGCCACCTACTGCTCGCATATCTCTGGACTGCCTCCGAGCGGTTGATACTCTTCCTTCACCAGAAAGGTCTCCAGACCTTTCAGGAATTGAGTATGTCTGGGACATGGTAGGCCGCCAGATTCGGGCACCACAAACTATGGCAGATCTGGAGCGACAACTGATGAATGCCTGGCAGAATGTGTTGCAGAATGACATTAGGAACCTTTACCACTCCTTGCCTCGACGAATTATGGCATGCATTGCCACCAGGGGCAGTTCGACCAACTACTAATTTAAATACTCAATGGGTGATTGTGAGCTGTGAGCAGGTACTATTACCTTGATATTTTAATCATTTCATTATGTGTGTATAAGCTATACACATATTCAATTTCATCAAAAACAACCACTTCCTTCAGGGTGCTTTGATTTTTTTGCAAAAGAATGTATATATATATGCATGTAAGATATAACAAAGTATGATAGGTGTTTAAAAAAAAATAATTGGCGATTTCAAAATTAACGATTCTAGATTTTATGCTCTCCCCCTAAATTCATCTGTTCTCCTGGATTCGAGATCTTTTTACGTTACATAACATTTTAATGCAGATACCTTTTTGACCAATCAAATTAATTGCAAACCAAAACTTTCATTAACAATTAATCATCAGGATATAATCTGCTCAGGTGTGACCCCAAAACAAAAATACTGTAACAATAAGCAGAAGTAAACAGGCAAAGCCAGCTCAAAATGCTTCTCAAAATAAAAAGCCAGCAAAACCACTGGGTAAATAAAAAGCAGTGCGTTACATAAATACTTAAATTTCAAACTAAAGAAAATAAAATTGGTAAAAAAATTTGTAAATGAAAAGAGGCTTTTGGAAAGCCAAAGTTTAAAAAAAAAAAAAAAGAAAGAAAGAAAGAAAGAAAAGAAAAGAAAGAAAAAAAAATGCCTAAAATTGGACAAAATTTAAACTGAATCAATTATTTCAATCAAATAATTAAATTAATTTGAATGGAATACAAAAAAGGAAAATCTGAATGAAGTAATTCAACACATGGGGATGATAATAATATATAATCTTAATCTGAAATTTCTAAACTTAATCTATTTCTTAACTCAGTACTATGTCATCAAACTATAATGATTGCAAAGAGTATTTCAATATGATCTTAATAAAACTTAGTTTTCATTATAAATAATGAAAACTTAAATGACTTAAAACTTAAACAAAAACTTAATTTTCATATTATTTTTTGTACGATTAATCTATGTAACACCTGCTTGCTCTGGAATATTTTTGAAGCATTCAGAGTTTTTCAGATACAGTCAAAAGTCTTTAATCCGGACTCGTCGGGACTTTGGCGATTACGGATTATCGATTTTTCCGCATTATAGATCATCAGTTTAAATCTGGTAAGATGGCATGCAGAAATTATACTTTGTAATAAATTTTTTCAGTAAAATAGCTATCAATGACACACAATTTTTGCTATTTACATATGCCCAGAGACAGTTTTGAAGCAAACAGAGTTATTGCTCGTAAAATAAGCTAATACAGCTATTAAATATACTCAGAGTAAAAAGCTTTGCATTTTCTACGAGTATATATTATGTATGCTATTAATTTTTGAAGTTAATATTTTCTGATTTCATAAACAGCTGAATTTGAATAAGCCAAAATTAAATGGACTGGAAAGGGAGTGGGTTCTGATTAGTCAAAAATTTTAATGATAGTACTAAAAATTATCACTAAGATTTCTGCTGTAGGTGTTACAATTAAGAATAATTTCATTGGCTATAAAATTAATTGGCCTCACTAACCTGTAATCGTTTACCATCGGGAGTTATTTTGGGGATCTGTTGATGGATTCGATTAATCAAATCACCATAGCCAGCAGAGAGCAAACCATCCTGAAATAGAATGCAAAAATAAAATAATAATAATAAAAAAAAAAAATCTGATGTGTACACTCCGACTTCCTTGCACATAATATTAAATTATTCACAATTTTTTCCTGCATTTTATTTAAACTTATTTCCTTGAATATCCTTAAAGATATATTTTCTCATTCAATTAATTAAGGTATCACTTCGTGACAAGGCAAAGATACTTAAAACCTAAAATATTTTGATTAAAAATTGAAAAATATAAAACATAAATACAGTTAAAACAATTTAAAAGAACAACTTTTACAATTAAAATTAGAGTTTCTACACAAAAAAAGAAGCAATTCGGCCAGCTAGCTTTTGGTGTACAAAACTAAAAGTTTACTTTTGTTCTCACTCAGCAAAGAGACACTGATGGCATAGAAACTGACTTAATTTGTTGTGGAAGCCATGCTGAGTCAATATATGGGATAATTTAATAACTTGATTGTTAATTACAGAATAGATTAAGCATGATTTAATTCACAATAATAAAGGAAGACATTATCTTTGTTGTTGCGAAGCTTAGTTTCTCTATATTGGCAATGAATCTACTATTCTGTTGCCACACTTAAACAACTTTTAAATTGTTGATAATTATACATTTATAACATTATAAAGAAAGAAATTCAGAAACAAGTATTAAATATTTTACATAGATCCATTAAGACAATACTATAACTAACAGTTTGAATAGTGAAAAAAATTAGCAAATTTCTAATAAATATTTTCTAATACCAGTTACTAAAATATCTGTGATTTGATTACTTTAAAACCATGACTACATTATATGATTCTGTACCAATTATCATAAACAAACCCTTTACCTTGTTTATAATTTTGTATTTTTAATCTCAAATTAGAACCATTCATTCACAGAATTTTTTTTTTTACATTAAAATACAAGATTTTCAGAAATTTACTGTATAACTAGTTCGCATGGCATTTTTTTATACATTAGTATGCTTCTACTTTTCCTTCTTTCTAACAACTAAATTTATGTGTTTAAAATTTGATCACATTTTTCAGCAACGAATGAAGAAAAAGAAATAGCATTAGTGCCTATCATTTTAGTTTTAATATCTTTAGCCTACATCTTTAACTTGAGACAAATTGAAATCATTAATTTATTACAAAAACTTATCTTTTCTTCATTAAAATATTCTCAGCTACATTCATGACTTTAATGTATTTACTGTTTTTTCTTTTACTGATTATACTAAAAATTTGAGTTAAATGCACACTCAAAATTATATAATACAGATTTATAATAAAGTTCAAATATCACATTTAAAAAAAATTATTTTTTTCATAAAAAGTTTTAAGGAAAAGATTTTACAATAGATGGTTTAAAATTAATTTTATTTAACAACATTTTCTTTTCAGTTTAGAATAACTGAACAATTTTTATGTTAGAAACTCAGTTACACTATTAAATTAACTAAGTGACTAAAAATACATAAAATGTTTTTAATGAATTTTTACATTAAATTAATAAAAAATAATTTCTGAACAAATATGTGTTACAAAAACTAGGTAAAAACTTACTGCTTCATCCAGAACAAAAAACTGAACCTGTAAAAGCAATAATCATAAATTACCGAATGCAAATCTCATAACATAATTCACACTTGTGGGATACACTGGTTATCATAAATTAAGGAAAAATCACAAAAATAGCGATAACTCCCTCAAAAATAAGCCAAACCATGTAAAATTTGAATATGTTACCAAATAAGAGTAGCTGAGTAAAACTGTGATATGCAAATTAGTGGCGCTGCTTTTGGAAAATACGTCATCTGCGAGGAGCATAAAAGTCCATGTTTGAGAGCAAGCCCACATATTTCACAGTGACAGTGACATCAGAAATTTGAGATAGCCTATTCGTAACAATGACCTCCAGGCATCATTTGCCTGCAAAACTGCGATGGAGAGCCATTGGGAGACTAGAGGCAGGACAAAGTCAAACAGAAGTAGCCAGATGGCTAAATGCGAGTCCTTCTGTGGTTCATAGATTTTGGAGGCAATTTCAAACCACAGATTTGGCATCTAGGAGGACGGCCAACTGCTATGACACCAAGGACGGCCAACTGCTATGACGAGCGCCGATGACCGATATTTGACATTATATGCACGCAGGAATAGAACCGCTACTACTTGTCAACGTCAACTGTGCATAGAAGGCTTCACGAAGGTGGTCTGTATGCGAGGCGACCAGCTACTTGTATGCACCTCACGTCACGCAATAGGAGAGACCATTTTCAGTGGGCACGACAACATGTCCACTGGGCGCCTGATCAATGGAGGGCAGTTCTCTTTACGAATGAGTCCAGGTTTAATCTAGAAAGCGATAGTAGGCATTATTTGATATGGAGAGAACCTAGAACCCGTTATCATCCATCAAACTTTCGTGAAAGAGATGCATATGGAAGGGGCAGTGTCTGTGTCTGTGGTGGCATCTCTTTGGGTGGATGCACAGACCTCCATGTCTTACCAAGGGGAACCATGAATGCTCAGATTTATAGAGATGACATCCTTGATGTTTATGTGTGCCCATATGCCGGGGCAATAGGTGATGCTTTCCTGTAACAGGACGACAATGCAAGACCCCACAGGGCTCGCATCGTAGATGATTATCTTCAACAGGAAACAATTATGTGCATGGAGTGGCCAGCTCGATCCCCAGACTTGAATACTATCGAGCACGTTTGGGATGCTTTAGGGAGACGTCTAGCTGCTCTCAATCTGCCCCCTCAAACCCTTGTCGCGCTTGCAACTGCTTTGCAAGAGCAATGGCTCTCGCTTCCTATGGAACTGATAGACCGCATAATTGAAAGCATCACATATCGCTGTATGTGCTGTATTGCTTCTAGAGGCGATCATATTCCATATTGAAGGTACTTTTCCTATAGCAAACTGACATTTTCGATTTGCTCGTTTTATACATGTGCTAGTTTCTGTACTACCATATTTGTCTGGTAATTTCTTTTTATGTTATTTGATACCTTACTATGTGTTGTATATTGTGGGTAAGTTTCATTAAATTCAATATGTAACTTTTTCAGTAATCATGATTTTTCCTTAATTTATGATAACCAGTGTATTTACGTATTTAGAGATATATAGATTTGACATCATACTTGAGTGAAACAAAATATTTGATATTTTATTCATGTTATTTCAGAAAACTTATGAAGAAATTTATACATAAATTGATCTGTGATATGATTTCAGTATAAAAAATTACTCTTATGATCTTAACATTTACCGTAATTTCCGGAAGAAATGCTGCAGCATTTATGCATTTAAAACTTAAAATTTTCAGCGGGTGCGGCGTTTAGGTGCACTAATAAATAAAATATTTCCTATAATGGTCATTGTACATAGTTTGAATGGCCTTGTCATTGTACACAGACTGGTGCTGTTCCCACACAAAAGACCACTCAGTTGCTTTTTGCGAACATTATTTTGTTTACATTCTTTTCCTTCAACGGACCTACAAGCCTTATTCACCCTAAATGAGATCTCAGAACAATAACATTCTTCCCCCTTTCAAATCAACATTCTCATCAGTTTGAATAGTCTCTCTCCTCTGACATTCTATGAATCTTCCAGGACCCATCCTCTCCCCACCCCTGCCTTTTCTGCAATTTTTTTCAAAGGCGGACACGACTCCACCTGCCTCGCAATAACGAACTCTGACGTATTTCCCCTTCATGAAGCATGAATCGATTTTTCTGGGCATTCTCTCAGATACGGATCCCATCAGTTTGGGTACAAGTACTTGTTAGATAGTTTTTAAGTAAGAAGGGAGCGGAAAATTTTTTAAAATGTCACCTAAACGGCACAGAAGCTATACTGCTGGTTTTAAGCTTAATGTAATTTCACATGCTGAACAAATTGGAAATCGAGCAGCAGCTTGAGAGTTTGAAGTGGACGAGAGATGTATTTGAAGTTAGAGAAACTGAAAAAGAACTTCTTAAAAATATGCCACAACAGAAACGAGCCAAAAGAAGTGGTACTGTAAGGTGGCCAAATCTAGAGGATGACCTTGCAAACTGGATAAAGGAGCAACGAGGAAAGGGAATAGCAATTTTGTCTGTAAAAATTCGCTTACAAGCAAAATTTATAGCAAAACGAATGAACATAAATGATTTCAAAGGAGGTGTAGCAGATTTATGAAAAGAAAAAAAATATTTCTATGCGTACTAGAACAAAAGTCGGGCAACAATTACTAATGGACTGGTAAGATAAAAAGTTATCTTTTCTAAAATATGTGACAAATATTATTGAAGGGGGGGGAAACCACTTCTTCACTCACAGATAATAAATATGGATGAAATGCCAGTAGCTTTCGACTCTCCTGCAAACAGAACTGTTGATGAAACTGGTGCAAAAACTGTATCCGTGCTTACGGCGGGACATGAAAGAACGTCATTTACATGTGTGTTATCTTGTGCCACAAACGGTGACAAGCTAAAGCCAATGATCATTTTCAAACAAAAGACTATTCCGAAGGGAGAGTTTCCTAATGACATGATTATTTGTGCAAATGAGAATGGCTGGATGTGCGAAACAATCATGCATGAGTGGCTACAAAAAGTTTGGCAGTGTCGTATGGTATCTTTTTTCCAACCAAAGGGGTTATTGATAATGGATTCCATACATGCTCATTTCTTCGAGTCAGTAAAAACCAGATGTCAAAAATTGTCTATGACTGAAGCAATAATTCCTGGTGGTTTGACAAAAATCTTACAACCGTTAGATTTGTCAGGTAATAAATCCTTCAACACTGAAGTCCGAAAGCGTTGGGAGTGTTGGACGAGTAAAGGATTGCATACATATACCAAAAGCGGAAGTTGCAAAGTGAGCAGCAAGTGCGTGGAAATCGGTAAAAACATCGTCAATAACAGCAGGGTTCAAAGAAGCTGAAATTATATCCTTAGATAAAGAGACTGTAAACCAAGAGGATGAATGTGACGATCTGGAAGACTTGGGACTTAGATCAGGATTTACTAAATCTTTTTAATTCAGATAGTGAACAATTAGATTTTGATGGCTTCATATGATGTATAGTTTGTTGTAATTCCTTTTGTAAGTAAAATTTAAAATTTCCTTTTGTCATCCAAATTTAATATTTTGTTGTTGCAACATTTTTTATAATATAGTCTGAGTATTACAAATATGGACTTCTTTAGTAGGTAAATATAAGTATATACATGAAGGCAAATATATTTTCCACATTTTTTACCTTTAATTTATTTTTGAGTTATGGTTTCATTTCATGCATTTTTCTTAACTGGTATGTCATATATCAGGACTTCGGTTGAGATTTTGCATCTATACAGCCCACGACGCTGTCATGCACAATTTAATCTATTGCGACGTTTATGCTGATGCAGCGTTTCTGTTCAATTTAAATTTTTTTCCCGCTATTTTTCTCGAGTGCGCCGTTTACGCCGATGGGGCCTTTCTTCCGGAAACTACGGTAGATATTATTTTTTAAATAAATATAGAAATTACACTAGAAATTAAAAAAGGGCAAAGTATAAATTGTCTTTTGCAATAATATAGTTAATGCAACAGCGAATTCATAAAACTAGAAAAGCAGCAACCTTGTGTCTGGCATAAATTTAGTCAAGATCTCAACTGATTTTGAGGGTAAACAGGCACAGGTCCCTCTATCTGTTTGCTTTCAAAATCGATTCACAACAATGAATTCGTAAAATTAAAAAGCAACAACCTTGCGCTTGATGTAGATTTAGTCAAGATATAAATCGATTTTGAGTGCAAACAGGCACAGGTCCCTCTACCTGTTTGCCCTTGAAATAGATTGAGATCTTTACCAAAATCAAAAAGCTAACAGGTGTTGTAGCAAGAAATAAAGGAATTGATAATTATTTACATAAAAATATATGTATTTTTTCTGTATGCATTATAGAAAAATTTAATAAATAAATGAAAGAGAATAGGTTGTCATTATTTATTTTCAAGCTTTCTCCCACTTGCAGAATTTTCATAATTTGTTTAGCTTAAATAGTTGTTTATTAGTTAATTCAATATATTAATATTACTGGAAAATTTTTCAATCTGAAATTTAATATCTGTTGTTATAATTTAATATTAGTTCTACATTGTAACGTTCCCCTTCTCTGAAGAACACTTGGTCACCCGCCCTAAAAGAACAGAACAGAACATCCTCTTCTCATCTCGGCCGGAAGAAGGGAGCGGACTTTCTCCCTGGTCGCAGGTGGGAGTAAGAGGAGATTGAGATGTAGAAGAGAAAAGAGCGGACGCTGGTCTGCGTGCTCTACTGTAATGAAAATGTATTTTAAAGTTTTTTCTAAAATGTAACATGTATATAGTTGTATATATAACTAAATATTTAGCCTAGAACAGGTCTCGTTTATTTGACGGAGTATGACTATGGTACAACGTGAATTACAAAGTGTAACTAACGAAACTTCTTGCAGATACTAATCATTAGACTTCAGATACAAAATAAATTATTGAATATATAAGTTATCGAATTTTTTCATTTTTCTTTTTGAATTTCTTTCCCCTTTTTCTTCTTATTATTACTGTACATGTATGTTCAGATAAATATTTAGTCAGTAATATTTAAAATTTAGTCAAAAAATTATTCTGTTAAAAAATTAAATAAATGAAGCTCATCAGCTACTTTTAGATTGTGTATTCAGCCTGCATGCAATTTGAAAATCTAAAATATAAACAGAAAATAAAATAAATATGTAACATTCACCATTATTAAATAATCTATCTGTAGAAATTTACAAATTAAGATTTCAGCTGAACTACTAATACCAGATTAGTTTATTGAATTAATTGAATTTAATTATGCTGAAAAATAAAAATTTATTTGCACTTCCTCTATAATCGAAAATTTTATTAATTATTTTGGAAAAACATTTTCAATCAATATAATTTTAGGTTGCATAAAAATTTTTTAGCCAGATTTCTGAAGAACAGTTTTTAGCCATTGCCTGAACTGAATCAGCCAATTCTGCACAGACCTTTCAAAGATCAATGCAAAATTCCATATCTTCCCCTCTTGAATCAACAACTAAAAAATTTAAGTTCTAGAAGTTTTATCCAAACATAATGTTCTAAAAGTTCTATCTAATCATTTATATTCTAAAATATTTCTATTTAGGAACAACAGAATTCATTCTATTTGTATTTAAAACAGCATCTTTTAGATTTAAAACAGAATATACGTTAAGGAAAAAAAAATTATTTATTTAATATTAGGCCTTATAAACTAAAAATAAAAATAAGAAAAAAATAATTTCAGGAAATCAGAATAAAATGCTTTTACGTTATATGCAAATTTGCAGAAAAAGTCTTCTCATTGGTTCACAAATGAAAAAATATTAAGATCTATAATACAGCTATAAAAGACAAAAATTTTACCTGAGAAAGTGAAAGCTGCCCTGTAGATATGAGGTCTTCTAATCGCCCAGGAGTTCCAACAACAATATCAATCTGTGCAATAAAAATGTTAATAAATGCAATATATATAATACTTTATAGTTTTGAATTATTCAAAAACATAAATTGTACTCAGACAGATATGAATGCCGTTATTATAGCCACCGATCAACAGAGAAAACACTGATATATACAACAACTAGCAGTGAAACAAAAATTCTAATTCAATTTCAGTTGAATTATTATAAGTATCACAAATGTTTCCTTCTCTCTGTTATTGTCAGCTATGATTTTCACTGATTCTTAGTTCTAGGTTTTGATTTTAAAATATAGTATAGTTGACTTGTGTGTGAAGTGTTTTGTATTCCTATCGATGTTGTAAAAAAATGTGCCTGTAAACTTCATGTGTATTCAAATGTTTCAATAATTAGAAAAGTGTTGTGAATTCCAATAAACGTTTGGATTTTAAGCATGATTTTCACCATCTCCAAATGTGCTTACAGAATGTGTTTACAGTAGAGCAAACCAAAAAGGTATGTACTCACTGTTACTTTATTAAAATCACAATAAGAACAGGAACACAGACATCATACATATGTGACAGGTCATGTAATGCAAGTCAAGATCCAATACTACATAAAAACATAAAAAGAGTAAGTTTTATACACCAAAACACAAAGTAGCAGCCAGGGTTACCAACAAAGTATGTAATCTGTTGGACTTGGAAAAAAACACAATCAGAAGCCAAAGATGCTAACATATCAGAACTGAGCAACTTTAAAAATGCTCGTATATTAAAGAGTACCAGGTCAAAAAGAATAAACCAGTTTCGACACAGCATGTGAGAGAATGAACTGTACATGTGATTGATACTAAATTATTAAAATGTTAACTTTCTATTGTTGCTCAAGGCAAGGGAGGAGCTGCTTTCAGTCATTTAGTCTTTCAACAAACCTACAGCCACCAAAATGTTCTGAAGTGAACAAATTGTTGTGATTCATGCTGGTGGCATTATAAACAAGCAATATTAAAACTGGATCTTAGTTAAGAAGTCTCTTTTCTTTCCTTCCTCCAGATTCTGAACTTCTGATGGCCTTCATCTTAACCAGTTAACTGTGGCACCCTCGCTTAAGAGTGTGCACTATTTTTTGTCGCCAGAATCGAGCCATGACGAGTATATTCGTCAATCACAGAGTAAGTTGTGCTGGTAAGACATTGGATGAAAAAGATGGGTTCATTTTATAAAATTGAAAATTTTATTACTAATATTTACTTAATTGGTTAATATAAGCATATACTACATACATATTAAACTAAAAACACAATAAATTAAATTAAATATTATACATATAAAAGTAATAATTTAAATTCCTTCTGTGGAATGATATTCAGCGAAACAGGGTACTATACACAATGGGACTTTGCAAATTGAACACCAGTAACGCGATTCCTTCCTGATCTTACGTTTATAGCAATGCAAACACCTTCGCGTAGGGCTGTTTTTTCCCCCCCCAATGTTCTGGGTATATAATCCCGAACATGATTCCTGCCTAATTGGTTTATAATTTTTTAATTTAATATAATCAATCACTAGCTCCGGTTTCTTTGCTATTATTTTTCTTTTCTCTGTTTCTATTACATTGTCATTATGTACAGTACTTACTAAGTAAACCTCCCTCTTATCTTTCCATTTCATTATATGCATGACGAGTATACTCGTCAATACACAAAATCATAACCGCTTCTACATGGCAAGTATACTCGTCAATCACAGTTAACTGGTTAAGATACAAGATATGATTAAGATACAGTGGAACCTCGATATACGAGCAGCACCTCCATACACAAGAAATTCGAGATACGAGGTACGAAGTATGAGCAAAAATTTTGTCTCTAAATATGAGCATTGACTTGAGTAACGAGCAATGAGCCAGGCTGTTGGTATGCATGGCACCATTTCCCAATCTGGCTTGACTCGGGGAATCCCCTCATCAGATCACTTAATGTTCTTTGATCTTCATGATTGTGTGCTTGCGAGTCAATTGTTTATTACATTTAAAATTGAAATTAAGAAAGAAATCATAGATAAAATAAGCGTGGGTATAAGTGTGATGGAATTGACAAAAACTTACGGCCTTTTGACATCAAAGATTTGCAGTGTTCTGAAGAAATAGGAAGAAATTAAGAAACTTAATGTAGCCTAAGGAGTTACCATTACTTCCAAGCTTCATCCAAAACTCCTAGAAGGTGCTGAGAAGCTGTTGTTGGTGTGGATTAACTAGAAGCAGTTAAAAGGTCGGTGTTGGAAGCTATCATAAAGGTAAACTATGGTAATATTATTTACCAGTGTTATTTATTAGAAAAATTAATTTTTATTTGATATTTTTGGGGTTGTGGAATGGATTAACTAGATTTCCATTATTTCCAATGGGGAAAGTTTGTTTCTAGATACAAGAAATTCGCTATACGAGGTCAATGCTGGAACGAATTAAACTCGTATCTCGAGATTCCACTGTATTTTTAATTAAATAGTGAGTAATTTAATTTTAATAATTAGTTAACTCATTATTAATTAGTTTTTTAATTATTTAATTTGGGAGCTTCTTGAACAAAGACTCCTTGTGATAGCATCATATGCAATTCTATAAATCTCCTTCTGGATCTGCATCATCCAAGAAGCACATTGCATATAACAACTCAATCAACAGATCTCCAGGTATAATTTTAAAAAACACCAGGATGGTGGGATACTGCTAAGGTCTAAGTTATGTTTCGTGGCAAAGAACTTTAATGGGGGGAAAATTAAGCTTCAGCAACACCAAAGAGAAAAATTCAGTTGAAAATGAGCACTGCAAAGGATAAACTCTACTGATATATAGGTTTTGAAATTCATCAAACCACCAACAACATTAGAAAATCTGTCAAGAGTTACTATACTGAATGATTTCAAAATGTGAATTATTTACATAAAACTTTTAATTCCTTGTTTACTTTTCAACCTTGTGTTTCACAGAAATTTTAGTTAAGACCAGGGATAAATAGAAGGGCTAGCTCATTTCTTTGTTCGACTCCTCGCCGACGCGAGTCTAATGGGGGGGAGGTAACAGGCAATAATCTGACGTCACTGTGATGCCACCTGTCCCGATTTCCCGCGTTTAAAACAGTAGTTTCATTGAACTGCGAGACTATTTTCTAGGGGTTACATATCCCAAATTAATTTTAATAATATATATATCTATTTTCTAATAATGTATATATTTAAAATAATTTATATATATGTAATTTTAGTCAGTTTTTATTTTAAATTCTATATTGTAAAGTATCATTTACGTAATATGGCTTTTTGCGCTGCAGTAACGTGCCGTAGCACTTACAGAAGTATGAAAGGATGAGATATTTTATTTCATGGGACCAAAGGATCCAAATGAGAGTATGCTTTTGACGAAAGAATGGATACACAAATGTCAAAGATAAGATTCTATTAATGTGAAGAGCGGATAAATCTGCAGCGAACATTTTCTATGCAGTGTTTATGAAGAAGATATGAAAAATCGCTTGTTTGGATAGCCACAAAAAGAAACTGTTGAAATGGAATGCTGTGCCGAAAGTAAATTATGATGACAATAATAAATCGAAATTGATGATGATAATAATAAATCAAATTTTAATGATTTTGAAATAAAACTTACAAATGAAAATATAGATCATCCTGAATGTATAAGGATAAACAAGAATGCATTGATAATTTGAAGAACAAAATAATATCCTTAGAGAATTGTATTAAATTGTATTAAAGTATTGAAAAATAGAGAAAAGAAAAATTTTAGAATGTTTGTTCAGCGACAAAGAAGGTGGACGACATCTAGACAGAAATTGGTATCAGAAATTAAAATCTCAAATAGCGAAATTTAGGAAGGGGAGCACAAATCGGAGAATTTGGAAAAATGTCTAAAGCCTATTTTTATAAAGATGCAGATTAATGCATTACTGAAAAAGAAGAAAAAAATCAGGTGGACTAGTGAAAATATTTCACGTTGCATTGTCATAAGAGCTCTGCCATCTTAAAGCTATGATTTTTGGACAGAAAAAAAAGTTAAGAAAAAAATTGGAATATCTTTACCTAGTATTATCAAATTAAAGAAATGGTGTTTATTTTATTTTTTAGTGTTTTCTAAATTTTAGTGTAGTCCAAGAATTCAAAGTAATGTTCTTACTCTAAAGAAGGAAAGAGGCGAATATTTGTATTCTGTAGAAAAAAATATGCGTTCTCAGTTTCGATGAAATACATATAGATTGAAAACTCTGCTATGACTCTAAACTGGACTAAGTTGGTTCTTTTCAAAATGTGCAGTTTGTTTTAATCAGAGGTCTCATTTCGAGAGCTGCCTCAAATTACTGAGAAACCGTGTTTTAGATAGAGGATTTGTTTTAGAATATGTAACTGTTTTAAATTTTGATATTATTAAAGAGGTTTTAAATAGAGATTGAGAAGAAATCAAATTGTGTCACAAACTAAAACCAAATTATTTAATGGTCAAGGGAAACGAGAGACAAAAAGGTCGCTCCAGAGAAAACATTATTTTCAAAAAGTACCGCAAAAGGTATACTCTACCCCACAGGAAATCAGAAAGCATCTGACTTCTATGAGTTAATCGATAATATCTTCAGTATTATGAATAGTACCAAAATAGCACCAACAAAAATAACAAGTATTTAACAAACTAATTTTGTTAAGTACTTGTTAAAGTTATTCTTATTGTATCCTTTGTAACTAATTATTGATTAGATTTTGTGCTAGATTAGCATTCCAGATAAAATATAATAGCATAAAACATCAAAGTAATTGGCATAAAAAGACCTGCTTCCTTTACTCACACTTTTGAAAAATTAAATAACTGTTTTAGGTACTCTGAATAAAGCTATTTTGTCAAAATTAAGGTAACAATCTTATATACATTTATTTAATTGTAATATAGATATAAGTATAAATTCCAAAATTATTTTAAAAATATCTATTATATTGAATCGGAAGAGAATTATAACAATGTAAAATTTACAATTAGGCAAAAAATAAAACGTAGGTTAGCAGAAATGTTGTCATATATGTTTAAACCTATGTCAATGTAAAGTTGGTTTTTGAGTAAATTTAAATAGCTGCTATTGTAGTTATCTTAGAAGCAGTATAAAAATTCTCTCAGTTAGCATGCAAATAAAGAAATGATTAGAAATAAACGTGCATTAAATAAAAAAAACCTGCAAATAAAAATATTAAAAAACCACGGAACTTTATGTTAAAAGAGTAGCACATTTTATCTATTATTTTAAAATTGAGTAAGCATTATTAAATTTTTTAATGGTTCAGTCTAAAATGCATAAAGCAGTAACATTGCCTCTTCCAAATTATAGCTATTTTCACACACAGCTCATTTTAAACGCTGGTTCAAAAACGCTAACTTCCAAGCTGTGAATTATATTGGAGCGCTCAGTGTCATCATGGCTACGTCATCACTTCTCACTTTCTGCTTCAGGGGGAAAAGCTCTATGAGCTAACCCTTCTCTTCTAAGTCCTGGTCAAGACTATTAATTTCGAGGACAAACATGCACAGGTTTCTTGTCATCAGAAGCAAAGAAATCTATATATTGGCAGCAAAATTCAAGACAGAAAATAAACACAGCAAAGAAATAAATTTAGCAAAGCAACAACCTCGTGTTCATAGATTTTAGTCAAGACTCGATATATTTCAAAGGCAAACAGGTACAGGTCCCTGTTCATCTGGAGAAAAGAAATATAGCTTAACTGATTCTCCATGAATGAATTTTGCTTGCACTTTCTGCATTTGCTTCACCACATACTGGCTTAGATTCAAAAGTCACCAGAGGCAAGTGAATTGGTTTAAATTATGTCTACGAAAGCTTGTTTTCTTCTCCTGTTTGTGTTCTTTGTATGGTATGTTCAGGATTTCCTGATAGTTATAAAAGGTCCTTTGAAAATAAATAAGGGTGCACTGATTAACACAGATCAAGTGTTCAAAACAAATGTACACCTAAAAGACAACAGTATCTATCAGGAGACCAACATATAATCTTACAATACCAGCAAATATTCATGAATCATTTTATGTACACAATGAAGACTCTCACTATTACCTTAAGATTAGCTTAATCAATACATTTGGTGGACTGATCTTCTATTAAAGAATCTATCTATCAGCAGACCTACATATAATCTTACAATACCAGCAAAAAATATTCATGAATCATTTTATGTATATAATGAAGACTCTCACTAAAGATTAGCAGCTTAATCAATACATTTGGTGGAGTGATCTTCTAATAAAGAATCTATAGGACCTTAGTGTGAACAAAATCTGCACAGTCATAGGTACACTCTGCAAAAAAAAAAAAAAAAAAAAGGAAGAAGAAGAAGAGGAGGAGGAGAACGAAAAAAAGAAAAGAAGAGGACAGTTCTGTATCTCCCATTCTACTGGGCCGATTGCCGAAATTCAAATTGTGTTTTTCATGTCTCAAAAGCGTGACTTAGGCTATATATTAGATTTATATACAGCATTATTCTAACACAGATATTTTGATACAAAGTGCGACCTTTTGCTGAAATAACATATCATTTTTTTTCCATATTCTGATTCTAATGTTTGATTCGATATTCAAATTATGCCTAGATATTAAATTTTGTAATTTATAGAGAAATTTAAAAATTTATCTTGCCACATTTTTTTTTAGTTTGCACCAAGAATAATTCACTTGGCAGAATTTTTAATCTATAGTAAACTACTTTTCTTCCTTTTTTTTTTCCATTGATGCACGAGAAGAAAAAAGATCCATCATTCATTCTTTCAAATAATTTTAACAAAAAGCGTAAATCACATTTTCGTTATTATTGCTTATATTAAATATATGCCAAATTTAAAAATGTGCCAAAATGTAAATTCACTTATATTTTAGGAAATTTTGAACTAAAAAACTCTAATTTTTTGAAGATATGCTCAGAAATACATCTACTTTAAGATGATGTTAAAAATTTTTTAGGTTATAATACAAAAATTTTTTCAAAAAATTTACAAAAAATATTTTTAAATACATATTTAAAAAATAAATAATAAAAAATGTGCAAATCATACTTGGATTAAGCCTAAATTTCGAATCTCTGGTAGAAGCAATCAAGTAAGTTTAATACAAAAAAGAGATATTAATAAATATATATCAAATTCAATAAACACTGAGGAGCTAAACTTTGGAAAGCTAATTTTTAAAAAAGTACTCATGCGGCTTTAACAAAACTTGGCAGTTTGGCATAAATTGAGTTTTCGAATCGAAACATGGAAAATAATTAGCTTGTCATTTCAGAAAATGCCCGATTTTGTGTCAAAATACAATTAAAACAATGCTATATATAAATATAACAATGCTATATATAAATATAATATATATCACAAGACACGCTTTGGAGACAAAAAAAAAAAAAAAAAAAAAAAACGCACGTTGAATTTCGTCAATCAGCAATAAAAATAGTAATAAATTTACTATTTATTACAAGAGGTTATAAAACTGTGTTCCCCCTTTTTTTTGGTGAAGTGTATCTAATGTGACTTTCTGCCATCTTATAAAGTTCATTAACATAATTAAATGCAATGTTGCAAGCAGTGCATGTTTGGTTTACTAGATAGATTTCAACTATAACGGGATTGCAGAATTCTATATAAAACCATATTATCAGACATAATTTATGCATAAAATTGTTAACAGAATTTTTTTAAATTATGAAATACAGTTAAGTATATTTTTTAGAGATAAAATGAACAAGTCTCCCTGCACATACATAAAAAACGAGGACAGACAAAATTAGGTAATAAATACTAAAATACACCAAATTTATGTGTGTTAGAATTCATATTAATTCACTTCTATCTGCCTAGATTCAAGAATTAAAAGGAATAATATTATATATACATATTTGTTCCATAAGAAAAAATAGTATAGAGAATGTTTGTTAAATGTTGAAATATATACACACATACTTAAATGATTATTAATTTAACCCAATGGTGTTCAAACTGTATTGTATGGAATTTAATGAGTTTTAGGCAACTCTCTTATGCATTCTGGAAATCTAATCAAAATCTTTAAAAAAAATTTTAGCCTTATATTGAAGTTAAATATCTAAAATTATTTATTACATAATAACTTTTGAACAGTTCTTTTACTACTGTTACATGAAATATGAACAAGATCTGTTTTTATGAGCATTTTATCAATGGAATATAAATGCAGCAATTTATGGAACAACAAGAAAGCATCAAATAAACAGGCTGCAGGAACTTCAGTTAGCCAATCTGGAATTCTGATTACATAGCTAAATTGCTGTTTTCAGCTTCAGTCTGATGCCAAGAAAACAGTACACTGGCATATTTCAAATACTTCTCCAGTATTTATTTCTCTATGGAAGGAGAGGTTTAAAAGTTAGTTTCAAAAGTTTCTTTTGAGTTGACGAAGTTTCAAATAACTGGTTCAGCTTAATATACATTTATCATAAGTCAATGCAGCACATGCAAATTATTACAGTCAAAAGTCGTTAATTCGGACACCCATAATCCGGACCTCAAAGCTAAAAACTTTCTGTGCATGCGCCGCGTTGACACATGCGCATAGGCATTTACGCGTGCGTGTAAGACATCTTACGACCGCGCATTTGCGTGTGCGCAAGCGCAGAATACATTTTCGCGTGCGCGTTTTATGTATAACAGATGGTATAAGCTAAAATTATCTATTTCAGTTAATGTTGATGATTGCGTTGTTCCTTTTAATTTTCGAATTGGATCCGGCTTATTATTTTTTGCAGACTGTAAGAGCAATACTATAAAAGTAAATTTGAACTTTCGATTATGTCAAATAGAATTTCCGATTCTGGAGCTCCCAAAGGATCGTACAAAACGAAAGTATGTTTCGATGTCCATCAAACAAAAAGTGGAATTGCTGCAAAAAATGGATAAAGACATGAAGAATGTGACAGAGAGGTTAGTGAAAACGAAAAAATTTTGATTGACAAGTTAGTCGGTATTCTCGGCACAGCAATTAACGGGACTTGAACAGTGGAACTTTGTAACTGAACAAAAAAATTATGTCTGTTTATAGAATTAAAGAGAAAGTATTATCACATAAAACGAAGCAACTTAAACAACTTACATTGAAAGAAATGTTAATAAAGTAAACAAATAAATATTAAGCTTTTTTTTTTTGTAAATTTTGATACCTTTTAGATCATAATTGTTCTTTATTTCATAAATTACGGTTTCATATTTTTAATTTTAGAATTTCTGCATGCCATCTTACGCGATTTAAACTGATGATCTATAATCCAGAAAAATCGATAATCCGGAATCGCCGAAGTCCCGACGAGTCCGGATTAATGACTTTTGACTGTATTACTCTTCAATGATATACACATATTTCACTAGTGTTAGCATTCACCAGAACACTTTACAAAATTTCAAAGTTTTTCCCCCCAGCAACCTATATACATAGGTAAGGAAGGTAATGTTTTTAGTCCAAAAATTCAATAATAAGTTTTAACCTTTTCGACCTGATTTTTGCATGATTAAAATTTAACTATGAAAAGTAGTTTAATTTTAAATTTTCCTGTTTCCTGGAAACCTCCTGGGACATATTGTCAAATGGAACTATTTTTGTACCAATCATCTAGGATATTACCCTTTCTCAGAAAGCAAAACTAAAATTTATGGTAAAAAATAATGTAAATATTACAAAACATAAATTATGTCATATGCACTAGTTCATACACAACAGAAGTTTTCATACATGTTTCATAAACACAAACATAATATATCAGCATGTAGTAATTTGATCACACGTGGGACATATCAGCTCACTGTTAAATATGACTGGGACAATATATCCCACAAGAATTTATTGAAAATTTCCTAAATCTGACATTAAAAATGTTAAATTACTACTTAATAAGAAGAATAAGAACTATTTTATACTATGTATGCCTTAAATGAAATAGTACTTACTGTAAAATTTAAAAAAAAAAAAAAAAAAAAATAGACAAATCGAAGCTTTAGTAATCGGCGTGCTCAAAAACATAAGTGCACCATCTCCAATCTGTTGCCAGGTTTCTTTAATCATATATTTGTTCCCTAATTCTTTACAAACACTGCAAATCTAACAATCCATTTAATTTTTTTTAATATATATATATACAGTGAAACCTTGTTACAACAACATTTTAGGGACCAAATAAATATATTGTTGTAGAGAGGCATATTGTTATATCCAGGCCCACATATTTTGAGCATTTAATAAGTTTTATTATTATTATTATTATTATTATTATTATTATTATTATTATTATTAGTTTAAGGTGCATAACATACTACTTTTAAGTCTATATTTAGAAGAAATTAATTTGCAAAATACTAATAATAGTGGTTTAAATACTAAAAAAATAAATAAATAAGATAAATTCAGAAAATAAGCACAGAAATATTCACATACCTGAAAAAACTTTTTATTGAAAATAATCCAATACTTTTGTTTGTTTATTGATTTTTTTAACTGTTAAGTTCACCAATACTGTATGCATTGAGTCTAGTGCACGAAAATGTTTTTCATTTGTCGACGGAAGGCTTGAAAAAAATGTCCGTAGAGAATTCACAGATTGAAGAGCTTCCTGGGATGACAATAAGGACTGCGATGGACCTGTATTATCATCATCATCTTCATCATTGTTTCCTATCTCATCAGTAATTTCAGAGAGAATATCTTCATCAGTAACTCCTGCGAAAACCATAAGATCATCATCTGCTGTTAAATAGTCTTCTATACTAATTCCAAACTTTTTACCGCTTGTTTCCTCAAGTTGGGATACGGATTTTTTGATGTGCAAAACACATTCTTGATCACCTGAGAGATCATTGTCTATGGAATTTTCATCATTATCAGATTTCTTATCTTCCATAACACAAAGACAGGCCTTTTTCCAGCAATTCCGAATGGTTTTTTCTGTTACTTCCCACCAACTTCCAGCAATATTGTCACACGCTTCCTTGACATTTACAGCTTTGAAAGGGTCTTCTACTTTATTTTCAAAGTTTACAAGTATGGAGTCCACCAACCATTTTCTGTAATATCCTTTGAAGCACTTAATTATGCCCATATCAAGAGGCTGTAAAATTGAAGTGCAATTGGCAGGGAAAAAAGCGATTTCAATATTTTGTAGCTTTGGAAATGAAGTGTGAGCACCGCAGTTATCTATCAACAAAACGATTTTTTTCTTTCTCTTCTTCATTTCATTGTCTAACTTCTGTAACCATTCGGAAAAAAATTTAGACGTCATCCAAGCCTTCTTATTTGCTTTATACTCCACAGGAAGACTTTTCACGTTCTTAAAGCACCTTGGCTTTAATGATTTACCGATGACGAGAGGTTGTATTCTATGCGTTCCTGTGCTATTTGTACACAGAAGAACAGTCAGTCTCTGCTTTGATTTCTTCCCTCCATAACACTTTTCACCCTTGAATGCCAATGTTCGATCGGGTAGGAGTTGGAAAAACAGCCCAGCTTCATCTGCATTATAAATGTCTTTTGGAGCATACTTTTCTAAGATTTCTTTCATCTTGTTTCGCCGCCATTCATTTGCGTCGTTTATCGGGGCTGACTTTTTCTCTCCGTGAACTTCTTGGAAAGTTATTCCATGACGATCGCGAAAACGCATTAACCAACCATTGCTAGCTTTGAAAGTTTCGTTCCCTAGCATTGCTGCAAATTTCTGTGCTTTTGCACATAATAAAGGTCCATTTATTGGGACATTTGTTGCTCTCATCTCTTGAAACCATTTTAAAACAGCAGCATCAATGTTTTCATTTGTCGCAACTTTCTGTCGTTTTTGCTCTGGGTTAATTTCATTTGAAGTTACAGCATCTTCGATTTGCTTTCTCTTTTTTAGGAACGTTGCAACTGTAGATTGCGATAATCCATGTTTCTTAGCCGCATCAATCTGCTTCATTCCCTCATCAATAACATTGATAACGTTCAGTTTATCTCGAAAAGATAGTTGCTTTCGCCCTGCCATCTTAGGGAACAATATCGCATGAAAGAAAGAAAAGTTTAAACCAAATGTTTCGCGTAGAACTCAAAATCGTAAAGACTATAAAACAACCTTTGAACTCACTTTTCAGTACATCACTTAACAACACCCCGCCTCCATCTCCCCCGTTCCGCTAACAAAGGGCACTTGTTCTGTGACAAGGTGACCAGACAGGTCTAGATGTCCTTAAACCTTATCAGAATTCCAAAGCTTACTGGGAAATGAGACTAGGCATACATTTACACTTCACCCCCCACCCACTCCAATTCCCAAAAAAGTGGTCTTCATCTGTTTTGAAATCTGAACAATAGCTATTTATTCAGAGATAAGTTGAATATCCACAATGAGTCTTAATAGACGGACGAAAAAAAAAAAAGCATTTGAAAATCAAAATATTATTATAAAGGGAGAAAACAATACTGAAATTTAGATTGAAAAAATCATTTTACAGAGGTTTATTGTTCTAGAGAATATAGCAATATTGAGGGGAGATTAACATTAGTTTATATGCAAAATCACCGGGACCACAAAACATTATTGTAGTAGAGGGAGTTATTGTTGTATCTGGTATCGTTGTAGCGAGAGTTTACTGTGTGTATATATATATATATGTATACAGTCAAAAGTCGTTAATCCGAACTCATCGGGACTTCGGCGATTCCGGATTATAGATCAGTTTAAATCTGGTAAGATGACATGCAGAAATTCTAAAATTAAAAATATGAAACCATAATTTATGAAATAAAGAACAATTATGATCTAAAGGGTATCAAAATTTACAAAAAAAAAGCTCAATATTTATATACAGTCATAATCTCTTCCTCTGTGACACAGCTCTGTTGTTTTACAAATTTTAGGTATTTTTCACCACGTTCCAAACCCTCATTAAAATATATTTTCTCACTTCTGTCAAATTTACTATCTGTGTCGGTGTCGGAATCATTTTCTTTCTGAGACAAGTTCAAAACAGAGCCAATGATTTCATCATCGGTCATCTGATATGGCAGGCTCATCTGAACACATCATACATTCAATGATATCTTCTTCTTGCAAGGCCCCCTCATTTATTCTTTCTTTTGAATATAAAAGCAATTCTCTTGCTTTAACCCTTGCTGCAATGGCCCTAAAACCTGAAAATTCACTGTCATCATTCTCAGTTTCAATAAACAGAGAAGATGGCCATACATTAGGCTAGGAATTTACTAGTGTTGTTTGGGAAACATAATTCCATGATTTTGCTAACAAATAAATGCAGGCTTTGATGGTGATTTTTTTTTTAATAATCAGAAAAAGACATAGAACGGTCACATGAAAGAATTTTTTTCCGAAACTCTGATTTATATTTTACCTAGATACAGATTGGGGGGGGGACTTTCACCATGATGTCAATAATTTGGTAGTTTCGGCTCTGATATTTCCGTTATGAGTCATTATTCAATAAGTATTTTTTCTTCGATATTTCGTTCTCCATGTTGCGGTTTCCGGAATTATAAATTGAAGATTTATTTTCGGTATTTGACTGGTGTTGTATATGGTGCTTTTAAAAATTCTGAGACTGTTCAGTCATCGATCTGTAAATATGAAACTTAACATTATAAGACCAGAGGAAAGTGATCATGCGCTATAAGATTTTTTTTTTTTTTTTACTTAGTATTCTGAAAATCATTTATGAAATGATTGTATACAATGTCACACAGAGTTTGGATAATCTTCTGAAAGAAAGATAATCGCAATGGATGAAAGCATTGCTTTCTTGGAATGGGTTTTCCTAGTATTAATAATTTCAGTTCAAGCAAATATAAATAAATTGCCTCAAATTTGCAACAGCTAAAAATATTAAATCATAAAAAATCATCTGTATTTCAAACAAAAATACTTACACCACTCTGAAGCTCCATAATCTGTTCCTTTGCAGATACTCCTCCAATGATTAGCAGCTCCCTAAAAAGGAATACAAGTATGTACATTAAATAAACTAAAGAAAAATTACTATTCACAAGGAAAATTCTAAAACTTTCAAGAAATTCAGGTAAAGTATAGATTTTGTAAACTTTGGGAATCCAACTTCAATATTCGTGATAGATTATAGTTTAAAAAAAGGTGAGGGAAAGAACTTAATTACCTCCTTAGGACTATATTTCAAATGTATTTATTCTGCACACAATGCTTGTAATGATAGTTATTCTAAGAAAGAGATTATTTTAAACAAGACAAAACTGAATTTTCACAAAATTAAAAAAGTAAACAATTTGCAATATATAAGTTTAAAGTTTTGCAGTTTGAAGCTTAGTTTTCAATCTGTATTAATATAGTTTATATTAATTTTATATTATTATGCATTAATATAGAGCATATTAATTACATATCATTATGTATTAATACAGTTATGCATATAGTAATGCAGATTTCAATCAATATTAAGATGAATGTGTCAAGATAAATTCTTTAACTATTCTTCAATTATGATGAATCACAAAATTTTAGGACATTTGTTAACGATAATTGCTCAGCTTTGTGGGCTGTACAGTTAGTTACACTCATTACAGATATATGACTGTGTGATTCAATATTCAAATTCACTAAATATCCATTGCGAGAAAACTGTGCTTACAAGCACCATGATACAGTTATAGAGTGGTACCTCGGTATACAACATTCATTCCGCCCAGAACCTTGGTCATATACCAAACGAATTGAAACAGAGGAAAAATAATTTGAAATAATTTACAAAAAAATCCTATTATTATTATAATAACACTGTTTAGTTTTAAAACACATATACAGTGGGTGAAATATACAAGTGTACATATAAATGAAGCACTGCTAATGACACTATTTATTTTTAAATACGCTGTTAACATTTTTATATACACTGTAAACACACACCACACATTTTAAAAAAAACAGTGTATTTTAAAATATATAACACTGTTTAAGTTATAACACTATGTAATTTTAAAATACATATTCCTGATTAGGTAAATAGATAAGTGAGATAAATGAAGCACTGCAAATGACACTAAGTACTATTCTGCTATCCAGATCAAAAGAAATTTTTTAACATGCTTTAATGGTTCCAAACTTTGTTTCATAATCGGTTTTCTCCCCTTCCCAGTGTTAGGCAATTTAATGGCATCACTGATTTTTACAATCACAGGTGCAATTGTATTCAGCACATGGTATGCAATTGCAGAGTCCCAGATACACATGGTATTTTCAGATTTTTTAAAAAATCCCTTTCTTCACCTCCATGATGATTCTAACAACTTTCTTTGTTGCTTGACTCTTCTCATTAACTTTTCTAAAATTCACTGCTAAAAAATTTTTAAAAATTTATGCAAAAAAAGACAAAATGACTTTGAAATTCAGAGTTGCAATGAAGGTTGTTTACTGAATAGTAGCAACAAGCGTACTGAAGCTTGTGGGCAGTCATTGAGCTGTTTCAAAAGAGTGAACAAATGTAGTGTGCACAGTCATGACTTATCAAATTGGTTGCGTCCCAAACAAATGTTACACACACGCACACAAAAAAAGTTTTCACATCCTAACAGGATACATTTCAAAGTGGACAGATATCACTTTATTTGCATAATAAACATAACTTGATATAATACTGTGGAAAAGCGAATATAAGAATCTCAAAAGTAAATAATGGGGATTACTCTGCAACTGGTAATATTTTTCTAAATATGTGACATGACTAGCAAATTTAATTTCAAATGCAGTTCCAATCTCAAAACTATTTCTTTCTTGAATAATCTCAAGATTCATCAAATTGGATCCCATCTGCATCTTCTATATAACTTATATACCTTCTATATAACAGCTTATCATCAGCATTTACAGTTACTACTCTAAAGAAAAATCCTAATTATTTTAATATAAGTCTTATGTAGCTTGAAACATCACAAAATTAAATGAGACAATATACAACATGGAACTCAAAATAAAAGCATGTAAGATTATAACCTGAGCAACATAATACATTAACAAGCATCTATTCAATATGCATTCTTTTTACTTCCTTGTATGAAGTAATAGATGTATTACAATCACAAAAAATTTCGGGTGTCATGCTTCGATGAAAATATCCATTTTCACCACTCTTGAATCCATTCGAACATTTTTTTTTTTTTGCATGACATCTGTTGGTACAGACAAAATAAAGGTCTCTTTTTTCCAAAATGAAATGTAAAATAAGTATGGATTTTGAAGGAATTTTTCATGTCGTCTGTACATATGAACACATGTATCTTGCATAACTCAAACATGAACAGCCATAGAACGTTCAAATTTTGTGTATGAGACTGCTATAACATCTAGTTGTACACCTTGCTTTTTTATAGCAATTAGCCACATCAAACCTGTTTGTGTATGTATATACAGTGGTGGTCAAAATTGTGGACACTTTTGGAAATTTTTATGTCTTTGAACTTTGTATGCTTATAGAAAATGTTACGTTTCACAAAATGCAAAATTGTATATATCATTTTAAAGAGAATTTATTACTGAATTCAATACAAAACATAAAATTCAATTATTTGCAATACAGGAAAAGTTATATGTACTTTAATATAAATAAAAAACACAGTTATGAAGTGGTTTGTAATGTCTAGCTTTCCTGGCCAATCACTGTTCTTGTTCTGAGAACCAATCAAATGTTAGTAACTGCCAGTAGAAGCTGACATCATGTTTACACTTGAAACAATTCATTATTTTGCTTTGTTCTGTAGAAGGAGGACCTGTTTCTTATACACTGCAATTATAAGTATGAATTTTCGTAAAAATTTTTAATATTTAGTCAAGAAGCAATGACATCAAATAAAAGAGTACATTGGACACCTAGAAAGAGATGTAATATTATTGTGTTACGAGAAAGTGGTCTTTCCTAGGCTGAAATTGCAAGACAGGTGGGTGGTTCAGTGACTACATCTGGAGTCTGAAAGTTTTGTTTATGATATCAGGAGACAAATTCAATAAAAAACAAAGAAGGAAAAGGCCAAAAAAGGTGCACCACATTTATTGATGACAGAAGAATAAAAAGACTATGTCTCCAAGATAGAAAAATGTCATCAGCAGCCATCAGAAGTGATCTGAATGATGCTGGTGTTTCTGTCAGTTCAAGAACAATCAGGAGAAGATTAACAGATGTTGGACTGAGAGGTAGAATTCCACGAAAAAAGCCTTATCTTAATTTTCAGCAACAAAAAAAAAGACTACAGTGGGCAAAGGAACACATTAATTGTACAGATGATCAGTGGTCACAAGTTATATGGAGTGATGAAACCAAGATATCGTTATTCGGTAGTGATGGGCGAAAATATGTAAGACGTAGAATAGGAGAAGAGCTACATCCTGACTGCATTCAAGCAACTGTGAAGAACCCAGTTAGTGTTATGATTTGGTCATGCATGTCAGCAGATGGTATTGGTCGCCTTCATGTCATCGATGGGACACTGAAAGCCAGAAAATACATTGAAACTATTCTAGAACCAAAACTTCTATCTTCCATCAGAGATCTCTTTCCCAACAATGCTTAATTTATTTTTCAGCAGGATTCTGCTACTTGCCACATGGCAAAAATATCGAAAGAGTGGTTTCGTACAAAGAGCATTAAATTATTGTCATGGCCAGGAAACAATCCTGACCTCAATCCTATCGAAAATTTGTGGCACCGTTTGAAAACTCTTGTCCGAATGAGGCGCCCATCAAATAAAAAAAAACTAATTGAGGCTATAATTGTTTCCTGGCATCATGTAATAACGAAAGAAGAGCTTAAAACTCTTGTCAGCTCAATGAAACGTCGATGTGAAGCTGTAATAAAAAATAAAGGGTACCCTACTAAGTACTGATAACTCACTGCAATCATCACTATCTAATGTATATCGATAACTATTATCGTTTAACTTTTTTTGTATTGCAAATAATTGAATTTTGTATTTTGTATTGAATTCAGTAATAAATTCTCTTTAAAATGATATATACAAGTTTGCATTTTGTGAAACGTAATGTTTTCTATAAGCATACAAAGTTCAAAAACAAAAAAATTTCCAAAAGTGTCCACAATTTTAGCCACCACTCTATATATACTCACTCTTACCTCGTGACCCACTAGCAGCCAAGCAGTACAGTTGCTGAACACTAGCAGCTTCAACACGGATTCGATACCAGGCGAATGAACTGGCTGCATGGGCATTTTCCTGCTTTTCCCATGTGTAATGAGTATAGAATTCAGTTTTCCTTAGAAAGTCCTTGACGAAGGCAAACCTTCCCTTAAGCAGGTAGCCCTAGTTAGCTTTACCTTAATCAATGAAACTAAATCCTCTTACTATGTGAGCTCCCTTTTTTATTATTATATGTTGCTAAATTGTGCATTTTTTGCTTTAAAAGTGACTGAACTATATATATACATATATATATATATATTTATGTTCTGGTTACGGTTTTCACGCTTTTGTTTATGTACATGGTAGAATTATTGGCAATTTAAAAGAGTATGTGGCACTATACCTAATATATCAGCTATTTGTTTACATTTGAAACTCTTAGTAGTATAGTGAATTAAGTCAGTTGGTGCTCCAACTTCAGTATCATTTTGCCAAGTGGGATCAAAAGTTACCTTTAAATTTTTGTGCCCTGAAAATTTTGTTTCTCTGCTTGTTGGACAATTTGCTTGTTTTTGCACAGAAACTGTAATTTTATTTGCAAAATTTGTTTTAACTGTATTTGATGTTTAAGATTTTTCTATATTTTACTATTTTTTATATATTTGTTTTGAGTTTTTAGATATTTTTGTCTTGCAGCAAAGCAAGAACTGAATTGATTGAATGAGAAATAAATCTCTAATGAAATTTGGGAAATAAATTTAAATGAACTACAGAAAAATAAATAAATAAATAAATGTGTATAATTTAGCACACCGTACAAAGAAGTCATCTGTCACATCAGATTTTTTTTAATATGCCAAGTTTTCTTTTCTAATAAATATTTCTTAATTAAATTTTAAATTTATGTTAGCTTTATACAAATCGAGAAGATTTGACGTAACTAGAAAATCATATCTCTTTGCTTAATAGTATGACCATAGTGCATTTGTCAGTCTTTCCCCAGAAAAAAAATTTAGATGATTCAAATGCAGACCACAGAAGAATTTTAAATTTAGACAAATCCAGATTAAAAAACTATTTTGTGAGAGTCAAGTAAAATAACTTAAGTTTTACTTTAAG
This sequence comes from Stegodyphus dumicola, assembly GCF_044657685.1. Lineage (NCBI taxonomy): Eukaryota > Metazoa > Arthropoda > Arachnida > Araneae > Eresidae > Stegodyphus > Stegodyphus dumicola. The sequence continues at coordinate 93,182,837 of NC_140777.1, forward strand.
TTAAACTTTCTTAATTATTATATTTTGAACCTTGGATGTTTTCATTGTGCAGATATAGGAATTCTTTGTCATAGGGAGAACAGTCGAATAATTGAGTATAAGGATTGCTTTGAAAGTTGCGAGTTGACATATAAGGATTGCTTTGAAAAGCTTCGCTAGTTTTCATTAAATGTTTCTGAACGCTGATATGCTGATGTTGGTATACTATAGTAACGATTATTTGGATAATAACAAAAACTACGAGAATTATTTGCCTAATGACAAAGTTGCTCTCATGAAGAACATTTTAATTAAACTGGCTGGTTTTCACCCTACACATACAGGATGGATAAACAGGTCATAAGCTCTCTGCACAAGTGAACTGTGATCATGAATGCAGTGAAAAATGAATCGTGGCTATCATCTTCACTGTCCTCACCATGAAATAGGGTAGCTGGCCATAAATTATGCAAAGCATTTTTTAACATATCTGGAGACACATCCTCCCACGATCTTGCGATGCTCCACACAGCAGGTTTTATGCTAAAAAATATCAAAAAGCCTTGTCATTGTTCAAGAAATTTAGCATATGACACCCAAACTGCCCCACATGGCCGTACATTCAGACAATCAGAACTGCCCGAAAATGGCCAAGATAGTGATCTTGTTTTCTTCCCTTACCCCCTAAGGTTTGCAGTAGCAGGTACAGTTTGCCTAATGCATTATATCAGTTTAGTGCAGACAGCTTGTCCTAAGAGGTTTCTTATCTTTAGGTTGCACATGACATTTCATTGTTAATTCTTTTTTGGTACAGTGTGCTTTTAAGCTTTAATCAAAATGCGCAAATAATGCAAAGTTTTAACTCAACAAGAAATTGAGGTTATTCTTTTTAACAATGCAGATGGGTCAGATTTGAATTAAAAAACTAAATAAATGATAATGAAGAAGCATCACTTATAGCAGAAGATGAAGATGAGCATAGAGCAAATCTGGAAGCAGATGTTTCAAATTGTAACGAAGAGCCAGTAAAAACCTGGTCTATTAATGTTAACAATGGTGCCGTAATTTTGTCCCCATTTAACAGCTTTTCAGGACCAATTCATAATTTACCTGTTGGTGTTTCACTTTTACAATATGTAAAGTTGTTTCTCACGAATGAAATTTGTGAATTAATTCTCATAAATACAAATAAATATGCTGAATTCTGTGCAAGAAAGTGTGACACTGTTGATCTGTCAATGGGAAAAAATTTCATCTATAAAAGAAATGTGGGCACTCATTACAGTCCTTCTCATAATGAGTATTATAAAATTATCAAGAATAAGTGATTATTGGTCAAATAATGCAATGCTTGCAAATGGTGAAGAAAATGATGAGCAGAAAGATATTTTTGGAAAACAAGCATTATTTTCATTTGTCAGTTGGGGAAACTGAAGTTAAAAATAACGAAGATAACTTTATGTATGCACAAAAATTAGAGCCCATCATTACATATTTCAGAAACAAATTTCAGCAACATTTTGAGCCTTATGCTGAAGTATCAATTGATGAAGCACTAATTAAATTTAAAGGTAGATTAGGGATTGTGCAATATATGCCTATGAAACCAGCTAAGTGTGAATTAAAGATATGGATGCTCTGCACATCTCGCTTAGGATATGCTTACAACTTTGAACTTTATTGTGGTAAAAAAGATTAGATACCAAGATCAGGAAACGGTTTAGGATATGATGCAGTTATGCACTTAATAAAAGCACTTAAGAACAAAGGCCATGAAATCTATTTTGACAGATTTTTCACCAGCATAGACTTGATGTCCGAGTTATACAAATCTGGATAATTATCATGTGGAACTGTGATGTCAAATCGGAAAAACATGCCTGAGAACATCAAGCAAATGAAGATAGGAAATCAATACGACAGTGTTGTTATGCAATGCAAAAGCCTGCCGAATTTACTTTATTCATCCTGGCTTGAAAAAAAATTGATACATATCATTTCCACAAACTGTAAAAATAAACCATGTTTTACTACAAGAAAAAAAGGCCTCAAAAAAAAAAAAAAAAAAAACATAGTACCATGTCCACCTACATTTGTCACGTACAATAAGAATATGGGAGTCGTAGATCTAGCAGATCAGCGTCGAAAATATTACTCAGCTTCTAGAAAATCCTCAAAATGGTGGATGTACATATTTTGGTTCCTTTCAGGCACGTAGTACGTTTAGAATAACGCCTTTATAGTTCATAGAGTCTCTAATTATCCAATCCTAAAGCGATCAAAGCAGCTATACGACTATACGAATTAAGAATCCGCATCACAAAATTCATTTCAAAAATGAATCTCGGGCATATTTTCGCCTAGTGCATTTCATGATAACAAACATGCAAAAATTAATGGTCATAAACGCACTTGTGTTCAATGTAAAGAATTAGGAAAAGAGACAAACGCAAAGAGATGTATTGAAAGTTCTTGGGAGTGTGATATATGAAAAATGTGCTTGTGCAAATCATGCTTTTAGGCTTCGAATTTTAGTTACTAAAATACAAAAAAGGCCCTTTTCAGAACCATACAATTTCAGGTACAGTTCTGCTATCAGGACCAGATTCAGAAATGTACGTATGTATGCATGGATGTGTGTGTTCATGTACGCATATATCCCTTTCAGGACGGGCGTCCCATATACGCATTCCCTAAGAACATCTTTTTCAGCCGGGCGTCCCATCCATGCATCAGTAAAGATCGCATTCAGAGGACGGGGGATGCGTATATGCATTTTAAGGTGGAACGTTTTCTGAAGGCCACTAGATGGCATCCTGTGTCCATTACTTTTGAAATGAACACAGTTTTAGGTTCCTGACCTTGAGTTTGATATATTCTGCTTGACCTTGATATTTTACTCATCAGCTGTTTGAGGGTGGGGGTAGAGGGAAAGCGTAAATAGAGGTGAGCTCTTTAATTTGCTACGTGCTAATGAAAACATTCTCGTATCCAATTTATATCCAATTCCTTTTTTTATTCTATTTCCTCTACTATGTACAGTCTCTCTTTTTTCCTCTACTATGTACGGTCTTTTAGGGTTACTGTGCAGAGTTGGAGTTTTTTTACGTTTTGCATAGCCTTCAGATATATTTCTGTTCCTTCTTTTTTTATTTAGGAAAGCCTCACCTCCAGTCTATTACGGCGGGAAGGCGCTATTTATCAGAGGAAGAATACCCTTGTGTGGTTAGTGAACCATTTAACTAACGTAAATGAGAATACTGATTCATTTTCTAAAGAGTTAAAAATAGATACTTTTTCTAAGAGTTACAAAGTGATACTTCTCTGTGCTTTGAGATTTACCACACTTGTTCTCATTTTAAATTTTGTTACTTCTTACTGTAAATAGTCTTTATTGTATTCTTTTTATTAATTTTAAACTTTATTGATGTTTATCAATTAAAACTTTGGAATAATTTGAAAAGCACTTCCGAAAATTATTTTAGAAGATAAGCAATTTTTTAAGTATATTTTCATGTAAAATAAAGAAAAAAATGTTTTAAGGGCTACTTTTAACGTATATAAGAGCTCAAGTAATAATCTAAAATGATACCAAAAATTACGATGCTAGAAGCAAAACTTTTGTTTTTCTGATTTTTGTTATAAAATTAGGCTTAGCGATGCAAAACCTCCGTCCTGTACAGTGACTGCCTTCGATTCTCTTCCGTCCCGCACGAGCGTCTTAAACAAAGGTGTGCCGTCGCGAAAAGGATATATATTTTAAGTACGAATGTATGTGTGAATATACATAGACACATATATGCATACACATGTGCATACACTCATATATTTCTGATCTGGTTCTGGTTACAGAACAGTATCCAATTTCAAAAATGTGAAAACATTATTGTATCATCACAAAAACGTGTATAAAATGTGTATATAAACATAGATACATTTATGCAAGTGACGCATTTATGTATGCATATATCTACCTACAAATTTATATGAGTGATAATATGCACATGCATATTTACCTATAACATACGCAGAAATAATAATATACATACACAACTAAATAAATGAAAACATGGAAAAACAATGACATTTATAAACGCACTTTGAAACTCATACTATTCATAAAATCATAAAAATGTCTATAAACTATTATACTGTCTATAAACTATTCCACACAAAGATAGTATCAAACAACTAATCAATAAATACAAAGACCCTCATTATTTTTGGAAAAGGAAACACAAAGTCAAATAAAGTAAAATGAAAAAATAACGCATCACATTAACTAAAAAATAGCAACTTAACGTGCAAAGAAAGTAAATGAAGTGAAATCTTAATACTCCATTCAATAAAAGAAAAAAGCAATTCCTGTAAAAATGGAATTTAAAAAAAGAAAATTATTTATTTATATTATATTCATCACAGGGTGTTAGGGTAGCCCATTGTATATGGCAAAGTACAACAGGTATCTGCTTGAGAATTGGCGTGCTTTTCCCAACGGAAATTGGCTCATATTTATGTTACACATGACAGCAATAAAATTGCTGTTTAAAAATTTAAGGATTATATTTATTTTTAATCAATTTATTCCTTCGTATAAAAATAACGGAAGTAAACAAAATCTCAGTCGTGATCATAACAAAGTCAGACAGGCTTGTTGGTCTGACCTTCAAGGATAGGTTTATAAAGAATGGGGTTAAAGACTAATGGAATCTTTATTAGAAAGTACACTCATGTCCAAAATTATGTTTACATGCATAAATTCACGGATTTCTCAGAGACTAATAATTTAATGAATTTTCGTGGAATCATACATAACATGATGGCACATAAATGCAAAAGAAAAAATTGAAGATTACCTCATATGATATAAAATTGTAGCATGAAACAATAAAAATGGTAATAAAGTGTGACAAAGAGAGTTAACAAAAAAAAGGAATGATTCAGAAAAAGAATTAAGTCTTATGAATTTAATATGGAATATGATCTCCCCTGACTTGTACACACATATCACAACGTGTTTTAAGGCTGGAAATAACGTTGTTAACCACAGTTTGGGGAATTAATCTCCACTCTTCCAGCAATGCCGTCTTCAGAGTATTTACATCTCTAGGAGGAGGATGTATACATGCAATTGCTCTTCCAAGGTAGTCCCATAAGTTCTCTATCGGGTTAAGGTCAGGAGAGTTTGGTGGCCAAGGTATTCGCTTAATGTCTTCCCTTTCAAGGAATTCATCAACGAGGTTTGCTCGATGTGGACGGGCATTATCATCCATAAATAAAAAGTCAGGTCCATATGCACCCCTGAAAAGTCTTACATAAGGATCAAAGCCCTCATCCCGATATATCTGGCCTGTCACAGATCCGCTGCTGAACACATGTAGGGGCGTACGTCCATCGATCATTATTCCACCACATATCATCACACCTCCACTATCGAAACGGTCACGTTCCACAATGTTCGAGGGATCATTTCGTGTTCCTGACTCCCTCCAGATGTAAACACGTTTAGAATCACCAGTTAAACTAAACCGCGACTCATCAGTAAAGAGAACATGGGACCATTGATGTTCAGTCCAGTTTTGATGTTCTTTACACCAATTAAAGCGATCCCTCTTTTTCTGTGAAGACAGTAAAACACATACCCTTGGCTTTCTGGCATAAAGGCCTTTTTCATTAAGTCTTCTGTATATTGTTTGCCGTGATGCAACAGTTCCAGTGGCGGCTGCAAGCTCTGAACTTAACTGGCGAGCAGTAGCCTTTCTGTTACGACGGGCAGTTAATGCCAGATACCGATCTTCAAAAGCAGTTGTCATTCGTTTCCGACCTTGTCCAGGCCTCCTTACAACACTTCCATCATTTTGAAACTGTTTCCATAGCTTAGAGACTGTCTGTCTTGAAATATTCAGACATGTGGCTGTTTCCATGATTGACTGCCCTGCTTCTAAACGGCCGATAATTCGCCACTTTACAGATTCTTCCAAATGATACTTCGAAGCCATAACAAACCGCTTTGAGTCCCTACACACTGAAATCAAACGCTATGTTGCAGAAATTCACTCAAATATTCAGTTTGCGCAAAGCGCTTGATTCACCCTTGGATGACGTAACGCCTAGATTTGCATATCACAAACCGTTTGATTACTTTTGATTGGATAATGCTAATTAGGCTTGGTTTTCACACATTCCCTGAAAATACGGATCACATTGATTCGATATTTCATTGAATATCATCTTTTTTGGGTATGTAAAGATAATTTTGGACATGAGTGTACAAAGGGTGTCATTCGAAATCTTCACACTTATTTTCTGTGTTAATGGATGGGGAGGGCTAGAAACTGCTGTGAAAGTGGAAAAGTATTTCGGGCGGTTCAGCATTTTAAGGATACAGGTTAGCGAAGGGTCTGGATTTCAAAGAGTTAAAAGTCTGCTAATAATCACAATTGAAAATTTAAAGACAGTTTAAAAGAACAAGAATACAAAGAAGAAATCTAGCATTAACTCTTCACATTAATTCTAATGGAAAGCTATTATAAATATGAAAATATCTAGTGACATAGTTCTTTCCATCTTTAGAAACTACTACATTAAAACTTGTTCTTGGTTGAGCATATCCTCATATTGTGCCTAAGCCCAAGGCAAAAAATTATACATATTGAAATATTTATAAAATATATAATCCTGTCACCTATTTATTTAATTAGTGCCTGGCTTACAGTTATAATAATTGATTGCAGAATACTACTAGTTCTCACCATTTTACTGGAGTTAGAATGTACAGCTTGAAATTGTGTACTTCACTTGAAACACAAGGCTGTAGATGACTTAATGATGTCACCTGTCATCTATTTACTGGCAGCAATTGAGAGAAATTAAATTATAAGCATGAAATTTTTTTAAACTGCATAATTCAACATCTTGTAAAGGCAAAAACGAGTACAGTATTTGATTAGGTAACAATCAGTAGACAGACAGACAATATACTGCTGATTTACAAAATTCCAATTAAATCACAAGAGTTTAAAAATAAGGAACACCAGAGTTGGCATCCCATCTTTTCCAGAAGATAGACATTAATGAGCCAAATCTATGCTATATCATAAAGAAAAGTTGCACAGGTGTTTAATATTTGCTATTAAACCATATGCCTATACACAGAAGTCACTGATATTTTGATATTTTTTTAATGTCTGTTTTAGCAAGAATTTTATTTTGCTCTTACTGGCATCTCAAATAACCCCCATTATGGGATTATTTCCTCATGGAGGACATCAATTTTGGTGAACTGCAAAGATTGAAGAAGGACAGTGAGACCCTAGCCTTTGTACTTTTCATGTGTAGTGTGGTTGCACATGATGCCAAAATGTTGATGTCAGTATTAAATAAATGAGAAATGTATACAATTGTGTAGCAAATAAAACAGAATTTGTAGGTGGGAATAGTAGTTTTTTTTTTTTTTTTTTTTTTTTTTTTTTTTTTAACCTTTTAACTGTTATGCCCGAGATTATCTCAGGCACAGCACTGGTGTTCGAAAATGTCCCGCCCGAGTATTTCTCGGGGTAATTTTTTTTTTTTTGAGTGCATCGTATTGTCATTCCCGAATATATATTGGGAGATGTTTATTTCAGCTACATTTGGTTTTTCCAATAAAAAAATTTGACAATTTGTGTACCCAAATCATCAAAATAACTTGACAGTTAAAGGGTTAATGAATGGGAAGTGCAAAAGAAAAATAACTGTATGCTAAGCTAGTGTAGCTGCAAGAAGTCACTGGTAAAGCAGAATAGCTTATATAGGTTCGTGCAAATTGTATCTATCTATTTTGAGTTGGCAACCCTGGCAGAATGCAAGTATGCATGTGTCATGTATCTACAACTGTGGAGAGCAAGGAATTGGCCGATTAGTATATCATAAGAAAAGCTACCAATGCAGATGTAAATTGCAGCAGTGAATACCTTCATTTAGAAAAAGCTGTCACAGATGCTTCCTAGGAATTGTGGCAGAATAGTGAAAATCAACAGAACTGAGGGCAAGATAGCTGAAAGAAACAATTGATTTCCAACATAATGATACAAGTATAACAGTACTTTGATTCTATTCCATAAGACACGTTGAGATATGGAAGCCTTCCTGTATCACTTTCCACAGCACATCCAAGCAGAAGAGGACATTTTTAAGGTTTGCTGATGTCCATATTATTATATCTGCATTAAATACTTATGTTTATACCATTATTTCACAAGCACATAAAGTTGCCAAAAGCACTCACCTCCACTTTTCCTTTCTTTTTAAATTTAAAATTGGCAGATATAATACAGCAAAGCCTTGCAATGTACGAATTTTAAGAAGGCAATTTCACATATATGTGTTATTTCATTTGTTTCCATTTAATTAGTCCAACACTAGAACTTCATTCGTATGCAATTCAACATTTATTTATCACATCAAGTGGCTGCTGGCATCAGCTCTAGCCAGAAGTCATCAACCATTTTGATGCAGTTCCACTGACTGAAAGCACAGCCAAAGAAATTGTACAAATTGTAAACACATTTATTGGCAAAGAAATTTCAGATATGGAACAAGGAGAAGTCAAAGAACCAGTCAAGAAATGATGAACGAAGAAAAAGATAATCTTGTAACTCTGATAGTGAAAGCAATGATAATGAAGGAGATAAAGAACTCTTCACTTGGACGTTAAACAAATCATTAAACAAGGCCCAGAAAGTCTGATTTTGCAATGGAGATTGATCAAAATAAAGAAAGATAATGACACTTTATGAGAGGCATTGAATAACTTTGTTATTTTTACTGCGAAACGTTTTTGCTGTCTTAAAACAAAAATTATCAGTTTTTTAAAAAAAATTGTTGTATCACATATAAATAAATATCCTTTCAATTAACATTTGTTTAAGTTTTTATTTCCCTTTAATTGCAAAAACATTTAGCTTTATTTAAATAATACATATTTTCTTAATCTGAAATATACCTAATAAAACTTTTCCTTGCGATTTTCCCATATGAGCAATATATTAATGGAATAACCCACACATTCGGCAAGGGTTTACTGCAACATTTCCTATCTTGGGTTTCCCGGAACCCTAAGGTTCCGAAAAGCATTGCTAAAAGTTCCACAAGAAATAAGGAAATAACACGCAAGTCAAACATGTGGAAAACAATATTTTTCTGATTTGGTAAACTTAACCAACTTCAGTGGAGAAAGCAGGTGTGACTGTGACAAGAATCTATCCAATGATAATTGAAAAACTGCCTTTGACTGTTCGGCTATGTTCGGTTACACTCGTCACTCATCAACAGTTGTACAAGTTTCTTGGCTACCTGCATTACCAATTCAATTGTTTTAATGAAAGGAGATTAATTTAATTAGCAAATTTCATTAAACTGTACATTGGCATTGCAAGGATATGCATACAACATGAGTCTAAGTAAACATAGCCAAAGGCAGTTTTTCAAATGTTACGTACTAGAAGCTTGTGGGGCTGTGTATGCATTAGTGCTGCAAGAAGTGTAGGAACATGTTGGTTGGTTAAGTAGAGTGTTGTGCAATTTTTTTATTTTACTATTATTTAGTTTATTTTACTATTATTTTTACTACTATTTTATTAGTATTTTATTCAGTTTTGTTTCTCATTTTTAAAATTCTTTTATAGATTTTAACAGTTAAAATGTGGTAATACTTAAAGACAAAAAATACAGATATTTCTAAAGAGATCAGTGATGAAGATTTAGAATCTCATACAAAATTTCAAAAGATTAATAAAGAAAGAGGAACAAAAAAGGTTTGTCGTCACAATGAAAGTTATTTATCAATAGGCTTTACATAGAATGCTGATCCAGAATGTCCTCTTCTATTGTGTCTTCATTGTGGTAAAAAAATTTCAAATATAGCAATGACTCCAACAATATCAAACAGACATTTCATGACAAATAATACATAGCACAAATTATTGCATAAAAAAAGAAAAAGTTACACAATCAGTGAGAATCTGATAATACCCACATGTAAATTTATAGTGGGGAAAATGTTGGAAGAAGATGCAGTGAAGAAATTGAAATTATTTCACTTTCGAACAATTCAATAAGTTGATGAATCAATGATATGTCACATAATATTGAAGAGGTTTTGTGTGATAAACTGAAAAATGGCAATGTTTCAATTCATGTCGATGAGTCAACAGATTTAATCAATATATGTTATGTTCTAGTATTTGTGAAATTTATTAATGACAGAAAAATTCAATAAAACTTCCCCTCCTTTAATGAATTACTTGAGACAAGTAAAATTTCTTCATTTTTTGTTTTTTTCCACATTTGCAAACAACCAACATTTAGTTCTTTCATCAGTAACATAATTTTACCAATGACATCTCATCAAAAAGATCATTTTCGATAACATTATTTTTCGGAAATGGTTACTAATATATTAAAAAGATTTTTAATATATTAGCAATTCCTATAAGTCCCATATACATATTCCCATAAAATCTCCTTTTTTAATGTCACCCAATGAAAGTTTTTAATATCCTCGAATTGAACTGTCCGTTCTTAAAGATGTTCCAAGCAGTTATTATAAAAATTTCTGACTTCTTTCAGAAAATCAGGTCATTTAATATGGCACCTTGTTCTTCCAACCTAGTGATGTCCTTTCGAATATCTAAAGGAATGTAATCATTATCAATTCTTTCTTGCAATTTTGTGTTTAAATTATTGATTTCATTTGACACTTCTGTAATTGAAATTTTGTCCCCTTCAATAATTTTCACAGCATTGTAAAATAATGTAGCTTGGTTGTGGATAAACTGAAGATAAATTTGTGATGTGTCATTTTCAAAAAACAGCTGGAATATTCTTGAACATTTATCTTGTGATAAAAAGTATGATTTTAATGGTATATTTTTAAAATATTTTCTACAGCTGGTAAAAGAGCTAGCCATCATGTTTTGCTGTAACCAATAATTCTTTTATATTCGATTTCTACGCTTTCACAAAAATCCTTCAAACTTTCGACACGCACAGTATATATATATATATATATACGAATGAATTTTTGAAATAATATTTTCAATATCCCCTGGAAGTAAGTCAGATGCTGTTTGAATAGTATTGTGTAGAATGTGCGCTGTCCAACCTACTCGAATAAATTTTTGGTTCAAACATTCGTTAAATTTCATAAAAACGTTATTGACGCCTCTTCTAGCTTTTCCACCAAAATTTGCGTTAGTGTCAAGGCAATAATTTTATTGTTCAAATTATTCTTTTTTAAAATAGTGCTTATTGAATCAAAAATTATTTGTGAAGTTTCACCCGGCAGCCGCCCAGAAGGTATAGTGGTTAGGCAGCCTGACTGTGATACCAAAGGGCCTGGGTTCAAATCCCGAAGAAGGCATGATTGTAACTGTTTGTCCCCTTCATAGGAGGCAATGACGGGCCACCTATTAGGTGTCTCCATAATAAAAAGACCACCACATCTGGCCTTAGTATAGATTAATGGACTTTGTTACAAAACTGTAAATGTTCACAATCTGCCATTGAAAAAAAAAAAAAAAAGTTTCACCGGCATTGAAACAAAATCTAATATTCTAATTTTAATTCCTGTTTCTGGATCAAAAAGTCTAACAATTGTGGAAAATAATTTGAAATCTTTGTGGTTGGAAGCATAATAATATATGATAATAATAATAATGTGCATTTATCTAATTCTTTCTGAAATTATGAAAATGAATATGGTGAAAAAACATTACAAATAATTGCTTCGTTTCTTGTCCTTGTACGTGCAAATTTTTTGTCGTACAATGTTTTGTTTGTTTGCGGTGTACACTCAATTGATCTGACACTTGTTGAAACTCAATTGGTTGTAGTTTATGGTGTGGAAAGCAAATATCCCTTCAGCTAATGCTAGCTATTCCTCCTTTAACAATACATATTCCTTGACGAGATGTAACAACAAAAATCGAACACCACCTAGTAAATGTAACTCGTTACATCACCTAATTTAGTTTACTCAACATGCATTTTATGTGGTTTTTTTTAATTTCTTTATATTCACTATAATAATCAATAAATAATAGGTAATATATTTTACAGTACATTTAAAATAAGAAGTGCAGATGTTTTCTAAAAAGTGCAACATTTTTAAAAATCGGCGAGATGTGGGACAATCCTTCAAAAAGTGGGACTGTCCCACCAAAATCGGGATGAGTGGTCACTTTACTCTAAGAGTAACTGGTCATCACCTCTGCACATAGTACATAAAAAGCCTACTGGCATTAAACCAGTTGGAGATTACAGAGTACTTAATTCAGTTACAGTTTTCGATTCATATCCTATTCCACATATACAAGATTTCGCTCAATCTCTGCATGGCAAAACAGTGTTTTCTAAATTAGACATTGCAAGGGCTTATTATCATATACCCGTCTATGAAAAACACACAACTAAAACAGCGGTAATTACCCCTTTTGGTCGTTTTGAGTTTTCCTTATTTAAATTTTGGACTCAAAAATGCTGCTCAAACATTCCAGCATTTCATGCTAGAAGTGCTATGAGGACTAGATTTTTGTTACACATACTTAGATGACATTCTAATAATCTCAGAAAACGAAACACTTCATAAACAACACATTTCCAAAGTTTGACACAAATTAAACGAATATGGATTTGAGTTAAATACTTCAAAATGTGTTTTTGAAGTCCCTGAAATAGAATTCTTAGACAATTTAATAAACAAGGATGGCACTAAACATTTACCCGAACTGGTGAATGCAATTCTGAACTTCAAAAAATTAGAAACTCTTAAAGACTTGAAGAAGTTCTTAGGCTTACTAAATTTTTGCTGTAGGTATCTGCCATGTACAACACATATTCAAGCACTACTCTGCGAATATTTAAAAGGTTCAAAAAAGAATGACTGGCAAAAAATTCCTTGGTCTTTGCAAACAAGTGAAGCTTTTGAAAATGCTAAACAGTTAGCAAATGCTACATTATTAGCACATCCTTCTACAGGTCGATGTATCTGACTATGTTATTGGCAGATCTCTAAATCAAGTTACTAAAGAAGGGCTCAAACCTCTAGTATTTTTCTCTAGGAAGCTCACAAACACTGAGGCAAAATACAGTGCCTATGATAGAGAGTTATTAGCAATATAACTCATTCATTCGCAAATTTAGATACATCATGTATCTAAATTTGAATTAGATGTATGTATCTAAATTTGAAGGACACAAATTTACAGTATTTAATGACCACAAACCATTAATATTTGCTTTCAAACAAAAACTTGAAAAATGATCCCCACGTCAAACTCATCAGATAGATTTAATTTCTCAATTCACAACTGATATTCAGTACATTAAAAGAACTGACAGTATTGTGGCTGACACATTATCTCGCATTCACAAAATTAAAATCGATGGATCCATTGATTATGAAGAAATTGCTTGAGAACAATCAAGAGATGATGAGTTAAAAGAAATACTTAACACTAACAATTCTTTACAAATGAAAAAGATTAAGCTCCCAAATTCAGAAATAGAATTATATTGTGATATATCTACAGGTATAGCAAGACCTTATATTCCTAAGGCATTTCGAAAACTGTGTTTTAATTGCCTACATAATTTAGCTCATCCAGGCATTTGAACTATGTCAAAAATAGTTCGTAGTCGGTGTATGTGTGGCTAAATATCAACAAAGATGTCACGAACTGGGCAAGACAGTGTATTTCGTGCCAAAAATCTAAAATAAACATACTTCAGCCCCTTTACAACCATTTAGTGAAACTTCTATGTGATTTCAAAATATTCATATAGATCTTATTGGCCCAATTCACCTTCTAGTGGATTCACATATTGCCTAACAGCTATCGACCAGTTTACTAGATGGACAGAAGCTATCCCCATCATCAATATTCAAGCTACAATGGTAAGGAGGCCTTCTATGCCAACTGGATCACCCGCTTTGGTGTACCAGCTACTATTACAATCGATCAAGGCCATTAATGTGAATCTTGTTTATTTAAGGCTCTAACTAAACTCCTAGGCATACAACGAATACACACAACTGCTTATTATCCTCAAAACAATGGCTTAATTGTGGAATTTCACCGTCCTTTTAAAGCTGCATTAATGTGTCGCGACTAAAATGGACAGAAGTTCTACCAACTGTGCTACTTGGTTTGAGAACAGCCCTCAAAAAAACCATCGGCTGCATGCTTGCTGAACTTGTGTACGGAATTACCATTTAACTCTCAGGCAATTTTTTTCAACACATTGAATGTTGCACCTGATCCTGTAGAATACGTCGAACTTCGAAGTTACACGTAGCAACTTAAATCAAATCCAAATGGATCACATACAACAAAAAGCAGGGTTTATTCAAAAAGATTTAAAAATGAGTTAACGTGTTATGTGATACAGTACGACGGCCACTTCGACCAGCATACGACTGCCCTTTTAAAGTTCTAAAACAAGTGAAAAAGTGTTCAAATTATGCATTCATGGAAAAACTTGTTTTGGTCTCAACTGCTCAGGTGAAACCAGCATTTCTGCTGAATACCAACATGGATACTCTCTCTCCTGATACTTTGAAACCTAAATATGCTCATCACGCCAAACCAAATATTCGTCAAACTCGTTCGGGCAGACATGTGCCTTTGCCTGATTTTTACATATCATCACGATGATACTGGAGGGGGAGTATGTGGCAGACCACACAGAGATAAGTAAATCATGTGTGTGGTCCCTGCAATTCACTGCTCCCAGCCTTTACGATGAGTCACACAATATGTTTTTGACATCATTGAGACATAACTTCCTGACTAGTGTCAGGAGATTTTAACATTGTGCACTGTGTCTGTCGTCAAAGCTTCTCAAATTCAAGAGGGGTGACGAACCAATGATTTTTCCTCTGATATCCTTCCAGGTATAACGAATGAGAGGATGTAAAATGCTACTGTTAAATTAAGGAGGTGCGGCTAATTCTGTCTGAAAATTTTCATCATCGGAGTTATATCAGAAGAACACTCCTAAACTTTCGACTAGACAGACCTCTGCGATGCTCCTGAACTCTCGACTAGAGAGAATTTCGTTAGCAGACTTCTCACACTATGAGGACTACAATTCATTTTAATACTTATCTATGCTATTTATGAATTATATATGTGTGTGTGTGTGTGTGTGTATAAACAGCCTCTCGTTATTGTAATAAATATGTTTTGAATTAAAATGCAGGAGAAGTACACAACCTTGCAACCTTACCCAATCATTATAAGGAGTCAGATACACTACCAGCCGCTACTCAACACAGGGTAACCTGACAGTCACTCCCACAGTAATAACCAAAACCCTCCAAAATATACTTATGGAAATATCATGTTATAAAAGGGAATCTGGATATGTTTGAATTACTGGTGGGACTAAAAAGTGAATATAGGTACCAGCAAATTAAAAATTTTATTCTATCCCACGTAAAGAAGCTGTCGAAGAAAACTAATTATTACTTTCCCTCCCTGTCAACAGAACTACATTACTGGGTGAGAAATCCCTCCTCTCACAAAACAAGAACTTCATTTTTGTTTTTTACTAATTTTTTTAATTGTGTCAATTGTCGCAGCAGAACAGGAGATATAGAACTGTCCCCTCCCCCCTTTTTTGTGCAGTGTACATGAAACAACCTGCAGCTCTTGTCAGTATTAGCCTACTGTTACAGGATAATGTTATATCTTACTCTAAACAATGCAGAAAAATTACTATTTCGACATAAAATGCTACAACCTAATAGAATACGAGGCTGGAATCCAAGTCTTTCAGAAAAGATTAAACTTTCTTTCAGCATTTTAAATAGTTTTATTCTTTATCAATGGCTCACCAGTAGTGCAGTTAAGATTTTTAAATATAGAAACTTGACCTGGGTATAGATGTAAAATGCATATGAACCAGTTTCACTCAAACATAAAGTTCTCCACAAAGAAATCCCTCCTTTGAAGCAGATGGCACTTTCTGTTGCTTTGGCATAATCCAAAAAACTAACCTAGTCTTCAACAAATTTGATATTACTGAATTTACACCTTGCAAACTAATTTTCTTTTAACCACTCTTTCTTCTCTCTGGACTTTTTTTTAAATCTATTATAAGAAATTTGAAATGAGGAAAGAATAATTTTTTCCTTTTCATTGTGGAGGTGTCAGTACAGATTTTTCAACACTCTGCTTTTGATATTTTTGTCATTCAGTGCTAATATTTTTTTTTTTTTTTTTTTATTTTTTTTTATTTTAAGTCCAAATTTTTTTCACAAACTACTGTTTTACCTTCAGATCACTTTTACACAATATGATTTTTCATATACAGGACCACACATATAAAAAATGTGAAACAAAATTATTCAAAGGAAAGCATGATTTGGAATTATCAGGACCTTCAGCAATTCTAGATTTGGGAAACTTCATTCTAGATTTGGGATATTTGATCATCAGTTTAAATCTTGTATTATAATATGTAGATAGGTACAATTAAAAGCTAGGCCAGCATCTCTGGACTACCACAGCTGATTAAGGTACTGCTGAACCTACCTACTTGTTAAGCTTCCCGCCCAATTTTAAAGAAGATCATCATGGAAAGTGGTCCCCATCAACTTCTTGAGGGGACGTTTGACTCATTTTGTATTTTGAGTAGCCCCTTGCTGGACAGACATTATACGCTTACAAACATCCATGAGTTCTATAAGTTTCAAACTTAAGCCCTTTGGTACAACAGTAAGCATCATTGGCCACTGGGTGACTAATACATACACATGGCAACACTGCCGTTTCATTTATAGTTTATGTCAGGTAGAAGAATGCTATGCTCCCAACACGACTGCCATCAGAGTTAGTGCAGCCACACCAGGCAGCAGAATTCAGGAGTGACAAAAATTTTAGAATTTTAAAAAAGTACAGAGCAGCAAAAATTATAGATTGAAAATTTTTTAGAATTTTGAAGAAGCAATGAGCAGCAGAATTTAGGGGTGGTAAAATATTTAGAATTTAGGGGAAAACTGCAGAATTGAAAACCTGCAGAGATTGTATGGGGTCACAAATGCTTACCTCTCGTTCTCGTGATTCTGACCAACATCAATACAATGCCTATCAGAGATTTTTTTTATTTATTATTTTTTGGCTGATGATTCAGGTGTCTGGATATTGAACATTTGGATTTCAGATTTCGTACTGTGATATTAAAATATATAACTCCACACTCTTCTTTCATAAAACACACCTAATATTCTTCCTCATAAAACATCCAAAAATACTTTCTCTGAAATCAAGTATTGAAACTACTTACTTAACATTAGGACTATGAAGATGTTTCTTGAAATTCTGTATACATTTCAGAGTCTGAAAAAAAATATCTTTGTGAATATATAAAGAATTAAAAAAAAAAAACAATATTAGAAGAGAACTACAATATTTGCAATAAAAATTTCATATGATTACCAAAAAGTGAAAATTCACAGTTATACTAAAGAAGAATACTTGCTTATACAACACCTTTTAGGCCTTTACAAAATGAAGAAAATTTGAAACGTAATGTTACTTACCTGTTCTGCTAATTCTCTTGATGGCTTAAAAAAAAAAAAAAAAAAAAAATCAGAAATTTTTTATCAAAGTTACATGGCCTATGATTTTGTAAAGTCTGAAACCGTATGCACATATAATTATTTAATGTGAAAATATAATTTGAGCTATGGCAACACATACATAAAAAAATGAAAAATGAAAAAAATAAATTATTATCTAAAAACACTGAATTTTCTGTATTATCTAATGATATATTAAATGAAAAAAAATACTTATTTTAATTTTTACTCATAAATTTAAACAAGAAAAATGAAATTTAAATGTCTTTCTATTTTTTCTAAAAAGCTGTTTTTAATTTACACTCACATACAGCTTGAAAAATATCACATAAAAATTATATTTGCATGGACAACTTTTAGTTAATAACTGGAAATTCATAGTTATCTAAATTTAAAACTATCAAAATATGCTATTTCCAATATATAAAAATAATTCTACTGAATTACCTCTATAATAATTGCTTGAGGTGCATTTTTAATATTTTTTACAGGACCAGATGATTCTCCTAAAAGTAAAAGAATATTAATCAAATCAATGATACATATTATATACAGCCCATTATATTATAATCTATTATAATTGCTTGAGATGCATTTTTTTAAATATTTTTTACAGGACCAGATGATTCTCCTAAAAGTAAAAGAATATTCATTAAATCATATTATCATCAAATCATATCATTAAATTTTGCATAATAGATTATCATAATTAATAAAATGATGTAATATTGATTTAGGGGTAGTTTGAAATAATTTTGCACATTATGGGCTATGTTTTGCAAGATAAAGAAGAAGCATTTTTCATAAATGACTATAAAAACTTTAATTTTGTATATCTATTAAGATGTGTCATGCTACAAAATTACAAGTCTGCAAGTGCACATTATTTGATTCAACCCTATTTTAAAGCTGTGTTAAAAGATATTAAATTATACAATATTTTTGAAACACAAAACATAATAGATAGCAACAAGATAAACAGTAGTTTTACATTACTCAAATAATATATATATTTTCTGATAGATAAAAGAATTTTATTTCCTTTTGACTAACGCTTTAAGCTCACTGGTATGTTTTAGTGATGCTAGCTTAACTGTTTAGACATCACTGCTTTTTTTTTTAATTTCTTACACTATTCTTAAATCCACGGTTTTATTTTTTTCTAAAAAACACCTGGAACATCCAGTGAAAAAAAAAAAAACTGTAAAACACACATTTTTACAGTTTTTTCCCAAAATGTTCCAGGTTTAACATTTGGTTATTGAAATAAATGAAGCCTATTATTATAAAAGTGAACTGATGGTTCAGCAATGTGAACAAAAATTTTGGGCTTAATGCCTTAAGTACACTTGACGACAGAGTTTCATCATGCACTATTTTTGCCTAAGTTATGGATGACAAATCTAATTCATCATTCAAACTAGGATTTACAAAATTAAACATGTATATTCTTGTTCACAGCAAGAGTGATTTGTAACAGTTGTAAGAGGACATTTCCTCCAGTGATTCAGTGAACCTTGTTAGTGACAAACTGGCCCAAAGTATCAGAAATAAGTAATAAATTTTATGAAAGTGTTAACAAAAGTTTTAATGAAAGAGGAGACTTACGATGATGAGAACTGTAGTGAATTTCAAGATGAAAGTTTCAAAGATAATATCAAATTAGAAAAAGATGATGATAATGAAATATTACCAAGATTTCAAAAACAAAACAAATGCTTATCCAGCAGTTATTATGAATGTTCTAGTGAAGATTTCCCAGAGGAACAGATTTGGAAGGAAAATCTTTTGATGTAAAATGATTTTGTGCAATACCTGGGATCATTTCTATATGTCTGTATACACTAGGCTATAATCCTAAGGTTAGTTGTTTCAAAAGATTATTTTCGTTCAATTTATTTTCACTTTGTTTCTTTTCTGAATTTAAATTTGATTTTCAATTCTAATTACTATGTACAGCATATCGCTTAATAAGTTCTCTTGCAAAATCTACAGCCTTTATATAGTATTCCACACATTAAATTAAATCCATTCCAAACACGAAATTTTTTTTTTAATAAATCTGTACTCAAATGATTAATTTTACGCAGGACCACATTTTAAGAAATGCAGCAGTTTGTAACAGTTTCTGCACCTCCAATTTCACCAGCTGATAGTGTTGTTATTTTGCTTTAGTATACTTGCAACAATATCCAACCCATACAAGCACATACCTTACATGCATTTCAGAACACATTCTTTACATTTAACTAATATTTTGTTGATCAGTGTTTACCTGCTTAACAATATAATGTAACTGTAGAGCTACCAGATGTAGAGTTTACCTGTGTTTTGCCTGTCAATAAAGAATGCAAAAATTCAAATGCTATGAAGTATACTAACTGATTAAATCTGTGGCTATGCAATGTCAAACACTGCAAAATATTAGAATGCAGGTCAGAAACTAGTTTGAAGGCAAGCATACCATGAGATAAAGAATAGTCAACTCACGAAACCACCAATAAACAGGTAACTTTTTATAAGGTTACACATAATCAGAAAGTAGATCAGCAAATTCAAGGTTAAAAACATACCTTAGAAAACAACTGTAGCAATAAAAATGGCATAGAGTAAAAATCTAACACAAACTGAAAATTTAAATTTAGATTTTTTTTTTAAATCAAAAGAGTATCCACTAATATTCAGAAGTTATTCAAAGAACTATGATTGTAGATATACAGTAGATGCCAATTAATGTGATCATGATTAACGTTATCATTTGGATACTGATACTGAACCCCCACCAAGTCAATAAATAAGAGATAATGTCATCAAATAAGATCAAACTATATTATAAAAAAAATTGCAAAATGACAGAGAAATGTCCTCATGTGAGGAGTCAAGTTTCCAAATATCTTATTTCCAATTTTAACCAACCATTTAAAATAAGGGAATAGGGAGAAAAAACAACCTGAGTTTGACATAGACTTTGAATAACTCTTGATGTTGAGGGTAATCACAGAGAAAACCCTCTTCTTCAAGAAGAGGGAGGGGATAGATACTTTTCTATTCTGCTTCCTAAAAAAATTAATAAATAAAAAAACCTGAGAGCATATATGCCTTTTAAATTTTCCATTGGCATATTTTCATCCAGTAAATTATAGATGATCTTCAAGCATTTAGATTAGGGATATATCACCAGTTAAATAATTTTCAGAAGCATTATGAACACTTCATAGGCAAACTTTTGCACATTCCTAATTAACATTTTATAAGAGTATTTATTGGTACACTTCTAGTTACATTTGTATGAAATTAGTTTAATTCTATTGCTGTTCTGAGTAATATTTTTTAATCAGTTAATGTTATCAAAACAGCGTAAACAAATGTGATCACATTAAGCAGTGTCTATGGTAAAACACCAGATTTAGCTGAGTTAATGTCTAAACTTATTGTGTACAAAAATGTTAAAAAGGGGGAAAATTAATAACAGGAAATTAAAGTTTCATAAACTGAAAAATTATATATTTCAACATAAAAATGAAAATTAAAAAAAAAAAAATTTTAATTAAGAAGTAAGTTTTAGTACTTGAAGAGATTCAAAATGTTTCTTTTCCAAGTTTCAAACTATTTACACACATTAAATTCTTTAAAACATATCCTTTCTATTATTGTAAGACATGTTGGCTTTAGGCTCCTAATTTTTTTCTTTACTGTATTTCATATAAAATTTAAATAAAACATGAAAAACAACTTTTTTCTAGCATTGTACATAAGATATGCATATTTCTTAACATTATGCTTTTGTAAAATTTGGTTTTAAATTCTTTGTTTCAGAGAAAAGTATTTGGTACCAATTTAATGTTAAGAATCCATTTTGACTTAAGTCAAAATTTAATTAAATAATATGAACAGAACTCTGATATTTTATGATAATTGAGAAGAATTTGGTGCATTAGAATGCTGAAATCACAAGAACAATATTTTTTTTTTTTTTTTTTTTTTTAAACTTTCAGCTAATTTATAAGCTTCTTACTCTGGCAGTTTTAAGCATTTCCCCCCCCCCCAGTTCGATTTGAGTAATCTGACAATAAATTTTTTCATTATGAAGATTTTTAGTAATTCCTTGAATTTGATCATAACATCCTACATAAACAATTGCTTCATTTATAAAACAGAAAATAGAACCAAATTTTTATATTTTACCTGTGACTGTTGAATTCACAGTACATTCTTTAGAAGCTGAGCATACTGCAACATAGCCATCCTAAAATACAAGAACCATATTCTATAACTTGATTAAATAATTACAAGAGAATAAATTGAGAACATAAGAAGTACCATTTACCTCTGGTGGATACTTGAAGGAAGTTTCACCAAAGTTAAATTCCATCTCAGCATTCTAAAATAGAAATTTTTGATGAACATATAAAAAATAAAGTGACTAGGTGATGTTTTTAAAACACTAATATATATCTAACAAAGTATATGGAATAAAATTTTACAATATTCAGAACAGTGGATAAAATTCAACTTGTAAGCATGTCATGTCTATCAAACAGAAAAGAGATATGAGAAATATGAGAAAGTAACAAGTTTAATAAATTTTACAGCTTACCTTTAAAACAACAGCAGGAAAGAATGCAGATCTACGTAAATTATCAGGAATTTTGAAAGCATCGCCCAAATCGACACCTAAATTTTTTATTAATATTAATATTAATATTTTCTTAAACATTCAATAATATGATTATGTCAAAAGTAAAATATAATTAAAAATTCTTACCATTTTTTGAAAATTTAATAATCATGTTATCAAGATTCAAAAAGCAACCAATAACATCATGCATTCCAAATGGCTAAAATAAAATCAAAAAAAAAAAAAAAAAAAAAAAGCAAATAATACATATGCACATAAAATGAATACTATGTAAAATCCATAAATTTAAAAGAAAGAATCAGTTCAAATGATGTGAATAGAAGCAGTCATCTCAAAACACAGAATGTGGACCAAACATTTTTCTTCCAGTAAAATCAAATTTTCATCAGCAAAATTAAAAGTACTTTAATTAAAATTTTGCTTATTAAATATTTATCAAAACATACATTAATAATAATAATACGGAGGAAAAAAATAAAAATATATATTTATTTCCTATCTAAATCTAAAGTTTGGTACCAGCATGATATTTTTTGTTGGTTATAGTTTGCGATTCAAACGTACTGACAGCTAAATATTAATATTTTAGACTGAAATTTATTTGAAATAAATCTAATATGTTTTAATAACTTGAGAGTATCTTTAATTTATTTAATTTTTCTTTAACACTTAAATTAAAATACATATGTTTTGATATACATGTATACAAATACAAATGTATATTATGTACATAAATACAAAATGTGTTTGCATAATATTTGTGCATTGGAGATAATTACTAGATACTATCTTTTTCATGGATAGTAGATGCTGTTCAGTCAGTTGGGTTTCTTTTCTTATGACAGTGAAAAAAGGCAGTTCCCATATAAATGGGCATTACACAAACAAAGCCATTATTATGAATAATTCTTAACTAAGAAAACTTATTTTTTAACAAGTATAGATAAATGTTAATTAAATCTGTATCTTCAAATTTCTGAATAAGATTTACAGCCCACTGTAAATTAATTAGCTTAATTTTTCTGGTGCATTATTCATGCTCGTTTTTAATGACAACAAATATAATGTAAACTCAGACCTTCAAATAATTAAAATCTTGAAATATTTACAACAAATAACATAATTGAAATGTATCTGTGGGCCACTAGTTTGAGACCACCGACATACAGCATTTTGATAACTCTTTCAGGGTTCATACACATTTCTGCACACGGAAATTAAGTACTTTTAAAGACTTTTAAGGACCATTAATGAAAAAAAAAAAAAGGACCTATGAGCAAATGGGAACTGAATAAATTCAATTAAAAATATTATCTATGCCTGAATTTCCCTCTTGTAATACCATCCTAAAAATAAAATAGATCCCTTAGTATGCATTATTACTAAACATGAATTAATTAACATAATTATTATTAAATTTGAGAATAAAATAAACTTTATGCAATTTATCAAGTAGCATTAAATATTTTACACTTATAATAGTTGGACATATTTGAAAGAAGATAAGTGACATTTACGTTTTACTAACAGTTAGCTTTATGTTGATTTTTTTTAATGCCTCATTTTGTCACATACTTTGTCAGTCTACTTGGTTTCGTAAATAGCAGGTACATTTTGTCAAACGGCATAAGTTAAAATAAAAGGTAAGATCATAATATACATGATTCATAACAAAAGACTGAATGTAGTCACCGCTGCTGCTAATCTAGAGAGAGACCTGCTGATTCGAACAAACCTGAAAGGCCTGATGTAGGCACAGTTGGCAAGTGTTGAAAGTCAGTCAGGCCCTTTTTGATGCAGTTAGTGTTGTAGCTTCATGTAGAGTTTGCGGGGTTGTAACCCAGTTAATATATTTTAAGGTTCCAATAAGCCATTAAAGCACCAAAGGTGATAAGTTGTTTCGTATTAAGTCTCACTAGATGCAAAGAATAAGTTTTACTTGAAGTTTTACATTTTTGTATTTTATCTTGTGACCAGATTGGATTGAATTTGATTATTTAACTATGACAAAGCACACGAGGGCTATCTGCCTAAAGAGATGGATACCTTCGTGGTGGACTTTCTAAGGGAAACTGGCTCACATACACGTTACACATGGGGAAAACCACGAAAACGCCCATGCAGCCAGCCCGTTCGTGGGATTCAAACCTCGGACTGAATTACCAGTGTTCAGCGTCTTTACCGCTCGGTCGCATATGGACCTGACCACAGTGAGTATTAATGAAAGGCAATAACTCGCTTTAATATGTAGAGAAAATTTTTAAGGGTAAGCAGTTAGTTATCAATAATTAAATTAGGTAGGTTAATAACCTTAGTCATTATGGATTTACATGGCCACTATTAAATTTTATTTTTTAACAATATTTGTTAAAAAAGCCCTATTAAAATCAAAATCTAATAAATTTTCACAGTTTAAAATACATGTAATTTACGACACTGATTCTTAAACGATATTAGGATAATTACACATTAAAAGCTATAACAACACAACAAAATATTTATTCGTCATTTTAATTTAATAATTAATTTTAAGCCTTCCCAGACATTTTGGCTAGTTTATATCGATTTTCTTCTCTTTAAGCATCTTTTCCAACAATTAGAGATTTGTCTCAATATGAAAAAATCAATGCTCTTGCTAGTTTCTGCGTGCTTTATCTTCTCACTTGTCAACCTCTCCACAATGCACCTATGAGGGCTTACTTGATCTGGTAAAAGTTAAATAGTTCAAAACCCCCACAGACGTGAAGCATATTATCGCTATGTCTCAAAGTAACTACAATATCAGACAAAGGTTTAAATGAGCCCCTTATTTAAAAGGAACTTAAAATATAAAGGCATGTTCTGATGCTAACAAAATCAATTACAGCTCACGGTGACATAATTAAACAAGAACAGTCAAATTCAAACTAAAAATGTGGACTAGTGGTCAAAGATTATACAATTTAGTTTTAATTTAATCTGGCTCAGTAACTCTATCATATGAGGAAATAGAAATGGGAAATTATAGTAAAGGCTGAAATCCTAAATAATTGGATAATTTATATAATAATAACTGCACATATCTTTGAAGAATAATTTTCTTTATGTATTCATTTCTTTCTTCAACGCATTTCCTTTTCATTTTAGAATTTTTTGATTTAATTAAGGATTTCTGTTATTCTAAAAAACACTAAATGCATTTAAAATGTACAGAAAAAGCGGCTAATTTTATTTCTTTAGTAATATGAATATTCAGAAGAAATATGAAATATATATGGTAAAGGCCAGTTACAGAGCTGATGTAACAGAAATTTTAGAATTCAATGACACACCGAACAACAAAATCTATAAATGGCAAAACTTTTAGAATTTAGAGCTGGCATTGGATGCATTTAGAAAGGCACTAAGCAACAGAATTTAGGATCCACAAAGATTGCATCAAGTGGAAAAATGCCTAGAGCCAGCTATGAGTATGGTGCATTAAGAAATATTAGATTAATCTTTTAAATTGGAAGTTTCCACTTTCTTTATTACTAAAAAATATCTCTTTCTATAATGCCTGCCCATGTGATAAGATTAGAAGCATTTCTGATATTTTCCATGCTTGTGTCTACTGAAAAGTAGAGAAAATAAAGGGAAGATAAACATGTTAAGATTCTAGTATCAGAAGTAAAACATTCAAATATTATGTTTTCATTGTTCTTCCAGACATTCTCCAAAAGTAAGAAATTCATTGCAAACTTTCTGTAAAATACATCCATTATGTGTTGATACCATGGAGACATTTTTCATTTTGTCACATATTTCTCGAATCTTCTAGAATCATGGGTCTACAAACCTTGCCTTCAAATTATTCTAAACTTTCCAAGCTGCAATTTCTAAAATCCTTAAGAAAAATTATCCCTAACAATTTTGTAACAGCAAAAGGTCAGAAATAGTTTGGGAAAAAAAAAAAAAAAAAAAAAAAAAAAGGAGGGAAAAAGTGTAAAATTAATTTTATAGAGAAAACTGATGCATATTCTAAGAACTCTGAGGCAATTACATGGAAAAAAATTCTTACCATGAAAAACTTAAAAAGAAGACATTTATAATTAATTACATAGCTAATTTTACTTTTGCTAAGGGCTGTTTCGTAAATTGTGCTTTATTGTATACCTTGTTTATTATTGGGCTGTATTGTGCTTTTTAGTATACCTTGTTTATTTTTCAGATTCAAAATATTGTATAATAAGTTGCCAAAATGAAACTTTATAATATGACAGTGAAAAATAAAAATGTTTTATTTTAATGTTATTTTTTAAATATAATTTCAATATATTACCATTATTTTAATGAAATTTATCAATGTTACAATGTTTTAAAAAAAATCGTTGAAAAATTCTCAGATCTTGGAATTAAAAATTTTCTATAGAAACTGATCTTAAAATTGCCAAAATGTTGATAAGTCGCCAAATTTAGAACCATTTAATAAAAGAATTCACATCCCCAAAAGCATAAATTTGTTTAAGAGCTCTTTATTAGAAAAAAATGAATTTTGCTATGCTTATGTTTTACTTCTTGCTTAGAACCTCGAGTATCCCATCACTCTTATATTAGAAATAGAAACAAATTATAACCCATGAACCCGTTCAAAGAATAACCATATACGTCAGTGAATTGCCAAAAATATTCCTCCAAAATGCTAATTCACACTCAAAATGGCAGTCATAAAAACAAACAGAAATTTCAGATGATTAAAATTAAAGACTTTCTGCTGATTTTGGCTAAAATTAAGGACTTTTAAGGACCAAAAACCGATTCCAAAAAATCTAAGGACTTTTAAGGACTCTTAAGGACTGCACAAACCCTGTCTTTTAATAGATTTGAAAATGACAAGTATAAAAACTAAGCCATTTCCTGAAGATCTCACTGACAACTATCTGTAACTATTAAACAAGGTATCAATACAATCAGTTTATATAAGAATACACATTAAGCAATATCTTCCATAATGCTACAGTAGTTAATATCTAACTTAAATTGTACAAACCATTAATATGTTTCATGTATTGTGTATTGTTCATAGCATTAAAATCACGGCATGTGCTCCCATTGAATGATATTTGATCTCAAAGACACAGCACAAGAACACTTGCAATTCTTTTAGTAATTCTTTCTTTTGGATGGAAAATATCCCAAACCCATTCATTCATTATAGATCAATGTTCCCTGCTTAAAAGAAAAAATCCAATAATATAAGATTTCAGCTCTGAAGGGACTAAGGAATGGCTTCATTTCAATAAGTATACTATACTATCCTACATAATGAATACCTGGTAAAAATTTGGTGGCTTTTTATCTCAGTAAAAGATATTTAATTAAAATTCTTCAGGATTCTTGGTTTAGAGAGATAACAAAACATCATTATTTTCCTTCAGAAGAAGGCAACTGGAATTAGGATTAAATAAGATTACCGTATTTGACGGCATATAAGACGCACTGGCATATAAGATGATTATTTAGAAGGATACACATGCAGATGTAGAAAAAGTTATGTGTGTCTAGATCTTTATCCGGGCTAAAAATAGCATTCAGTATTGAAAGTTAGCCTGTGTCCTTCACATATAAGACACAGATAACTTTTTCAACTTTGCGTATAAGATGCAGATAACAGAGACCAAATTTAGGAAAAAAAGTGCGTCTTATATGCCGTCAAATAAGGTACTTAATTAATAGCAAAACATACTAATGCTAAGCTAAACTTACATATGAACTCTGGAATACACAAATTGGAACACTGATGATTACTTGGCAATATATTATAGTCTTGTAAGAAACTAATAGCATCACCTCCACTGTTTGATATATCCTACAGATCCATAATCAAAGTATAATATATATATATATAAGTAAATATGAAGGCTTTCAGATTTTATATTATGCCAAAAGGGATTTTTTTAACACTTTGTGTGTTACCTTTACTTATTAAATATCATGTTCTTCGCACTTAAACCACAAAATTCAACAGCAATATCACAAAATGTTTAACCAGTTAGAAATGTAAAGAAACCTTGTGTATAAAATGCTCATGCTTGAAGATGCACATGATGTTAATATTAATGGAACACTTTTGAAATCATAGAGTTTGTTAATCAAAAATTCAAAAGTTTTACAAAATATGAAATACAAAAATTCAAAAGTTTTACAAAATATGAAATAGATAATAAAACAAATTCCAAATTTGTACTTCCAGATGCCCATATTTGAGTGCAGGACTAAGCAATTCAAAATTTGATGTCTCTAGGTACTGTTGTTTTTTCACAATTCTAGAAACATACATACATTCATGCAGAGTCTTCATTATTTAATTTCTTGAATTATAATGCAGGATTCTAATATTTGGTGGCAACAATCTGAAATGTGATTCAGACTTTTATAACCAATGCAAAATGCCAAAGCGAAATCAATAGCCCTTCTCGGCAAATTACCACTTTGGGGGGGGGGGAAGCTCCTAAAAATATCGCTTGTAAGCATTCTTAAAACTTATCAATGTCATACATTTGCAAGTGTTTCATTTGTGTTATGGTGCCGAATTTGGCAAATATTTGGTCTCTCTCTCTCTCTCTTTTTTTAAATGAATTTTGCCCTTTTCTCCATTAAATGCATAAACAGCACAAAAATGCTAAATGTCACAAATTAATATTTTTCAGCAGCTTAAAAAAAATGTTTAAGCTATAGCTCAAAGCCAGCATGGTACAAAACATTATACTGTGGTGATTAATGTATTTCACTGAAATTATTTAGCTGAATCAATCAACATCTAAAATTTAAATCAGATTAATTACTAAGGGCATGCAAAACTGTTTACTAATTAAAAATACACCATTTGGGTTCATTACCTACTCTTGCATTATGGGTTTGCAAAATGCTAACTAAGGGGCTTTTTGGACATGGTAAACTAAATATATGTAAGTCTCTAATAAATCCGACTGGATCAAATGTGAAGTAATAAACAGAGGAGCGTTATTCCACACAACGTTTATTGATGAACTGATACATATACATAATTATGACATCACAGTTTCTTTTTACAAACACTACCGCCATCTATTGGCAATCTAAGGATACATAATCCTAAACTTAACATATGGTAAAGGTTATCTGTCTAAGGAGGTGCCTTCAAGAGGTTTTATAAGATTGGCTGCATAGGAGTTGCTCTAGTTTTCTCCATGAGTAATGTGAATAAGTTTCTCTTAAGAAGTCTTCAACCTGCCTCAGAAAAATAGCTCTCAGGTGTCTTTCTTGCCCTAAGTTAAATAATCCAATCAGAGCCCACATAAAAAGATGTAGCTAGTCTTACAGAACCATCACTTGAAAAACAACACCAGTGCTAAATGTACAGTATGAACACCAGAGAATTTCCCAAATATATAAACTAAAAATAAGCAATGCACTTTTCTACAGCTAAAACTTCAAAAATCTTTAAACCAACATTCTCAGAAGTCACTGATTTTAACTTCTGTTCATTTCCTCATTTGAAGGTACACTTCAGAAAATATATGTAACTAAATATAACTAAACTATATTAAAACTTTTTATGGCTACAGAGATCAAGACATTAATTTAGAGAAATAGCATATCTTTCCAATTCTTAACAGCAGCCAAAAGTAAAAAAAAAAAAAAAATTTTACCTCACCATAAGAGTCAAACTGTTTGCCAAAGGATTTCTTCCCTGTTCCACCAAACCCAAAGCCTTGTTTATCAGTACCTGCAAGAAAATTAGAAAAAAAAAAAATTAAAATATGATTTATAGAGAGGAAGGTAGGAAAAAAGAAAAAAGTGAAAAAATATACAGTTCCCCAATAAAAAAAAACTAAAATTTTAAAGTCAATCTGTTAATAAATTGTTATTAGTAAATAAACATTTCATTTAGTAATTTAGTATACTATATACAGTGGATATTCTAAAACATAGCTAGCTATATTACAGGGTGACACTCATTTTCTAAAGAGCATTACACATTCAACATAACGGGAAACATTATTATTGTTGCTGTAATATATATGCAAACTAATGCCATTTATTTTTCATTTACTATGGAGTCATGGTTAAGAGAACATCATGTCTCATATGATTTCTATGACAAAATGGTGACTCAGTGACTGCTGCTTATTACTTTGCATCATCAAGCAGTTTGCAGGGCCCCATCAAGCAGTTTCAATATGAAAGAAAAAAAAATCTTACAATGGATTAAACAGTTTCAAATCACAGGCAAACCAATACTCTAAAGCACCACTAGGTGCTTGAATGTACTATAAGAACACCAGAAAATGTGATGAGAGTTAGAGCAGAATTTCTCAGTAGTCTTCAATATTTGGTTCGGCAAAACTTGTTAGCATTACTTTTGGAACAGGAATTGGTTAAGGAAATTTTGAAAATCGATCCATCCATGCATGTGGAGCAACATCAACCTCTTGACTTAACGCTCTGGCTGATCATCCTGCGATTTCAACGGGCAACTCAAATGTAGCAAAATCTGCTCATCCGCAATTTCTGCGAGCATGTGTTTTCCTTTCTTTATTGAGTAGCACATCCCGCTTTTTCCCCGTTTAACCACTGAAATAAATTATGTACGGTATTAGACGTTTAGTTTATGTTTTGGCCAACAGATATCGTTAGTTGTTCACTAAATTGCGGCATTTGAAGGCATGTGGTATTACCGCTCAAACTCCACTTTTTGCACTTTTTCTTACAGAAATGGCTGCTGGAAAACATTCAGCGACTATCTTGATTATTTAATTAAATTATTGAATTATTAATTAGATTTATTTAATTTTGTGCAAAGACTGTGAAGTTGGACTTTGCCTTGAAACCTGTTTTGAACTCTATCATACTAAACTGCATTTCTAAGGTATTTTTCACTCAGTGCTTTATATTTTCTTAAATTTTATAACTTTACTTTTTTTATATTATGCAATAAATAGAAATTAATTGTAATTCGACTGAAATTTATTTTGGGTGATAACATCTGAAATTGGTATTTCTGGCAACTTAGTTTCTCATGATAAAAATCTATATAAAAAAATATTTTCTAGAAAAGAAAATGCATTTTTCAATTCTCCAATATATAGAGATTTAAAATATGAAAAAAAAATAACACAATAGAGATATTAGATAAATTTTGAGACAAAAGAGATTGAAAAATCAGCAACGCTTTAAACGGGAATCGAGCCACGGTCCTCTGAAATACCGGCCTAGTGTGCAGAACCATTACACTGCTAGGAAGGCGGGAGAAATACCTTCTAAATCAAATCATAAAGCTTTGTATTAAATTAATTCTGTAATGCTCATTCAAAAATCAGTACACTTCCCTGTGCTATCCTGTACAAATATAAAATATACTTCCAAACAGTTTGTTAACCTGAATATAACCCAAACAGCATATCTCCAAAAATATACATATAATTTTGGTGAAATAAGAGTGTCTTTTTTTTTTTGCACATCATTTTTATGAAAGTTATACAAATTAAAAAAACTGTAGATATTATTGATGCTTTATCATATTTTATGCACATAATTTTTTTTTTTTTACAAAAATGATACGAATTCTAAAAACCTTCGCAAAAAATCTATGATTCAGAGTATCTGTTCTTTTTTTTTTTTTTTTTTTTTTTTTTTTTCAAATTTCATTTTACAGTTCCTTTTTTATCTTCGAACAAAAAAAACATAGAATATAAAAAAAGGGGATTTTAATAATTTTAATGTCATATATTAATTATTTTTACATTTTAATAATAATTTTATGAAACTGAAAGCCTAATCCTGATATTTTACATAAATTTCAATTGCTTTAATCATTACTGTAAAAATCACACGAGGCTAACTTTTTTCAATAGTATTTAATACACTGGGAAAATTATATGGTGATTTCAATAATTTTTTATATGAGATAAAAATAAATGATTATATTAGATTTTATATTTTTCCTGTAAAAGTTAAGGACATTCTTAATCTGGAGGTCTTCAGAATAAATATAATGTTGCCATTAAATGAACGCAAAATTTAAGTGGTTAATTTTATGCTAACTTATCAAAATACCTGCTTTTATAATTATATACTGAGCATGTGCATATAGAGACATTTCTATTTTTCATAGAAAAATTGTTTTATTGCTTTTTTACAGAAGTGTTCTGATTAGAAATAAATTTTATTTCATAGGTTAATTTAGAAGATTTCTTAATATGTTTAATTACGAAAAAAAGGAAAAAAATCTCTTTCACTGACCAATGACAAAGAAGGAAATACCTGTTCTACTTCCGGCTATATGGCGGGATGTTTGTGCAAAGACTTTGTGAGTCAGTATGGTATTAGTTTTTTGAGTGAATGCATTGATGTTGCTGTATCAAATCTAATATTACAGTATTATTTGAAGAAAGTAAGTGAAATTTTTTTATTTTCATGCTTTCTTCACTTATGTAAAATTGTATGAATAGTGTGAGGTCTAAAAAATGTGATTTTCTTGTATCATGTTTAGACTTTGTGAACATGCCAAATGATTCATTTTCAGCATTTTGTCTTGTTAATGAAATAGAACACCAGATCAACAAAGTGAAAACTTTGTGTTTGGCACTTATGTATTTATCACTGTTTGCATCACTCCTATTCATGTGTTTCCTACTTTTTTATAATTACATTGTTTTTTTTTTACTCAAATGTTTTATATTTTGATTTATCGTATTTACTTACATATTCCATCTCCCTTTTCACTAATATATATTAGTATTTCAAAAGATATCAATTTCAGTAATATTCTTTTTACCCACACAAGTACTTAGCTATTTATGTATGCAGTATTACTGATTTACGGTAACTGATTTGTTACCATAAATTAGTTTCTAAATCATACATGCAAAAAAAAAAAAAAAAAAAAAAATTAAGGAGAAATGTACATGAAGAGGGAAAAGATACACTGATAATAAATATGGATATTTAGTATTATTTAAGTTTGTTTCTAATATTTGTACTAGAATGCAAAAATTAACAAATGTTAGCTTATATTCTGCTTTAAGTTGAAAAGCTCCTTTGCAACCAAATGACTAAAGCTTCCCAAAACTGATACCTTGACCTAACTTCTATTCCTAATAATAGTTCAGGTGCAATGAGTTTTCTCAGTTTCTGCCTCATGTGATGTAAATATGATATGAAACTATTCCATTTTGTGTAGATTAATTTCATATTTTGCATTAAATAAATCATCCTGTTAATTAAGAATGTATTAAAAATTTGATTACTGCTATTAGCAGGTATAATGTATAATTTTACTGACCTTATTTTATTTAAATTATTTAGTATTTAATTCATTGTAAGAATGTATAAGGAAATGCATACATTAAGAGTTATGCAGAAGTCGCCCAGTCGGTATTGTGGTCAGGGAAGCTGACTGCGATACCGAAGGGCCTGGATTCGAATCCCAGAGAAGGCATGGTAGCAACTGTCCGTCCCTTCATAGGAAAGGCAATGGTATCCCACCTATTGGGTGCCTCCATAATAAAGAGACCACCACATCTGGCCTTGTATAGATTAATGGACTGGGTTGCATTTATAATTTTTCACAATCTGCCATTGGAAAAAGAAAAGAGCTATGCCGAATTATATTTTGAGTACCTACCTAACTCATAAATTTGTGGGATTTTTTTAGCAAATTTATTAATGATAAATACCATAAACATATTATTAAAAAAAATTCTGCAGTTTTTATAAGAGAGTATATATTTTAAACAAGCTTTTTGAAACAGCTGTGTCAAACAGTAGAAGAAGAAGCTTCATATGGATCATGAATTAATATTAAATGGGAATTTTTCATTTATTTAATAAAGAAAGTACTCAAGCCAAATGAATTTTTTTCACTGGATTATATTTGCATACATAATTGGCAACAAATACTTCCTGCTGGTGAAATGACAATTTCTATTCTGCCAGGACAGGAAATTTACATAGTGAAAGCAGTAAACCTGTTTTGAGATGCAAAAAAATGAAGATAAGAAAATTTTGAATTTAAACTGATTTTTGTAGGAAGGCTTCAAAAATTTAATCTTGCTATCATTCTACATTGCATTTTTAAACTTTTTTACAGTATTATTTATAAATTTATTGCTAGTTATCTTTGTTTGCTTTCTCATTTTGAGAAGAATGTAGACATAAATATTTTATATTGCAAACTGAGATGCCATTGTTATTCTAATTAAAGATTTGTATTCTTTTTCTAGAGAAATTTACTGATAATACTTTTAATTGTGTATTGGTTTCTGGTTTACTGAAATATGTAAAACATATATATGACTAATAATTTAATGCATAAAACTTCCTGTATTAAATAAATTTTTTAGTACTTAAGTAAAGTAAACAGATAATGTTAACGATAAAACATCACCAACGTAGTAATTTAAATTATTTTTAGCTTTTATTTTAAATCAAAGAGCCTGAATGTTTCAGTCATCCTGAGATACTAGAACAACAATTTGTATTAATTCAAATAGTATTAGGCTACTTGAATTTGCATTCTGTTTAACTTCATAAGTTAAATTTTTATGGAGGCAATTCTGGCAGATGTTAGATGTAAAATTTTATTATAATTCCACACTAATATTCTTCACAAAACGAGATTAAATTCCCCCTTAAGCAAATTTAACTTCAAAAAGAAAATGAATTGTAGTTTCTTATTTTTAACTACAGCATTTTTAAACATCCTTTGATTTAGATTAAATTCTTTATACTTAAATTCTGTTATTAAATAAAGATATTACATTTTGCTATCCAATTTCATTCTAGTTCTTTTCAAAGCAAATTATGCTACTGGTCAAAATGCTAATTTAGTATATACCTCTTCTTGCATTTAATTAAAATAACTCTCACTCTGATATCTCTAAAATTTAAGCATGACATATTTAGACAAGATTTTAAACCACAGTATGTATATTTATAAGGTATCCTCCTTTTTATTCTAATGCATTATATGCTAATTTTAAAAGCAAAAAACATTTGCTTGTCTAAAAATCAAGTTGAACAAAACATACACATTGCGTAATTTTATTACATTCATAAATTTCATAAATTCATGTAATGTTTAGAATTGACTGTTAATTGATTGCTCTTTTTGTAAAATGTTCATGATGCTAAGCAAAATGTTTTTTTTTTTTTTTTTTTTTTTTTTCCTCTTCAATAGGTTAATTAATGTATTTTAAAATAATTTATTAAGTATTATAAAATAAAGTAAAATATATATATATATACATATATATATATTTCTTAACAAACATGTATATATGTTAAAAGCAAATTTAAAGTTAAAATAATTAAATTTCAAAATCATTTTGAAATTTCATTTCAAAATCATTTCTCAACTTTACTTCAATCAGAGTTCTCTTTTTATGATATTTGCAGAGCAAACTTATATCTCTTGATTGGCTCAGCTACTAAACTCTCTACCTTAAATAGTTGGTCAGTTAAAATTAAAACTTGAATTACATACTTTTAGGATATTCTTTGATTTTGAAAGGAAAAAAAAAAAAAAAAAAAAAAGATAGCAGTTTGGCACTCAACTTTACTTACATAAGTGCCATCTATATAATTTTCAGAACACACTTACATCACTTAAGAAATACTTTTACAAACCCCCAACGCTATACAGTAGGTAAGTTAGACTTAAAACTTACTATTTACTTGTTTTTAAGTATTTTTTATGTAGTATTCAAGTATTTTGTAGATATGTAATTATATTTTTAAGTATTTATTTGTTTTTTTATAAATTATGAATTAGTTCTTTTTAGTTTCTTATTGGTTTATATAAATTATGTCTAGTTCCTTTTAGTTTCTTTTTGACTGATATGCATATTCGTGTCGGGTAGGTTTCTGTAGACAAGGGTTTCTAAAATGCATTGGTTTCTAAATTAATTTTTCTGAAAAATTTAATTAATTTTTTTTTTAATTTAATTTAACTAGACTTTACATTGCTTAATTCTCAAAATACTTCATTATTGGTATTTTTCTTTTAGACCTTTATTTTAATTGCTAATCTCTCAAGGTATCACTTTATTGGTATTTCTTTTTGGACATTCTTCACTATGTATTTACTTTTGGTTCTGACTTTTACCCTTGCCTGCATGTATGACGAAACACGAATTGAATGATTGTAGAGTTAGGTTTGGAGGCAACTTCCCCTTGATAAGTCTGTCTCCTGCCTGCTCAACAGTCATTCACTTATGCATTTTTTTAAAAAAATTTTAGATTAATTTTAATTTGCTAAATTAGTGAATTTATTTTTATGGTTTGGTTTTGCACTTTATTTACTTATTCTATCTGAATTTAAATGATATTGTAGATTAGTTCGAAAATTAAACCTTTTATATGTTTGCACATTTTTTAATTATTTTAACTTTAAACTTGCTTTTAAGTATATACATGTTTGTTAAAATTTAAATTTCATTCCTTGCAGCAATGGTGCAAAGAATTAATTAAATTTGTATTTAAATTCAATTTATTCTTTTGATTTTTTTTTTTTTTTTTTTTTTTTTTTTTTTTTTAATTTTAAATTTTAAATTTGCTCATTTTTTATCCTATAAACTCAGCTTGATTTTAATGCATCTTTCTTTATTATAAAGTAAACCTGTCTAGTAGAAATGTTACAGATCGAGTGTAAGTTCAGTTATATAAAAACACATATCTCAGAGATTATTACATGTAATTAAAAATTTGATAACTGATGTTGCAAAGAGCATAAGAACAGCAAATGATGTGATATATATATTATTTACTATTCTTGAAGAAATGCTTCATAATGGTAACAGTACTTTTATTTGGGCCAACCCATGTTCAAAATGTCACAAATACAATTATGAAAATTTTTCATAACTGTACCTTGACATAAAGACCTTCACAACTTTATATAAATTAATTTCTAATGTAGACGAAAAGCTACCTTCCTGGTGTCTACTTTTATATCCTTAATATAAGTAAATTTTTCATTTATTTTGCTAATCCATATAACAAAACAAATTAATTCGTAAGTCCACTACTTAGGTAGCAAACATTTGGAGTTTGTTTTTTAAAAGTTACAAATTGGTCTTTATAAGGGTAAGAAAACCTTTTTGTAAAAGCACTTTTATAAAAATTTATGCCTTTCAAATTGTGGCCAACTTTCATAAAGGTGTTGGCCCACATTATGAAGCTGTTCCTCCTCAGCTACTGAGGATGTTATCTGTCCTTAGTATTAAATAGTCTCTAAATAAGCATCTAAAATGTGCTCAGAATAAAATAGAGGAATTAATGTTAAAATATGCAATTATTGTAAGATATTTGAGGACATACTATTAATTATTTTCGTTTATAATACAAGGTAAACAAAGAGCCATTTCTTATATGATGTTGGAAGAGTAAACCCCAACATAAAATAGTTGCCAAACCTGGCGATGAAGTGGTTAGGATGGGATTCCGGACATTGGACTAAGAGTATACAAATGTGTTGCATCAGTACTTGAAATACAACTCACACAACGACTGATTGAAATCGACGCATCAAAGACACTCATTTGGAGTTGTTTGCTGTATGATTTTAAAGTGGGTCTGACAGCAGCAAAATCAAGTCGCTGAATTTGCCAAGACTTTCGGGATGATGCCATTAACGAACAAACTGCTAGGCAATGGTTCCACAAGTTCAGGTCAGGAGACATGTCTCTTAGTGATGAACAACGCAGCGGTCGGCCACAAGCGCTGGACGATGAGACCCTGAGAGCAGTCACAGAGAATGACAGTATCCACACATGTGGTGAACTTGCTGCACACTTCAAGGTATCTGATGAAACAATCAGACTCCATTTGCACTGCATAGGAAAGGCATATAAGCTCAGCAAGTGGGCACCCTACATATTGTACGATGCAAACAAGCAACGGCGTGCCGCTGCCTGTTTGTCATTGCTTACTCATCACCGCAATGCATCCATATTTAATCGAGTACTCACCAGCGACGAAAAGTGGGTCCAGTATGACACACCCAGATGTTCCAGGCATTGGTTGTCACCACAGGACTCTGTGCCTCACACTGCGAGACCTTCTCTCCACCTACAAAAGATCATGGTCTGTATCTGGTGAACTAGTCGCCAAGTGATGCACTTTGAGCTCCTGCCAGTGAGCCAAACCATCACGACAGGCCTGTACTCGCAGCAGTTGGAACAGGTGCATGAGGCACTGATGCATAAAAAGCCAGCATTGGTAAATCGTAAGAGTGTACTTCTCCTCCATGAGAATGCGAGGCCGCATGTGGTTCGGGAGGCCAGGAACACCATCCAGCAACTGGACTGAGAGACAATACCCCATCCACCATACTCCCTAGACCTCGTGCCAACAGACTTACCACCTTTTCCATTCCCTGGACAATCATCTTTGGCCCTCACAGACATCTCTGCGTCCAAGACTTCCGGAGTTTTACTGCGATAACTTCGCACAGCTAACCACTCTTTTGGCAAAAGGCACTGGATGCTGGTGGTGATTACTTTGAAGATTAGCAGTGATTATTTGTTTAATGACTTTTTCTTTCTGACTGTCCAAAATAGCAAGAACTTTGAATGGTTCATCTCATTACTCTATTTGACAGTGAGAAAGGAACTTTTTTTTTTTTTTTGTTAAGTAATTGCTTATATTGTTATGAAAGGGGACAAGTTACACCACAATATTATTTACTGGCACATGTAGCATAAAGAT
Organism: Stegodyphus dumicola; assembly: GCF_044657685.1. NCBI lineage: Eukaryota > Metazoa > Arthropoda > Arachnida > Araneae > Eresidae > Stegodyphus > Stegodyphus dumicola. The sequence continues at coordinate 93,221,791 of NC_140777.1, forward strand.
TAAATTCATTTGCTACATTATTTACTACACCTATAAAACATTGGTTATGCCAATTTTGCTGTTGGCATTTGATTTGGTTTGGTTTATTTAATTATGGCAGAGCGCACTAGGGATTTCTGCCTAAGGGGAGGGATATCTTCATGGAGGACTTTCTAAGGGAAACTGGCTCGTATAACATGTTACACATGGGGAAAACCACGAAAACACCCATGCAGGCAGCCCATTCGCGGGATTCGAACCTCGGACCGAACTACCAGTCTTCCGCGACTTTACCCCTCGGCCAATGGTGAGCCTGATGGCATTTGTATTTAATACTTAATTTGGTATTATTGAAATTAGAAAAAAGTATATAGCAATTATTTTCAAACCATTTATACTTTGATAATGTTTATTTTTTTATTGCTGTCTTGACTTACTTTTCAGATGCTGAATTTGGGGGGGGGGATTGGTTTTATATTTTTGCGAAGACTTGTAAATTTCTGAAATTTGAGGTAAAATTAGATAATTAAAATAATATGTATAAATATCATAGCTTCATCATTTTGATTTTTGCAGGCATTTTCTGAAATCAATAAGGAAATTAAGACGTAAAAGGTTTTCTTTTTTATAAACGGGGAAAAACAAGTAACATATTTAACATGTGAACAATTAATCATTAATTATAATTCATGTTTTCTGAAAGGTCTTAAAAATTACACTGAAATCATAACACATATCATTATGTTTTCAAAAATTAACCTATCCATGCATTAAATATTAGAATGTCTGTTTACAACAATATTTTATGCTAAGGTACCTAAGACAAATGAAATTTAATATAAATGGAATAATATATTTTAAGATTAAGGATTTCTATTATTATTATTGATGATAAACTGAAGAGAATTATTCGTCCCTCTCAAGTTAAGCATGATAAAGCACCATGTCTAAGATGTATTTTAGTTTATGTTGAACGGCATTTAAATTCCATTGACTTTTCTCTGAATAATAACATTAAGAGGGTTTTTTTAAAAAGCAATTGCTATTTCTAATTTATGCAACCTTTATTATTATTATTGATGTAAATTGGCTTTCAATTTACATGAGATATATCAAACCAAAATTTTAGAGACTGCCATATATACTATATTAATTAATATATATATTTTTTTTTAATGTGTAAAATATCTATAGTACTAAAGCATTAGCACAGCAAAAGAACAGCCAAAAGTCTTTAATTCGGACCTCAAAGCTACAAACTTTCTGCGCATGCATCAACACATGCGCATAATACCTTTACGGGTGTGCTTATGCGTTGACGCACATACGTTTAATGTATAACGGACGCTATAAGCTAATCTAAAATTATCTAATTATCTATTTCAGTTAATGTTGCAGATAGCGTTGTTCTTTAATCTTCGAATTGGATCCGGCTTATTATTTTTTGTAGACTGTTAGAACAATTTTATAAAAGTAAGCTTGAACTTTCAATTTCGATTATTTCAAAAAGGATTTCCGATTCTGGAGCTGCCAAAGGATCTACAAAGCGAAAGCATGTTTCGATGTCCATCAAACAAAAAGTGGAATTGCTGCGAAAAATGGATAAAGGCATATCCTTTGTTTCTCTAACCATTCCGAAATCTGTTTATCAATTTCACACTGCTCTGTATGGGGGGTGGCATGCAATGAACTAGAAGTTGATCTGTCAGCACTATTCTTATCTTCAAGGCAGATGTTTTTATTTTATTCGGCTTATAATTCCTTACTAAATGTAGTATTTCCTCCCGATGTACTCCTTTGATATGATTTAAATCAAATTCCTCGTCATTATAAATATCACAAATACACATCAAACAGTTTTCTGGTTCAATTTTCTAATTTCGACTATGCGTAATGTATGCTTTACGCATGCCCGCATTGAAAGAAATGTTTAATAAAGTAAACAAATAAATATTAAGCTTTTTTTTATAAATTTTGATACCCTTTATATCATAATTGCTCTTTATTTCATAAATTATGGTTTCATATTTTTAATTTTATAATTTCTGCATGCTATCTTACCAGATTTAAACTGGTGACCTATAATCCGGAAAAAACGCTAATCCGGAATCGCTGGAAAACATATAAAAGTAATTTATTTTTGAAATTTGCTTAGTTATTTGATCATTCAATAAAGAATACTAAATATTCTTCAGCGACTTTAAAGTTATTTATATTTAGCATTTCAGTAATGCCTTTAATATAAAATTCAACAATATTAAATTTACATATTTTTCGATAACTGATTTACTTAAAAAACAACTTTTTCGTTTCTTATTTCAGCTTATGACATTTAACAAATTGTGGAAAATTTCAGCCCATTCAGGGAAAAAATTTGTTGATGGCATTTTTAAATACTGTAAAGATTAACTATGTCCAATACATATATTCTATTTTATCACTATGTAAATAAAAGCACGGGTCTATGAAACCCAAATGAGTATTATTAATCATTTAAATTGGCTTTCAATTTTTACATAAAACATATCAAACCAAAATTTTAGAGACTGCCATATGTACTATTAGTATGTATTATTTTTAAATGCACAAAATATTTATAGTATTAAAGCACTTGCTCAACAAAATTTTCAAAATGACTTAGCCAAAAAAAAAAAAAAAATCTTGAAAGTTTCACTATATTTTGAAAACGGCATTAGCTGTCATACATTAAATTAACAAAAAAAAAATCAATTTACAGAAACAAAATCACATTTAACAAATTGTGGAAAATTTCAGCACATTCAGGGAGAAAATGTGACTTTTTACATTTGTAATGCACATATATTATCTGCATATAATGACAGAAATAAGGTATTAAATAAATGTATCATGACTTGAAAAAAATATGGTATAAAAATATGGTATTAAATAAATGTATGAAGTGAAAATAGATGTAGAATTCAAGAAATATGAATTTTTACCAAAATTATTAATAATATGCATAGTAAAAGAGGGAAAAATTACATAAATTTCTGCATGAAGTATACATTTGTCAAAAGTAAAAAAAAAATTGTGCAGATTTACGTAAATTTTCACTAAAAATATACGAAGTAAGAAATAGGAAGATTTACATATATGCAGTAAATATACGTAAATTTTCACCAAAAATATATGTAAATCCTTAAAATGTATGTATATTGTATGTAAAAGCTACAAATAAAGAGCGACAATTTGCATGAATACACCTTAATTTTACATACATTGTAACGTAAAAATATATGTAAATATCTACTACGTTTTTCTGAACACTTTTTTTTAATGATATTTTTACATTCAAGTTTTACATTTTTTATACGAAAGGCCATTCATATATTGCACATACCTTTTACGAGCAATTTACGAATGCATGCTGCTTGGGAATAGTATGTGAATTTGTTTAAATTAATATTGAAAAATCACTTGACTTTTACAATCTATTAAATATCACTTGTACAATCAAAAGTCGTTAATTCGGACACCCATAATCCGGAATGATCTATAATCTGGACCTCAAAGCTAAAATCTTTCTGCGCATGCGCCACGTTGACCCATGCGCATAGGCGTTTTACGCGTGCACGCAAGGCATTTACAACTGCGCATATGTGTCTGCGCAAGCACAGAATACATTTTCGCGTGCGCGTTTAATGCAAAACGGACGGTATAAGCTAAAATTATCTAATTATCTATTTCAGTTAATGTTGATGATTGCGTTGTTCCTTAATCTTCGAATTGGATCCGACTTATTTTTTTCTGCAGATTGTAAGAGCAATTTTATAAAAGTAAGCTTGAACTTTCGATTATGTCAAATAGAATTTCCGATGCTGGAGCTCCCAAAGGATCTAGAAAATGAAAGTATGCTTCGATGTCCATCAAACAAAAAAACGAATTGCTATAAAAGATGGATAAAGGCATATCCTTTGTTTATCTAACGGTTCCGAAATCTGTTTATCAATTTCACGCTGCTCTGCGCGTGGGGGGGGGACATCGCAGCGCGCAATGAACTGGAAGTTGATCTGTCAGCACTATCGCTATCTTTATTGCAGATGTTTTTATTTTATTCGGCTTATAATTCCTTACTAAATGTAGTATTTAATCTCAATGTACTCCGTCTTTGATATGATTTAAATCAAATTCCTCGTCATTATAAATATCATGAATACAAATCAAATAGTTTTCTGGTTGCAATTTTCTAATTTCGGCTATGCGTAAGGTATGCTTTATGCATGCGCGCGTTGAAAGAAATGTTTAATAAAATAAACAAATAAATATTAAGCTTCTTTTTTTTTTTTTTTTTGTAAATTTTGATACCTTTAGATCATAATTGCTCATTATTTTATAAATTACGGTTTCATATTTTTAATTTTATAATTTCTACATGCCATCTTACCAGATTTAAACTGATGATCTATAATCCGGAAAAATTGATAATCTGGAATCGCCGAAGTCCCGACGAGTCCAGATTAAAGATTTTCGACTGTATATTTATTTCCTAACACAAAACTGGTATGGCATTTGATAAGATGACAAGTTAATGTAAAACTTATGATTACATTTCAGACTAAATTTAAGATTAAAAAATCTGATAAGTACACCACATGACTTCCTTGTACGGAATATTAAATTATACGCATTTTTTCTTGCATTTCATTTAAACTTATTGAATTGAATTAAACCTACTTCGCCGACAGCGCACAAACCACAATAGAATAAATGCATTCTTTAAAATTCACTCAGTATTTGTTTACCATAACGACATTCTGGCGCTAGATTCATTTAACAGTATTATATTTTGTTCATATTATAACTCATAATGCACAAAATTTATATCATTTAAAGAATAGATTTATCTAATCGTAGCCACATGTTCTATTCAAATACTATAATAAAGCTAGAATGATCTATAAAAGAAATTAAGCAAACAAAACAAAAAAGAAACTTTTCACAGACGATTGAGTATTTCTCATTCAATTAATTCAGTTCTCACTTCGCGAGAAGGCAAAAATACATAAAAACTCAAAATATCTATATTAAAAATTATGAAGTAAATTTTAATAAAGATATTTATAAATTTTAATATAGATATTCCAGAAAGGATTAAGCATGATTTAATTGGCAATAATAAATGAAGGTGTTATCTTTGTTGTTGCGAAGCTCAGTTACTCTAGATTGGCAACAAATCCACTAGTCTGCTGTTTCAAATGTAAACAATCAATGGCCGCCATCAAAAGAAAAGGCTTAGCGGCAATTAAACAACTTTAAAATTGTTAATAATTCTAAAAATATTGCCCACAGATTTACTAAAGGCATAAAAACCTTAACCGGAAGATAAAAACAACATAATTAAATCATTTTTAAAGAAAAAACGTACAATTTACAAACATATAAGAGTAAAGAAACTGAGATCACTGAGCCGGGTAACAGAATACATATATATATATAAATATATTTATATATGTTTGGTGCGGCCGATTGCAACCAAAATACGAGGTGCACATCTACATGTTACAGCAGTCCTATATACAAAATTTCAACGTTCTGAGGCTCCTCGTTTTTGAGTTATGCAAGATACGTACGTACGCACATACGTTCGTACAGACGCCACAAAAAATTCTCTTCAGAATTCATTTTAAAGCAGTTTTATAATTTTTTTTTGGAGGAAACGAGTCTTTTATTCTGTCCCTACGTACAGATATCAAGCAAAAACATCGTTAAATTGCATTCGATAGCGGTCAAAATGGATATTTTTGTTGAAATATGCTCTCTGAAACTTTTCGCGATTACAATACTTCCTTTTTACTTCGTACAAGGAAGTAAAAAAACAGCTTACGATCTCCACATAATGTTTTAACCCTTTGAGGGGCGGTATATAAAATAATTTAAACTGTGGTAAAATTTTGCATGAACTATAACTTATGGACCCTAAGGACACAAAATTGAAACTTAAAAAAAATATAGAGTGAAATCCTGAATTTTGAGAGCCGGTATATATTTTATACCGGCGCCCCTCTAGGACATTTTTTTCCAGGTAGTTGCCAACTGTTAATCTATGTTTTTTAAATTAATTTTGGGTACTTTTGATGTGCGTCTGTAGTGATGAGTGCTTGAATATAGTTATGAAAGTCTAAAAACAAAATTTTTTAGACTTTCGGGAGAAATTTAAAATTTTAAAAATAAAATTTATGTTTTTATGCACTTTGATGATGCAACCCAGCTGAACATACTTATGTAAAATATGGGTAAAAAGCTTTTCAACTTGATTTAAATTCAATATTATTTTATAAAAAAGATTTAGCAAATATAACACTGCATGTGTAAATCGTATCATGCTGTAACTGAGCTAGTATAATATTACAAGCAGATGTAACTCAGCCGAAAATTTAAAAAAAATTTTAAATGAAGCACTAAGACCGACTCAGAAAGTATGTTGCATTTTTGAAGTTGTATTTTATGCATTAGATAATATGTGAATATCCTTCATACTATCATACTTCATACTATGTGGTATCCTTCATACTATGATATGAAGAATTGCCCCCCCCCCATCCACGTACACACACTTTAGACCATGGAGGACCGCAAGGGTCCCTTTTTTATTTTTTGTAAATATAGGTTGTAATATATCTTTTTGTTCAGGAAGAAACGCCGTTAAACAATTTTATTATTTGATACACCTCAAAGCTCTTATTCTGATTTTCAACCCCTTTGGCTTCATAGGGGATCCTTTTCAACTTTTGGATAAATATTAGTTTGCATCTAAAACTGGGCTTAGAAATATTTTTCCTCCTTTCACCAACTGTGAAAATTTATTTCCAAAACAACCTATTTGTATCAACCAGAGCGCAAATTTCTCTTGTGTTCTCTAGTCTTTCATCTGAAATTAACAAAGAATTAAAAAGAATTTCCCTAAAGAATAAAAGCATGCTTTCAAACCAGCAGTTTTTGTGATTACACTATGAGATGGACCTGAAGTACATTTCCATTTTAACCTTTTGAAGACGGGATGGCCATTATAGTGGTCATAGAGTCCTCTCTTTGAAAAGACGGGGTTGTCCACTTTAGTGGCCATGTCTTTTTCCCCCATTTTCTAGGCTGAAAAGTGGGGTGAAATGTCAAATTTGACGTCCCTAGGGTTTTAACCACCTATATCTTTCAAAGGTCTTCCTTTTGCGACATAGATGCACCTCTCTGAGAATCCATTAAACTACACACAAGAATCTTTGTTGCAAATAGGAGGTGATTTCTTAACCCTTTGCGGCATGGTGGGTCAATATATGTCCCACCTAATTAATATTTATTTTCTCAGTTAGCAATTTCCGTTAGAAATTTTCTAATCTTTTAAAAATAATCTATTTTAGTTATTATTTTTCTCAGTAGATATTACTACTATACCAGGGCTTAAGTTTATAAGCATAAAATATTCAAAACAGGATCACAAGAGTGATATCCATGTATCTCGCATTTTTCAATATTTTAAAAATTTTGGTATACAATTTATGATATGTATGATTCTTTTTAATATTCAAAGGTATTTTATTTTCAAAAATCTTAATTGGATTCAACATTTTATAACATTAATTTTGCAGTTGAAATAAGTGGGTTAAAATTTGTCCCACCACACACTTGATTTTCCGCTCAATAGATGGCAGCACTCACGATTATTTTTTCTTTTCTTTCTTGCATCTTTTTTTTTCGTGATTGTGTGCGCTTTTACATCCGTTGTATGCTCTGATGTGCTAAAATGTCTAGAAAAAAATTAAAAACTCAGGAAGCTTTGGATCTTTTTGCTGAATTGCCATCCGATTGCGACTCAAATGCTTCAGATGTCAGTTCTGATTCAGATGAAATTGAAATCCAGGAAAGAATAACTGAGGTTGAAGTTATTGCTGAAGAAGAAAGGGAAGTAGTTATAATTTGTTTCGCTTTTTAAAGACACAGACTCATCTATGCATGTGGCACTGTAAATATGGATCGGAAGTATCTACCCAAAAATTTAAAAGACAAATTTATGTTAAGAGAATATATAGACTTTTCAGTTAGTGATGATTCAATTTATTGCATAAAATGGAAGGATAAAAGATCCATTTCTATCCTGTCTTGCTTGGAAAAGGCAACTGAAATGAAAGAAATTAATAGAAAAGAACTAGATGGAAAGACAAAAAAAAAAAGTACTGTGCCCAAACAGCATTATGTCATATAATAAGAATATGGGATATGTCGAGTGATTGATCAACTGAAAGGACTATATGAAATAGACCGCAAAAGCAAGAAATGGTGGCACATGATTTTTTTTTTTTTTTTTTTTTTTTTTTTTTTACTTTTTAGATGCGAGTATAGTAAACACATTTATTCAAGTTCGTTCGCGAACCTGATCATGATGTAAAAACAATGAACGATTTTCTTCTCTCAGTCATAAAAGGTCTAAAGGCATTTGCAGGCAAGAAAGAGCTGAAAGAAAACTGAAATCCCCAGTTCAAATAAAAACTAAAAACTCTTTCGTACAACCAGAAAAGAGACTAAAATATGTAAGTAAAATGCCAAAGAGAACGAGCAGGAGAAGATGTGCATATTGCAGCATATCGAAAGAAGAACGATGAACATTTTGGGTGTGTGAAACATGTGAAGTGCCTCTATGCTTACAAAAGAATGAAATAACATGTTTTTCAAAGTTTCATGAAAAATGACTTTTTTTCAATTTTAACCATATATAAATGTTTTTGAATCAAGTGCCAATTTTATTATTTTATTTAGTATCATATGTACGAGTATCAAATTTTAATCTTAAAATAATATTCAAGAAAATATTTTCTTTTGTTCCTAAAATTTAAAAATATTAAATATATGTATGCAAAATGTGCATATGCAAAATTTTACAAGTCATGCATATATGCAATAAGTACAAAATGCATTTTAGTGTGTTTATTATGAATATTTTAGAATGCACACTTTATTTTGTTTATTCATTTCACATAGGATTTTTTTTTCCCTGCTATACACCAATATGCTGTAAGACATGTGCTAGTTGCATGGTGGGACAAACGGTATCCCACCTTCCACCGTAAAAAATAAAAGCGCAGAATTTTTTTCAAGCCTTAAAGGCACTTAAGTAAGTCCATCTGACTTATTCTAAGGCATTTTTTTTAAAGATTAAAATATATTTTAAATATGCGTGTCGCAAAGGGTTAAAGGGGGGAGCATTCGGTTCAAGATTCAACGTCCTTTGGTAGCTTTTACTGCTACCAAAGCCCCGGCCCCAAAAAGTGAAGTGAGCTTTCCCTTTGTGTGATCTTATCACACTTCACAAAGGGAAGAAGGCATGACTCCCGAATGACAAATTGGTTGTCAATCACCTCTTTTCATTTTCTTACATTCTAGGATTTTGGAAAACAGGAAGCAACAGGTGTCTTTTGGGGGCTAGCATGCCAAGTTTAACCCCCACAATTGTGTAAAGTTTTGACCCCAGACGGCAATTTTGAAATCGATGAGTCTTTCTCTTGGGAAAGGGATAAGTGCTGAAATTAAAATTTTAGATAAACACAGACGAATGAAACTTGAGCTGAGTACACAAAGAATAAATTAAACTAATATACTTGTATTCAGTCCTAGCGCAGAGTCAGTAAACTCCCCATTCCTCCATGAACATAATATTTAATCCTAAACGACTTATAAGTTAATCATGAAAAATTATTACTTCATAAACTGTTATAATAATAAAGAAATTCTGTCACGTACAGAGTAGAAAAGGAAAGGAGAAGACTGGTGCTGCCATCTATTGGCGTGGTACCCTCAGTGTGAGCGCAGGTATATAATATATACCGGTTTTAAAATCGTATAAATAATCTACTGTTAATTATCACTTCTGACTGAAATGAAGTAAATATATAAGATTCAGCATGTGTACGTCATATATTTGCAGATTTTGAATTTTTTCTTTCCCTCCAATAGAATTTATCAATCTTCCAACATGATACCTTGGAACGAGGTATATTAATTTCATAACTGTAAAATATTGAGCATTCATAGGGTGATGTTGCCATTTAGAATCGAAAGAAAATGCTAGACACTTACGATTATAGCTTTTGGTGTAGAAAAATTAGCATTTTTTCGGAGGTTAAAAAATTGACAAACAATCAGTATATATTATATACCGGTGCCCTTCAAAGGGTTAAGCAACATATAGGCAAGATACTTAATATATCAAAAGGGGGAAAAAAAGTTTAGATAAGTATTTCATAATATATATAATCACATATGCTTTTGTGGAATATAAAAATACACATACACAAACCTCTTTAAAAAAAATTAATAATATATGTGTGCCTTCTAAACGTATACTGCTGAGCTGCCTTTAAAATTTTTGTAAGTTTGCTGTTGAACTGCATATGGCGTAAGTGCAAAGAAAATTATACTTAATAATAAAGCTAAAACGATAAAAGAAAAAAAGGGAAGGTTAGTAGGAGCGAGTGTAATAGCAGACTAGTAGATTGCAAGCTCACCGAGATCATAAAAAACCCTTAACAAACACTTTTGGGCAACTGTTAAAATCTGAAATTTTTCAGATTTTGTTTTTCACCTGGAGAGATATTTCTGCTAAAATTTCTCCTCGTCAACACACTCGACACTTCAAGCGGAGTTAGCTGAAGTCTGTAATTATTGTTAAATGTATTGTGAAGATAAAATGTTACCATGTTCTTTGGTATTCAATTAGTAATATTAATTGTTTTTAATTGTTTAGACATTGCTGCATGAGTCATTTCTCTAGCAATGTTTGTGTCAACACAAGTGTGCTTGAGTGTATTACATTATTGGCTGAGTGTATTACACTATTGGCTTGAGTGTATTACACTATTGGCTTGAGTGCATTTCACTATTCAGGGTTGCTCAAACAGAAGAATGAAATTCTCTCACTTTTCCAGGTTTTCTAGATTTTTTTTAAGGAAATTCCAGTCTACTCGCATAGTGTGTGTTGGCTGTGCTAAGGGTAAATTAATTATGGTACCATTTGAAAAACAAAAATTTGACAATTACATATGACTTATATAATCCCCAAAGGATTAGTATTATAACTATAATAGATATTGTTTTCTTCAATGACTTTCAAATTAAGTTTTTGCAAAACTAAGAAAATTGGCAGCTATACAATACTTGCATACTAAACCACCATTCTCTTAGCAATCATCAGCTGTATCACAAAATTAGTTAATTCAAAATAAATTCCCTTTTTAACATGCTACGAAAACTGGCTCAATGGCCGCTGCCCGAATGATGCTCACACAATGCTTTAAACGTTAGTACGAAAATTGCTTTTGGGGAATCATCGTATGAAAGTCCATGACTTTTCCAGATTTTCACTAAAATATTTTAATTCCTTGACTTTTCCCTGACGTTTTTGGTCAATTTTCGAATTTCCAAACTTTTCTCAGTTTTCCAGGTAGTGCAGCAACCTGGACTATTTGAGTGTATGCACTATTAGATGTTACCACTGCACAATAACTGATTGTGTGGTGATGAAAGCAAAACATAAAAAATAATGATTAATTAGGTTGGCATCAGGGATAATAAAGTAATCAACAAATGTAATGATAAATTATTGTTTCTTCAATACAGAGGTATTTTATTTAGTGACAAAGTGAAATTAAAGAATAGAACTCTTAACATGCTTTATTGTAAAAAATATCAAATGTGCAAGCATAAAGTGTATATATATATATATATAAGGGATTGCTGGTGATTCGGATGTCTGGATTTTAGATCATTCTGGATTTGGGACATTGTATTGTATGCAATACTTAACTGCATTCATACAACAATCAGTGTACATATTAAATAAGTTCTGCTGAAGTATGCTGTTATTTTTAATAAACTGCTGTCAAAAATGTACTAACTACTACAAAAAATACAAATTTATATTAAATTCCTTTTACATGGATGTATTAAATGACTTGTATAGATATTGAATGAAATGCTGATTTATCTTTGCTTTAGTCAATTTCATTTTCATTAATGTTTATAACATTTGGAAACAATGGTACAAGGGTGCACTTTTTTTACACCCTAATTACACCAGTGCCATTTTTTCTCATCAAGACCACTACAGAAGGGAAGTACCAAATATATTTTATACACTGCAGTTTTTTTCACATCAGGATAGTGGATTTAGTACTCTAATTTAGCCATGGTTATAAAGAAATTTTAAATATATCGTTTTAGTTATATGCCATCTGGAGCTTAAAAAAAGTTCTGTTAAATAGCAAATGATACATTAAAAATAAATAAATAAAGTTATATGTAAACAGAAGCTTACCAAGGTCAAGGGAAGCAGCAGGTGTGGACCATCCAACTCGGCAAAGACCTTCATCTGTAACTTTAGCTTCATAATAATACTTTCCTAAATGAGGAAAAAAATTCAACATGTTACCAGAGGTAAGATACAAATAAGGGATCAACTCAAATATAAACACAACATAATCATACCTTTCCCCTGAACCCCTTTGGTAGCACGACAACCATGCCATTCCTTAGGTTCTCTTGATTGGCACATTTTACCATCAGGACTGACAGCTATAAGTAATTTTAAAAATTCAGTAAAATACACTAAATCTTGATTTGCAATGTCAATATTTGGTTAGCTACAACTCCAACAAGAGCATTTTTTTTTTCATTGAATTTTTATTTCACTTTGAATTTCCACTGAAATATACTATTTTGTTATTTGTAGCTAGACCATTTGAGCCAACTTTCATGGTTGATAGAATAATACCTACGTACCAATAATTTTATCTGCTCATCTAACAGGTTGATTTAATTTTCAATTCAAAGTAATAAAATACCTAACTCAAACTAAGTGGTCTCAAACTCAAATTGCATATAGACTGAACGCATGACCCAAAAACAGCTGATGAGCCAGATTACCCCTCCCCCCAAAAAAAGTATTAAAAAAAGATTTTCAAATACATTTTAAATTTCACTTACTAAACATTTATTAAAACACATATAAACAATAATAACATTATAGTAGAAGAAAAAAAATCCAAATTTAAATTTATCTTCTGTCTGAAATCTGGTACTTGTAATGCATTTTTGTTGGTTATACTTTGTATTTCAAGTATACTGATCGCTAAATATTAAATGCTTAGACTGACATTTCTTATACCGATATCAAATAATTCTAACATAGTTAATCAATCATTAAATAATTTCATTTTTATTAAAAATAAACAAAAATATTATTAAGTGGGGTAAAACTCAAGAATAAATAATAACTAATCTCTTTCTCTCATTTATAAAATTGTTCTTCGATGCCTAGACAAAAATATGTACGTTTTGATCATCAGGTTTTTTTATCTCTCAGGATAGCCTGACACTTAATATTTCGGTTCGGATAAAGTTTGGAGAGAAATTACTGGAAATTATTTTCATATTTGACTGTACATGCTCATCAATCAATTGGGCTCTTTCTTTATTAATTTTCAATTGTGATACAAAGCTGTTCACATTCAAATGTATTCCCAAATAAAGTGAGTATTCTAGTGCAGTTTTGTTACAAAGCTTATTGAGCTTGAAAAGCCTGATGTAATCACAGTTGGCAAGTTTTGAAAGTTTGTTGGGGGTTGTATCCCAGATAATGTACTTTAAGGTTCCAAAAAGCTGCTAAAGCAATAGAGATGATAAATTGTTTTGCATTATTTTAAGTCTCACCAGATGCAAAGAATAAGTTTTACATGAATTTTTACATTTTCATGTTTTTGGCTCAGTAATTCTATCATATGAGGAAAAAGAAATGGGAAGTTATAGTAAAAGCTGACATTATAAACAACTGGGTAATTTACATAATAATAACTGTACATATCTTTGAAGAATAATTTTCTTTATGCCTTTAGATTCTTTCTTCAACATGTTCCCTTTTCATTTTCGAAATTTTGGATTTAATTAAAGATGTCTGTTATTCTTAAAAAACTAAATGCATTTAGAATGTATAGAAAAAGTGCTAATTTTATATGAACAAAAAGTAATATGAACATTTAGAAGAAACATGAAATATATATGGAAATGGTTGGTTAATCTAGAAATGGCAAAACTTTTAGAATTTAGAGCAGGCATTGGAAGATGAATTTAGAAAGGCACCAGGCAGCAGAATTTAGGCTCCAGAGAGATTGCATCAGGTAGGAAAATGCCTATCCATGTCACAAGATCAGGCGCATTTTTGATATTTTGTCCTTGTGTCTAGTGAAAAGTAGAGAAAATAAAGGGAACATAAATAAGTTAGGAAAAAGATTCTGGCATCAGAAGTAAAACATTCAAATATTATGTTTTCATTGGTCTTCCAGATGTTCTCCAAGAAGTAAAAAATTCATCGCAAACATTCTGTAAAATATATCTACTACCTGTTAATACTATGGACACATTTTTCCTTTTGTCACATTTTTGTGGAATCTTCTATAATAGTGTGTCTATTGATCTTGCCTTGAAATCCTTCTAAACTTTCCAAGCTGCAATGTCTAAAATCCCCCTAAACAAATTATTCCTACCAATTCTGTAAGAGCAAAAGAGCAGAAATATTTGGGGGGGGGGGGGAAGAGCAAAAGTGTAAAATGTTTTTTACAGATAAAACTGATGCATATTCTGAGAATTTTGAATAATTTGAGACAATTACATAGGAAAACTCTTGCCATGAAAAAATTAAAAAGAAGACATTTTTAATTAATTATATAGGTAATTTTGCTTTTATTAAGAACTGTTTTGTTAATTATGCTTTATAGCGTTATACCTTGTTTATTTTTCACATTTAAAACATTGTATAATATGTTGCACAAACTAAACTTTAAAACGTGATCAAAAATTAAAGATGTTTAATTTTAATGTTATTTTTAAAATATAAGTTAATATATTACAATTATTTTAATGAAATTTCTCAATGTTACGATAATTTAAAAAAATTGTTGAAAAATTCCCATTTTTTGGACATCAAAATTTTCTGTAGAAATTGATCTTAAAAATCGCCAAAATGTTTATCAGTCACCAAATTTAGAACCGTTTAATAAAAGAATAATTTGTTTAAGAGCTCTTCATTAGAAAAAATGAAATAATTCCAAAATGGGTATGTTTCATTTCTTGCTTAGAAACTCAAGTATCTCTTCATTTAGATTAGAAATAGGAACAAATTATAACCTGTGAACCCATTCAAAAAATAACCATATAATATGTCAGTGAATCGCAAAAAATATTCCTCCAAAATACTAATTCACACTCAAAATGGCTGTCATAATGAGACAGAAATTTCAGATGATTAAATTTAAAGACCTTCAGCTGATTTTCGCTGTAACTAAGGACTTTTAAGGACCAAAAAAACTAAGAACTTTTAAAGCCTCTTAAGGACCGTACGAACCCTGCGGTTCCGACTTTTTATAACTCGTTTTTAGGCTCCAAATTTATAATTGTCCTCAAAAACAGTAGTATGAGAATGTAAAAGTTTAAATGCCTATATTTGTTTATATATTTTTATTTGTTTATATAAGTAATGCTGATTGCAAACTAAGAATGCAAGCATAAGTTAAAAGACGTGTGCCATACCAGCTGCATAAACAGGAGTTTCCCCATCTAGCGTTTACCTTAGAAAAATTGTAGTGAGAGAATTCTATTTCTCATTCCTGTATTTCTCTTCCCAGCCTCCCAACATACATGGAATTTTTGCACACTCACAGTTGTAATTCAGACTATCACTTACTCACAGTACTGCAATTTTTAATTGATATATTAATTCGATTGTGATTTGAATTTATAATACATAAATATTATTTTTAATTGTCAACTGTGCATTAACACGTTATTATGTATCATCCCCTTATATATTTACTACACAACATCTAAAAAGAATTCTTTAAATATTTACTGAAATTTTATTGGTGATATATGCACTGAAAATCATCTTCCTTTTGTCATATTTAGATTGTAAAATTTTTATTCCATCATCAGTTTGATTTTGCATAATAATTAAAAAAGTTTAAAAAAATCTACTAAAATGATGATGCATAATAACGTTTTCTGTTTGGCAGTAACATATATTTTTTTATTTATCAGTGGTACATTACACACATGCTAAGGATATATTTTACTGCAGTTCAATTTATTGTTTATTTTTACCATTGATTTTTTTTAGTAATGGGTTAAAAAAAATAAGAAAGTGTACCTTTAAAGAAAACCTATAGAAGAAATAACTATTTAATGGGAAAACTATATACGATTATGATCTACAGTGCAATACATGTTCTTCAAAATTTTCAACAGGCCACCTTGGGCGTGCAGATATTAAAGTTTATATAAACAATAATAATTACAAAATGTCAAACTGTACTGCTGCATCTAGCTTGTCATTAAAGAATTTCTTCAAACAAGAGAAAATGCGTCATACATAAGAAGAATATTAGCTGCAGCAGGTACTACTGTTGTATACCATATATACTATTGCCACAACCATAGCTTTAGCTCTATGGATTGTCTGCCCAATTTGCTTCAAGAGGCATCTCAAGCCTGTTGAGATACATCGTAATCGTTTGTAATTGTATTCCTATTGCTTAAAAAGAATTATAGCTTTCTGTCAGGTCCAATGTATTCTGAAACTTCATCATGTTTTATATGTTTATATTTTATTTATGTTATTTTTTGATTGGTTGTTTTACGTGTTTTGTTTGTGATTCGCTAAACCATGATCTGCTGAAAAGTTATATATACGGTCAAAAGTCGTTAATTCGGACACCCATAATCTGGAATGATCTATAATCCGGACCTCAAAGCTACAAACTTCCTGCGCATGCGCCGTGTTCACGCATGCGCACAGGCGTTTACGAGAGCGCGTAAGACCCTTACGGCTGCGAATATGTTTGTGCGCATGCGCGTTTAATGTATAACGGAGTTATACGCTAAGCTAAAGTTATCTAATTCAGTTAATGTTGCAGATTGCGTTGTTCCTTAATCTTCGAATTGGATCCGGCTTATTATTTTTTGTAGACTGTTAGAGCAATTTTATAAAAGTAAGCTTGAACTTTCGATTATGTCAAATAGAATTTCCGATATATATTTACTACAAAGCAAAAGTATGTTTTGAAATCTGAAATCTGTTTATCAATTTCACGCTGCTCTGCAGCAGAGAGGGGGGGGGCAGAAACGTCATTATTAGATTATGATAGATTAGAAAGATTATGTCAAATAGAATTTCCGATATATATTTACTAATATGTAATTTGTATCTACAAAGCAAAAGTATGTTTTGAAATCCGAAATTTGTTTATCAATTTCACGCCGGGGATTGGAAGTTGATCTCTCAGCACTATCCGTATCTTCAGGGCAGATATTTTTATTTTATTTGGTTTATAATTCCGTACTAAGTGTAGTATTTCATCTCGATGTACTCCGTCTCTGATATGATTTAAATCAAGTTCCTCGTCATTATAATTCGCTTCCGATAGTGAAGAAAGTGACCCAGAGGTTATTGAAAACGAAAACATTTCGATTGACAAATTAGTCGGTATTCTCAACACAGCAATTATAGGACTTGAACAGCGGAACTTTGTAACTATACAAGAAATTATGTCTGTTTAATAGAATTAAAGAGAAAGTATTATCACATGAAACGAAGCAACTTATATTGAAGGAAATGTTTAATAAAGTAAACAAATAAATATTAAGCTTTTTCTTTTTGTAACTTTTGATACCCTTTAGATCATAATTGTTCTTTATTTCATAAATTACGGTTTCATATTTTTAATTTTGTAATTTCTGCATGCCATCTTACCAGATTTAAACTGATGATCTATAATCCGGAAAAATCGATAATCCGGAATCGCCGAAGTCCCGACGAGTCCGGATTAACGACTTTTGACTGTATAACCTCTGTAAGCTTTTTCTCTCTCTGCGTAAATCTCTGCGTATTGCTCTGTAATAAATGTTTGTTTTTCGAACCACAGCAATTTAAATGTTCAACAGCAGAGCGTGGTCTGTCAGAGGTTTAAGAATTTGTACGCATTATACTGAAGGTTGTCTATATTTAGATCAGAAACCATATACAGTCAAAAGTCGTTAATTCGGACACCCATAATCCGGAATGATCTATAATCCGAACCTCAAAGCTACAAATTTTCTGCGCATGCGTCTCTTCGACGCATGCGCGTAAGACCTTTACGGCTGTTGGAAAATATAGCTTATTTTTAAAGCTTTTACTGCATCATCTCTCCTCCTTGAAATGTTTATTTAGTTTAGTCCTTATTTTAATATAATATAGTAGTTACTCCTACTTCTTTTTCTTGCTGCCACTGTTTGCATTGAGAACAGACTGTTTCAACCTAATTGAGATGCAAAAACGAAACATGATGTTACATCATCTGAAAGGCCGATTCGTGCCGATAGCTGATTGGTTGCCGTGAGATGACGTCATTCCTACTTCTGCTATAAGTATCTCGCGTCGCTCTGGCTCAACCCTTCTAGTTCCTGCTTTCCCGGCACGTGAGTGAGTGGTTTCCAGCCCCTTCAAAAGGATGCATGCAGTCCGGTGAATAAAATGCCTTGATTCCGGTTTGCGAGATGATGGTTCCAGATTAAAGTTCTTCGGTTCCAGAGGCTACCATGTGAGTGACTGCCGTGGGCGGCATCCATGTTCTTCAATAAAGGCGGCAATTAAAAATACGTGAGCGGCGACTCCTTGTGCAAACGGGGTTAGACCTGTTTTAAGTGCTTTCAAGAACTTCATTTAAATTTTCAGGTGTTTTTCTTGACCATTGATTATGGACTGATTAAATGTGTAGCCAGCTTTATTTTTAGGCCGCATAATTACTGTTTAGGGCATTTTTGTTTGTATAGAATGCCAGTGTTTTGGAGACCAGGTAAAACTATTTGATGAATGATGATTATATTATATTTTTCCTAAACTATGATATTATTGACATTTATTTTTTGTGTTATTCTTTATTATATTGTTAATAAATTGGTTAAGTTCAAAATCTTTTATTGTCTTCAATGTCTGCACAACATATCTCAGGGAGCTTTTATTGCTACTACTGCTAAATGTTTAATTTCTTTAAACCTTAAACTTTGCTTTAGCATCAACGGCTGCGAATATGCTTGTGCGCGTGCGCAAAATACATTTACGAGTGCACGTTTAATGTATAACGGATGGTATAAGCTAAGCTAAAATTATCTAATTATCTATTTCAGTAATTGTTGCAAATTGTGTTGTTCCTTAATCTTCGAATTGCATCCGGCTTATTATTTTTTGCAGACTGTCAGAGCAATTTTATAAAAGTAAGCTTGAACTTTCGATTATGTCAAATAGAATTTCTGATATATATTTATTAATACTAAAGGATCTACAAAGCGAAAGTATATTTCGAAGTTCATTAAACAAAAAGTGGAATTCCTGCAAAAAATGGATAAAGGCATATCCTTTGTTTATCTAAACTTTAACGTTTTTTTATCTAAACTTTGTTTATCTTTAAAGCCACGGCGCGCGTGCGCAATGAATTGGAAGTTGATCTGTCAGCACTATCCTTATCTTCAGGGCAGATGTTTTTATTTTATTTGGCTTATAATTCCTTACTAAATGTAGTATTTCATCTCGATGTACTCCGTCTTTGATATGATTTAAATCAAATTCCTCGTCATTAAAATTCGCTTCCGATAGCGAAGAAAGTGACAGAGGTTATTGAAAATGAAAACATTTCGATTGACAAATAGTCGGTATTCTCAACACAGCAATTATAGGACTTGGAACAGCAGAA
This sequence comes from Stegodyphus dumicola, assembly GCF_044657685.1. Lineage (NCBI taxonomy): Eukaryota > Metazoa > Arthropoda > Arachnida > Araneae > Eresidae > Stegodyphus > Stegodyphus dumicola. The sequence continues at coordinate 93,241,551 of NC_140777.1, forward strand.
CTTTGTAACTGAACAAGAAATTATGTCTGTTTATAGAATTAAAGAGAAAGTATTATCACATAAAACGAAACAACTTACATTGAAAGAAATGTTTAATAAAGTAAACAAATAAATATTAAGCTTTTTTTTTTTTTTTGTAAATTTTGATACCCTTTAGATCATAATTGTTTTTTATTTCATAAATTACGGTTTCATAGTTTTAATTTTATAATTTCTGCATGCCATCTTACCAGATTTAAACTGATGATCTATAATTTGGAAAAATCGATAATCCGGAATCGCCAAAGTCCCGACGAGTCCGGATTAACGGCTTTTGACTGTATTGAAAAGTTACTTGATAAATTTAAAATGTCTGATTGTAAAACAGCCCAAACTCCCATTGAACCAAAATCTACAGCAGCTGATTTTCAGAAAGGAAATGCATTTTATAGCCCATACAAAGAATTAATTGGATCTTTACTTTATTTAGCATATATTACAAGGCCAGATATTTTATTTGCAGTAAATTGCTTAAGCAAACTGGAGAAGCATCCTACTGATGTTGCCTGGTGTGCTCTAAAGAGAATTCTTGGGTACTTGAAAAACAACTTAACTTTACAAATGATACACAAAAAGGGTGATTTGGAAAGGGCAAACTTATGTTTGTATGTAGATGCAGATTGGGGGGGGGGAGATACTCAAGATAAGAAAGCAATTACTGGTTACTTTATAGTGTTTTCAAACTGTCCTATTATGTGGTGCCGTAACAAACAAAAGTGTATTCACTTGCATCAACAGAAGCTGAAATAATTGCTTTATGCAAAGGTATTCAAGATGTCTTATGGATAAAAAATGTAGTAAATGAAATTTCCAGTGTTAAAAATGTTTATATTTTTTAAGATAACCAGTCATGTATGAAAAGTATTGTTAATGAAAATGTTTCAGGTAGGTTGAAACATATAGATATAAAATAAGTTCACGTGTAAGACTGTTAAAGAAAATAATATTAAAATTGAATATGTATAATCAAGTTTACAATTCGCAGATATGTTAACTAAGACTCTGTCTAAAACAAAATTCTATGAACTATTGTCATTGAGCTGTTTAAAAACTGTGTACTATAATGTGAATCTTTACTATAATGTGAAATTAAGGGGGAGTGTTGAGATATTTGTAATCGCATTCTTATTGCTTAAAAAGAATAATAGCTCTGTCAGGTCCAATGTATTCTGAAACTTAATCCTATTTTATTTGTTTATATTTTCTTTATGTTATTTTTTGATTGATTGTTTTATGTGTCTTGTTTGTGATTCGCTAAACCATGATCTGCTTCAAAGTTATATATATAGCCTCTGTAAACTTTTTTTTTTTTTGTGGAGGGTGACCTCCTAGTGACTGACACCGCCCATTTGTTTGCGTTCTTCATAAGAACTCTGAAATTTTCATGCATATTTGTCTCCAGTGTGCCATTTGCGTTGATCAATTACCTTATTTCAAGTGTTATATGATTTATTTAATGAACTTTTATAAGTTTCTCATTGAATTTAAAGTAAATAATTTATTGTTTCAATCTGAAAATAGTAAGATGGTCGTTACCCACGTTGTAGTACAAGCCTATCAGCTTGTAAAAGTATTTTCATATTCACAGCTCGAACGGCTTTCTCAGATGCTGCTTCTAAATTTTTTTAATTTAGGTATTATTGTACCTTTCCAGCTTCGTCTCTTTAGGGGGGGGAGGTTATCTCCCATTAATATTTTTCCCCCTCTAGCCTTACGGGCAATCTCCAAGTTAGGCAGTTAAAGTAGCAGAGGCTACTAAAGGCTGCTCTTGCAAGTTTCATAACATTTTTCTCTCTCTGTGCGTGTTGCTCTGTAACAAATGTTTGTTTTTTGAACCATGGCATTTTAAATGTTCAACACAGCCTAAATTAACATATGCATGAACCAGGGACGAAGCAATAATACTAAATGTTTTCCTGTCTTATGCTTTGAATGCTTTGCACATTGATTTGGAAAAATGTTGATTTATTTCAATCTTAACTAATGCATCCAATCACAAGGAAATAAAACTTTTTCCAATACTTATTAGATTTATAGATAGGAGTTACAGAATTAAGAGTAAAATTTTTAGAATTTAAATCCTTACCTGGTGAAACATGTGATATTGTCAGTAACTCTTTAACTACCTGTCTTGAGAAAAATAATTTAAAATGAAAAAAAAAAAAAAAAAAAAGCTTTTGGTCTTTGTGCCAATAATATGAATTCTAACTTTGGAGCAGCTGATAGATGTGCAGAAAATAACTTTTTTGCTAAAGTGAAATGGAGCCTTAACCATGGTTTAAATGGAGTCAAAATGTGCAGCATGTATTATCCATAACACTATAAGAACAACAGCTGATGGTTTCCCACTTAATACAGAAATGATTATCTCTAAGATACACTTAAAATCTTATATTGTTCAAAAAAAAACATTGAAAACTTTCTGCAACTTCATAGAAACTGATTTTTCACTGATACTAGAGTATTTACAAACAAGATGATTAACATTACTTCCCACCATTGAAAGGGTACTCCAAATGTTTTTGGAAGGCTTATTTTCATCCTCAAGAAAATGTTGAAGGCTTATTTTCATCCTCAAGAAAAGTATTCCATGCTTATTTTATTTTAAAATTCATTGAAAATCCACAGGCAGAAACTTGGCTACATTTTATTAACACTCAGGCTTTAATATTTAATAAAAATATTACAATTGAAAAATCAAACTGTGTTTGTATTTGATGTAATTACTTCAACAGATGCTCTGAAAGCTTCAATATTGAGCAAGATAGAGAATAAAAGAAACTCTGGAAAAACATGAAGATGATGGCAATGTGTCACAATACGAAGCTATTGAATTTCAAGAAGCTATTGTTTCATTTTATCAGACCGTTGTTACTCATGTGGAGAAATGGGCAAAAAAGTATTTCAAGAGATGGAAATGTACAGCTGGATGATATTAAATGAAATCCCTCCTTTAAGTCAAGTTGAAACAGCTTTTTTGTTAACTAATAAAATTACACCAAATAATAAATTATTGGAAATTGATATGTATGAACAATATGTTTATCTTAAATTTTGTGTTATATATATGATATGTATGAACAATATGTTTATCTTAAACTTTATGTTTTATGTTATATCATGGAAGAAAAATATTGGAATGGCCAAAAAATAAGATATGCCCAGTTAAGGGGTGGATGGATCTGTTAAATTTTAAAACATTTGCACAGATTACTTGTTCAAATGTTTTAATATTGCTGGAGTTTTTCCTTTGTCTTCCTGGCACTAATGCTGCAATTGAGCGAGTATTTAGCACTTGAATAGTTTTGGACTAGTGATAAGACATAGCTTAAAGTGGACACTTGGAAGGGTATATTAATCACTGAAATAAATTTTAATGAAATTTGCACGGACTTTTATAAGATCAAAAAAAGAAAATGATGTTCTAAGAAATATTCATGCTTCAGTGAAATATAAGACTACTTTGTAAGATTCTAACCTGTGTACTTTTAAATTACAGAATCTTAAGAACTGATAAGCGAATAATCGCTTCAGTTCAGCAGACAAAGAACAAAATGTACGAAAGGTGAAATTACCCTTTAATATTCCAATAAAGTTTAACAGAACTCCTTCTTGGAGTTTTACAATAAAGCCTCTACTTGAGCTTGAACTTAGGAAACTAAGGAATAAAGCTTACCTAATCTTAACTAAAAAGATATAGCCAAAGCTATAAAAATTCTAACAAAGTTGGCCCCTTAACGCTAAATAATGGCGAAACTATCAAGGGCCTAAAGTACGGAAGAGTGTAATAATAGCTTAAGAGAGAGTAGCCCAAAAAGGCAGATGCACACTAGTCAGAATCACTGGTTCTCTCTAACGAAGTCAGTAGAACTTCACAGTTAAATATTTCTCCTCATTTGCAATCAAACACGATTTTAAAAATACGTTCTGGCTGGAAGTTGTAAGCTTGAAATTAAGAAAAGATAGGACGGTAACTTTAACTCAAAATAACTGTTAGATAAATTAACATAATGCTTACAACTTCATTAAAACAATTTAGAAAGATTACAAATTTATTATTTTGTTTAAAAATGAATAATGCATTAAAATTTTTTTAATAAAAATCATTATTAGAAATTAACTTATATATTATTATTAGAAAATTTAAAAAAAACTATTTATTTTGATTTAAATTTAAATTTATTTTTTAATTTGATTTAAATTTTTTTAATAAAAATCATTATTAGAAATTAACTTATATATTATTATTAGAAAATTAAAAAAACTATTTATTTTGATTTAAATTATATAGATATATAGCATCCTGAATTTCGAACTTTGAAATCTGGTCACCTTACATGTAAGCAATTTTTAAAAATACATCAATGCAAGGTAAATTTTGTTTTTCTATAAAAATATGCAAATAAACAGATAATAAGATGAGTTTACCTAAAGCACTTCCTCGGTCAAAATAGCTCATTCTCCATTTAGATGCTAAAAAAATGTATTCAAGTTCTTTAATTACAAAATAGATACAAAAAATATATTAAAAGATATTATAAGATCATTTCAAAATTTTGTCTGTGAATATAGCAAATTTTAAATATGTGCTTTTTAATAATAAAAACACATGCACAATAAAATTAATAAATACATAGATAAAACATACTGTATTTGACAGCATATAAGACACACCCTTATGTAGAAGGCCACACACACTGAAAAAAAGTAACAATAGTCCGCACGACAGCGCGGCACCACAATAACTTAAAATGTGGTTTCTTTTAGTTCTCACGTTTCGTAAAAGCCAAATAAACATTTATTTATTTTTTAAATTGTATTTTTTTATAAATTTTGTATTTTTTTAAAACAAATAGTTTTAAGCACAGATACCGACATGTTTATACAGAGTAGCACTGATACCGACACATGTGTCGGCTGAGTCAAATAAAGTCTATGTAAAGAAGGAAAGGCCCCATAGACGTAATGTGACCGTCGAACCTGTTCGAACTCCGACATCAGCTTCGAGCTTTGGTGCTTTTTAGCGACAGATATTTCACACATGCGCAAAATAATTATGTCAGATGTAGAAAAAGTTATGCGTGTCTAGACCTTTAACCGGGCTAAAAATAACATTCAGTATTGAAAGTCAACCTGTGTCCTTCACGTATAAGACGCAGGTAACTTTTTTGAGACCAAATTTAGGAAAAAAGTGCATCTTATATGCCATCAAATACGGTATCTAACTATTTAATACAATGAATTATTTGATTATAGTAATTATGGTGGTATCAAAATGCTGTAATAAGTATTCCAAAAATTTTAAATAATAAAAAAATTACAACTTTATGACAATTTAATTTTTTTAAATATTTATGTGATAATGTTAAGAAATAGTTTTTTTTTTTCCCCCTTGACATTGACTTCTATACTGCTGACTTATTTTTTAAACTCAAATCGCAGAAGAGAAAAAATTGGCAAATTAAGATCACATACAAAAAAGGAGAAAAAAAAAAAGAAACTTTAAATGACAGAATTTTGAAGGAACCACTGAAAATTATTATTTTATTTTCAAAAATGTAAATTCTTATTCAAACAAGTTGTAATTCATTTTTCATGTGGCCATAAATCAGCAATAGCAACTTATTGCCATGAGGAATGTAATTTTGAAAGCAGCAAACTAGTCACCAATGTGAAAGTGCCTTTTTCCAAGCAATGTTTCATACTATAGCTGCATATAGTTCCTGCTGTATATACCTGTTGATAGTTATTCTCGAAAATTCAAGTGGATGCTATACTGCAGGTCATCATATAATTTTCCTGCATGATTTCTACCATTAAGTTCTGAAACTAAAAAATATTCATGCAATTTTTACCAAGCTCCCTTAAATTTTAAAATGGACTTGTCCACCAACTGTTTTTGTCTTGCCAGCAAAGACAAACCTTCGCAAACTACACGCAAATGGTCATGCCATTACTTCTTACTGCTGAACTTTAAGTCGGCTTAGTACAAAAACTGACCAATCACAGCGAAACGAACATAAACTGACATTCAGTCTGAGATTTTGCCAAGTAGGCTGTATATTCACTTTCTCTAACTATTGACGGATGATTTGAAGCTTAATGAGTAGCATAGACAATAAAAATGGATGAAATTTAAGTTACAGAGAAGTAACACATTGTTCAGTAAGTCCTGAAACTAAGAAATCAACATGCGTTTCACAAAATTCATGTTTATTCATCAACATAATCACTGTCAAGAGCTATACAATCATTCTAACGCTTTTCTAACTTTTCAATACCATGCTTGTAAAACGATTTTTCCTTGTACCCAAAATAAGCTTCAGTGGCAGAGATAACTTCCTTGTTCAAGGCCAAATTTTTTCCTTGGTTCATCTTTTTTAGATCAGCAAACAGCTAGTAATCACTGAGGGCTAGATCTGAAAAGCATGGTGGGTGGGGAAGCAGAGTGAAACCCAACTCATTCAATGTAACCAGTGCTTGCATTGACATGTGGCATAGGGCATTGTTTTGAAGATGTTTTGATGTTTTTTTTTTCTTCTTCATGTGCGGTTTTTTTTTTTTTTTTTTTTTCCTCCACTGTAATAGGCGCTATTGACTGATTTTCCCTTTTCAAGGTAGTCGATGTAAAATTATACCTCGCGCATCCCAAAACAATAACGCTATGACTTTGACAGCTGACTGTTGCGTTTTTGGACACTTCAGATGGCTTTTGCCAGGTGCACACCACTCAGCTGACTGCCACTTTGACTCCAGAATGAAATGGTGGATCCATGTTTCATCCATTGTCACATACCAACACAGGAAATCCTGTTTACTGCGAGTAAACAAAGACAAACAGCTCTGTAAATCATCAACTCATTGTTACTTTTATAGCATTGTGAGCTCGAGTGGCAGACTTTTTTTGGGGGGCGGCCTATTTTCATGCCCAACTTTTCATGTAAAATTGTACACGCACTTCCAGTTGATATGTTTACCATCTCAGCAATCTCATGAATTTTTAGTTGTGGTTATTCATTACGATTTTTTACACTTGTTTCACATTTTCCGGAGTGACTACTTCATTTAGCCTACCCGAGCATGCCGCATCATTTGTATTCGTGCAATCGTATTTGAAATCAGCATACCACCAGCAAATGGTTATTTTCGATGGAGCAGAGTCTGGATAACATTTTTCAAGCCATTGCTGAGCTTGCATGGTAATTTTGCCCATTAAATAGCTATGTTTGATCAACATTCGAATTTCGTTTTTGTCAATTTTGTCCACAAATGCACAAGTAGCGTCAGTTTCACCACAGTAGCTTCGCTGTTTCTGGTCTGACTGCCATGAAAATCAGACACATCGTCATTTGATTCTTTCGAACAACGAAGTCGAGTTGATATTACTAATGCCATCTGTCTGTTAGTCCCGGGACTTATTGAATGACGTGTTAGAAATAAAGGCATCGTATTAGATATTACGAGTTAATATTACAATGTGTTCTAATTGCAAGGTAGGTTTCTTTTAAATAAATAATACTGTAATAGTTAACTGTAGTTTATCAATGATTACATTTCACTTGTTATGTTCTTACTATAACTGAATCCTTCAGAAATTAAATTACTTACATAATTTTCCCCCTCTCAATTTTTGGACAGTAAGTAAAATAGGGGAAATATCCACCAAAAGATGATATTCCTTTCTTGGAAGAATGCAATAGCTGCATTTTTTAATTGATGAAATTCCACTCAAAAATCATATCATTTTGTCATGATTTTGAATCTGGTGAGGCATTTATTATAAATGAAAAAAAGCTTAATTTCACAGTTCTTATTACTTACTTTTGGTTTTGCTATACTGCCTGGCATTGAAGAGCAAAAAATTTAATTAAACTAATTTATTGGTTAACTGAGATACACGGATGACCTCATAAAACATAATTTTTTCTTTGCAAATGCTTTACAACAGATTCTCACTTTCAAAAAAAAATAAAATGTAAGAGTAAGATTTGCTAAAATTACAAAAAATCGTTATGTCAGACATTCCAAATGAACACATTATTTTATGAAGTTAGGAATTCATTAATTATTTTTCCCTAGTAATGGTGCTGATTGCAAAAAAGAACACACATTTTATTTATGGTTTTCGGCATAAAATTTGATTTATTGGGCTATACAGCTGTATTTTGCAATTATTTAATACTTTTTTACTTTAATCAAGTTTATTATCAATATTTTGTATTCCATTGACAGATGTGAAATATAACACTAATGTAATAAGATGATTTTTTTTTAAACAAGTCATTTTGCTACAAATCATTTAAAATTCTTCCAAGAAAATTCAAACTTTCCATTTGACCTAAATACAGATGACAGAAACAAATTTTTGGCCACAAATTCTCTAAAGAAACCCAGTTTACCCCCAACGTAACAAGTTTATTAAAAACCACAAATTTCAAAATGGTCACACGAATTTTGTGACAAAAACACAAGATACAATAAATACAGCTTAATTACTAATTAAATATCATTTTTAATATGTTTTATAATTTTGTTAATTAAATTAAATTGAACTATTTTTGGACATTTATTTACAGATAAATAAAAATCTCCAATTAGATAATTATTTCTGGATGGAGTGAGTACTGGTTTAGTAACTTTAGGAAATATATTTTAACAAAATCTAAAATGAGTCCTAGGTACAGAAGAATATCAGAAAATTAATAAACTTAAAAGAGAATTTTTTGTAATTGTTATATAAATTAACCCTTCCCCCCCCAAAAAAATAGAAGCAGGTTATAAAGAAGAAAAATAAGAGAAACACAAGTCACGTGGCCTTTTACTATTAAAATGTATACAATAATTTTTTCTAAAAGCTTATGCTATAACAACACAGTTTGATGTAAAAAAAATAAAATTTTTGTTTTGAAATCTGATTCTCTAAAAATCTGCTTTTTTACTGTTTATGTTCCTTTATCTCAATACAACTCAAACGTAGAAGCCACTACTTACAAATACACAATATTAAGATGAAACAAAATGAGCATTCATTCTGAAACATGCAATATCTCACAAATCACACACAAATTAACATTATCTGAATAAATTTAATATTAAATAGGTAAAGAGAACACATCATTACACTGTGCAGAACCTCCTCCAGTGTCAGACTTTTTTGATTTTCCACTTAATTGGTCACTCAGTGTTTCCCAAACAATTTGTAAGATTGGCAAGCAAAATGCTCCTGTTTTCCCACTGCCAGTTTCTGCTGCCTACAGAAGACAAATAAAAAGAAAACTGGTAAAACATATTATATGCACAGTACCTGCCACTTGTTAAATGCAGCTGCTTACTATATTCTAATTTTCAGGAAACAAAACAAATATATACTAACCAATAGAAGAAGGTGACATTTATTAAATTTATTTCCACCCCTTGAAAAATTCAAACTGTCAAAAAACTATTTCTTCAGATCCAAATTAAACTCTTTGTGACTGATAAAAGCCATTTACAGTTCATTCATTTATCTTGCAACTATGCATTGCTTCACTAAAATGGGTTTAGCAGAAGTTTCAGCCATATAGTTAGAATCAAGATCACCTGTAGGTGTTGGGAACCCTTCTTTAGTCCCTGTCAGACACTGTTTGTAAATTTCTTTGCCGGCACAAGAGCCGAAAGTGACAGAATATCTTTATTTTATGCTTAACAAAAGCAGTCCACCAAAGGCATTGGAAACTGATTCTACATGAACCAATGTTTCCCAGAATTAAAGGAAAGGGGATGTTTAAGTAAAAACTGATTTTCTTTCTCAAACACCAGCTGATAGAAAGTGAATACACACATTAATTTTGCAGGATACTCTCAGAAAACATCATGAAATGCTTTCTTGCATTACCGTACATTATTAGTCTTTGAATTTAAAAGAGAAGTGGTCACTGTAGACTGAAGAAACAAAAAATTTATTACATCTATAATAACCACGATAATAGTGACTTGACAGACAAAGTGCAAGTTTCCTGCTGGCTAAACAGGAGTTTGGGATTTGATCAAACCACTGGAAGAATTTTCTATTTGTTATGTGCTTGGCTTGTAGCACATGAAAAATGCCTGATAGAAATGATTTAAGCCTGAAAGAAAAGGATAAATTGCTGAAAAATTATATGTTTGATAAATGCAGCCACAGAGAATCAGCATTTAAAATGGGAATTTCCAAAACAGCATTGAGCACCTTACTTAAATAAAGAAATAAAAGTGATAAAAAACTAGTAAAAAATGCAACTGTCTCAAGGAAACATAAAAGAGATAGAAAATAGAGGGATGCTGAAACTCCTCTTCTAGAATGGTTTTAAGTTACAAGACTAAAAAATCTTCCAATTTCTAGATTTCTTTCATTCACAAAAGTTGATGAACCCACTAAAATGGTAGAAGAAAATTTTGGGCCAACTGGTGAATAACTCACAAGATGGAAAGAGAGAAATAACATTACTTATGGGTAACTACATGATCAGAAGCAAAGTGTAGATCATCATTTGGCTGAAAATTGGATAAAATATGTTTTACCCAGGCTTCTAAAAGAATATAAACCACATGAAATTTATAACATAGATGAAACTGGTCTGCTTTACAAAGCATTACCAGAGCTCCTTTTAATTTTTAAATTTGAAATAGCATCTGGTTTGGGGGAATTAAAAGAATGAGTATGTTATATGGATGCAACAGATGAGCACATACCATTAGTTATTTAAAAAATAGAAAAACCTAAATGTTTAACACTAGAATTAAGGCAACGGTCATTTTGACCATATCTCCATTTTAATTGGACATAACTTTTTAAATTCTTTATTTATAACTTTGTTATTTTTCACTTTTTCTAAAAACTCATGAATATTACATGATTTTTTTGTCCGTTTCAAATAATTATTTTTGCCAATATTATCGTTTGTACCTAGAACTGTGGTTATCAGTCATTTTGACCATATCCAGAAAATCATACAGTTTTCGTTATTTTTTACACTTTTTTTTAGCTATTTTTGGTTTGCTGATAAATATAAGGAATATTAATATATAAGGATTCGCAGGAGTGGATGGGGAGATGAGGAGGATGGAATAAAAACACCTGCTTGGAATTTTTGCATGCCACGTGTCTGCCCGTTTCTCTTGGGTTAGAAAGGTTATTTTTCAGTAGATACAAAAGTACTTTACTTCATTTGGATTGTTTTGTTGTTCTGCCCTGTTTATCATATCACATAGAATCTTTGGTAGAGAATATCTAACGAAAGAAGAGATGCTGAAAGTTTTTGAAAGCCTTTCTGATGATAATTCCGCTTCAGAAACTGAACCTGATGAAGAATTTTATACGAAACTATATCCAATTTATTCAATGAGGTCTGGTTTGTTCCTACAGAGATAAATGAATACAATTCGTCTGATGGAGAATTTGTTCACAAAACAGAAAAGAAAAGTAAAAATTTATATCAAGAAAATATTACATTGCCTTCTACTAGTATAGTTTCCAGAAGTGAAATCAACGGCAGTAAGTCGAGCTCGAGAAAGTAGTGAAAGGCAACAAACCAGAACTCGAGAATGAGGGAGATGTATCCAAAGTAAGAAAATTCAAAACAATGAACAAACAGCAAATTATGGTTCAGTTTAGAAAATAGGAAATATTTCTACAAGCGTTACAGGGAGACTTCCTCAGCAGAATGTCTTATGAGAAGAAGCTGGGCCATCTTTGTACACAAGGAGAAAAATAACTGATAGTAACTCAAGTAGTACATGAAAGTAATGCTGACATCGGACAATTTTTTTACTTCACTGAAATTAGAAAAAGAAATGACGAGCTCTGGGTTAAGTTGCATTGGCACAATAAATTGTTCAAAAAGAGAAGTACCTTATTCTTTTAGAAATATGAGAGATGAGCTCTCTTGTAGTAAGATTGTTAAGCATGTCAATATAACACATCTTATCAAGGGAAAAAACAAGAACGTCTTGCTCAAGAGTATCAGGCACCCAACATTGGAAATCGCATCTGATGAAAACAAGACATCAGAAGTTGTGAATTTATACGATTTGACCAAATATGGAGTTCAATTTTGGACAAGATGAACAGAAAATACTCAGTGAAGTCCTTATCCAGACATTGGCAAGCTCAAGATTTTTTTTTTTTTCCCCTTTATATTCTTGATTTGGCATTAAGTTCATGGATAATTTACAAGGAAACAACTGAATATAAGATTATCAGGTGTTGTGATTTTATTTTGAATACGATTGTGGATCTTTGAAAGATGTACATTTCATCCAAAATTCACAAGCTTCCTGTATCTCATGAAAAGAGAACTGATATTTGCATCAAGCCTTCCCATAAATTTAAACAATGCCAAATAAATGCATGCAAAGATAACAAAACTCTGAATACTTGTGAATACTGTAAAAAATATGTTTGTGGAACCTGTACAGGTAAAATTAAAAAGTTCGTAATCTGTATACACTGCAAAACCGAGTAATGTAAGTACTAACATGTGTAATCTTTAATATATTTATTTGATATAGAAAATTTTTATAATTTGTAACATAATAAGAAATTTAAAAGTATCTAAAGTGATTTTTTTTTTCTTTTAGCTCTTCATTATATTATATTATCCTTTGATTAATATATTTACTCACTTTATTTTGCTCTTTGTTACATTAAATTTTCTTTTGGTCAAATGTATTTACTCAATTTACTTTATTTACTTATTAAACTAGCAAAATGTATCATTAGAAGCATTAACTTTACATAATATTAGCAAAAAGCGAGCCTTTTCTTCTATTCGGAGCAAGCGGTCAAAATGATGCGGATGGTAGTTATAGGTAGATGGAAAATGCCGTAATGCTAGTATAGAAGAGCCAAGAATTTTCCTTTAACTAAAAATATTCAGAAAAACCAAAAAATAGCTTTACTGTTAGATAACTATGCTGCACGCCTCTCTGATATCATTCAGAAGAACATTAAATTAAAGTTTCTTCCTGCAAATATGACTTCTCTCATTCAGGCTTGAGACCAATGTATTACCAAAGCTTTCAAATGTCATTACAGAAACGGTATCATTCAAAACAGATACACAAAATTGAATGCTGTGAAAATGCAAGCACTTCAAAGGAGGTAACTAAGTTGCAATTTTTGCTAGAGGCTACCATATTACAGTCAGTGCATGAGAAGCAGTCTCCGAGAACACAGTTTAAAACAGTCCAGCTTTAGAAAACATGGTTTTTATTTAGACGCCACAAAGGAATTGCAAGGCATTTTTAATATTTTGAATATCAGTGAGGAAAATGGTAAAGATTCATTATAGGAATATACAGGGTGTTCGGGATAAATTTGACATATTTATAATTGATTATATTTTTCCGTAGGTTGGAGGTATTGACACACACACTCACACTACTCGTCATTTAAAAATTTGGACCTTTCTTCATTCATATACAAGATGTCAGAAAGGATGAATGACTGGAACCTACCTGAATCATGGAAGAGAATAACTTGCATCATAATGATTCGTGCCGGCCATCAAAATAAGGATATTATGACTGCTGCCCAATGCTCCCTAAACACAGTAAAAACAATCAGGCATGAATTAGAGACTTGTAATGGTGACTACGAGGATGTAGCAAGAAGAAAGATCCCTAGCAGACGATCTGATTGTGTTCATACAGCAGAATTCCTCGCAAATCTGCAGGAACAGGTGTTGAAGAACCCTGGCATTGGAATTCGGGCTTTGTCGTGTGAAATGAATGTTGCAGCCTCTACTATGAAGCTTGCACTCAATGAAGACCTTTGCTACTACTCATACAAGCGGATTTTCTTTTTCCTTACGAAACTGTCAAATTTATCCCCAACACCTTGTATATTGTACAGTCAAAAGTCGTTAATCCGGACTCATCGGGACTTCGGCGGTTCCGGATTATACATCATCAGTTTAAATCTGGTAAGATGGCATGCAGAAATTATAAAATTAAAAATATGAAACCGTAATTTATGAAATAAAGAACAATTATGATCTAAAGAGTATCAAAATTTACAAACAAAAAAAAAAAGCTTATTATTTATTTGTTTACTTTATTAAACATTTCTTTCAATGTAAGTTGTTTAAGTTGCTTTGTTTTTTATGTGATAATACATTCTCTTTAATTCTGTAAACAGACATAATTTCTTGTTCAGTTACAAAGTTATGCTGTTCAAGTCCTATAATTGCTGTGTCGAGAATACAGACTAATTTGTCAATCGAAATTTTTTCGTTTTCGATAACCTCTGTCACTTTCTTCGCTATCGAAAGCGAATTATAATAACGAGGAATTAGATTTAAATCATATCAAAGACGGAATACATCGAGATGAAATACTACATTTAGTAAGGAATTATAAGCCAAATAAAAACATCTGCCCTGAAGATAAGGATAGTGCTGACAGATCAACTTAAGGCCGCAGAGCAGCGTGAAATTGATAAACAGATTTCGGAATGGTTAGGTCATTTTTGCAGCAATTCCACTTTTGTTAATTGGACTTTGAAACATACTTTCGCTTTGTAGATCCTTTACATATTAGTAAATATATATCGGAAATTCTATTTGACATAATCGAAAGTTCAAGCTTACTTTTATAAAATTGCTCTAACAGTTTGCAAAAAATAATAAGCCGGATCCAATTAGAAGAATAAGGAACAACGCAATCTGCAACATTAGCTGAAATAGATAATTTTAGCTTAGCTTATACTATCCGTTATACATTAAACGTGCATGTGTTAACGTATTATGCACACGCATATTCACAGCCGTAAAGGTCTTACGCGTCAACGCGACGCATGCGCAGAAAGTTTGTAGCTTTAGATTTTGGCTTAGCTTATACCGTTCGTTATACAATAAACGTGCATGCATAAAGGTATTACGCGCATGCGTCAACGCATCATGCACAGAAAGTTTGTAGCTTTGAGGTCCGGATTATAGATCATTCCGGATTATGGTCGTTTGAATTAATGACTTTTGACTGTATTGTAAGCATTTTCTTCAGATTTTTCCTACGACTGGTTAAGACTATTGAATACTGGTAGTTTGATCTGGTTTCATATCATGGTTAAAGGGCTGGATGCATGGTCGATTTTTCTAATTTTCCTCATATGTAATGCAAATACAAGCCAGTTTCCCTTAGAAAGTTGTTCAAAATGACATCCTTCTTCAGGTCGATAGCCGGTATTCTTTGGCACATTCGAATAACCTAAACTTTCCTTCAGATTCTACAGTGACCTGTTATAAGCAGGACAATGATGATAGTGCTGACAGATCAACTTCCAACCAGCGTTAATGATAAACAAACGTTAAAGTTTAGATAAACAAAGGATATGCCTTTATCCATTTTAGCAATTCCACTTTTTGTTTAATGGACTTCAAAACATACTTTGCTTTGTAGATCCTTTACATATTAGTATATATATATCAGAAATTCTATTTGACAAAATCGAAAGTTCAAGCTTACTTTTATAAAATTGCTCTAACAGTCTGCAAAAAATAATAAGCCGAGTCCAATTCGAAGATTAAGGAACAACGCAATCTGCAACATTAACTGAATTAGATAATTTTAGCTTAGCTTATACCGTCCATTATACATTAAACGCGCATTTGTAAACGTATTTTGTGCATGCGCACACGCGTATTCGCAGCCGTAAAGGTCTTACGCGCATGCGTCAACGCTACACATGCACAGAAAGTTTGTAGCTTTGAGGTCCGAATTAACGACTTTTGACTGTATATAAATTCAGAATATGTATTATGTATATGTATATAAATATATTATATATATATAAACATTTATTAATCAGAAAAATGATCTTCCAGGAAGAGAAAGAAAATTTGTAATTTTAAATGTTAGTGAAGTAAAAATATTTGAAAATTTGTTGAATTGGTGAAAGCAAAAAAACTGGTGAAAAATAAAATCAATTAAAAAGCCTGAAATTCATATATATATATATACATGTAATATAAACAAAGTCAGAAATAACTGAAGAGCAGGAGGAGGAATTTGGATGGCGTAGAAGTGTTGATACATAATGACTAAAAAAGTAGAGGCAAATGCAGATTAAATCTTTGGTTTTATTTTCAGCAACATGTTACGGCTACACACAAGTCGGCGCATTAAATGTGCCTATTCCAAAAGGCTTAAATTTTTTATAACTTTGTAGCAAGAAAGCAGCAGCAGACAGACAGCAGTCTAGCTATGCCAAAGCATGGAAAGCAAGTGTGTTATGCTCATGCTGAAATCTTAAGTCAAACTTAGTTTTGGTTCTCAAAGCATTTTGATAGGACAGTTAATATTGCTGTAAAATTATTATTGGCTGCTTGAGTTTTAGTTCTATTTAAATCACGAGAATTACGTAACAGTCATATGATATAGATTTCTCTCGAAATGACGCAGTGCAAATAGATGCTGCTATTTTTAGAATAGAGAAAGGAAACCAACCTATGCTGCTAATCTAATCTTTTACATATTATTTATTTTTCTTACTTACGTACATACATATGGCCTAGAATATTAATTTTTTAATGCTTTTAAAAAAGTAGACATATATGTACATCCCTAAATATATCGAAGAAATTAAGACAATATATTAAAAGTACATAAGTCCCCGTATAAAGTAGTAAAGGCCGTTTGGCATTCAAGAAAATTCCTTTTTCTCACGGCAATTTTGGGAAATATGGGCTTCCTTAGAGAAAACCCTTGGTAGTCAAAGGGTTAAATTTAGCAGTAATACAGAACTCGAAAGTGAAAACAGCCAGTTAAAAAAAAAAAAAATGAAAGCTTTATATTATTATGTTCAAGGGGGGTTTCATTTACACACATATACATGCTTTGAGAGCATTTGGGCTAAAAATATCTAAAAACAGTATATCTTTAGACATTCTGATTGACAGCCTTGCACATTGGAGATAGAAATATTTTATTCCATACAGTGTGTTGCCACTGCTTCCTTTGAAATTGTTGTATTTCTTAATAAAAAAGTCAATAAAGTTTTTAAAAAAATAAGAAATACATAAAACAAATTCAAAATTTAGGCTTCCAAATGGACATATTTGGGGGGAAAACTATGTTATTCAAAATTTGATGACTCTAGGCAACGCTGCTTTTCACAATGCAAGAAGCATGCATACAATCATGCAGATTCTTTAAATATAATACAGGTCAATAAAATTTGGTGGCAACAATTTGAAAAGTTATACAGCTATCTATAGTGATTCAATGCAAAGTGTTTTTTCGAGACCAATAGACCTGTGCTAACCCTCCTTTGGCCTTAAAAAAAAAAAGAAATCTGAAAGCCTTCAGATTTCACATTACTCCCAAAAAGGTGTTTTTTATTTATGTTTTGTGAGTTACCTTTATATATTATATATCATGTTCTTCACACTTAAACCATAAAATTCAATTCAACAGCAATATTGCAAAATAATTTTTAAATGAGCATATCTTTACAATTTCTGATAAACAGTCTTGCATGCTGAAGATAAAAAAGTTTTCTTTTTTTTTCCCCCTGTACAGTGTTGCCATTGCTCGCTTTGAAATCGTTGAGTTTGTTAATCAAAAATTCATTAAAGGGTCACAAAATATGAAATGGAAAATAAAACAAATTCCAAATTAGGGCTTCCAGATGTCCATATTCAGTGGATGATTACGTTATTCAAAATTTGATGGCTCTAAGTACCGTTGTTTTATCACAATGCAAGAAAAATATATACATTTATGCAGATTTTTCATTATTTAATTTCTTGAAATATAATGCAGGGCTCTAACATTTGGTAGCAAGAATTTGAAAAGTGAAACGGACATTTAAAGTTTTCGATGCACAATGCCAAAACAAAATTAATAGCTCTTCTGGGTTAATGCACTTTGGGCTAAAAAGAGAAGGAGAATGGTAACTGAATGCACTTTTCCAGTGTGAACCTGAAAAAACATGATGTTATTATTACAAGCAGATGTAATGTACTAGCAGCAGCAAATCTTTGAAAATTTCAAAACTTACTGACTGAAATTACAATCCTGTTAAAAAAATGAAACAATGATTACACTGTGCAATGACAACTGACTCAGATATTTATAGCCAAGTCATATATTCAATTCATACGACCATCATTAGAGCTTTGGATTTGCGGAGAGTAGGACATACCTGGTGCAAACAAGTTCGTAAGTATTGTTATGTTATTTTCTTCCTTCTGACACCAGTTGTTACATTATTTTCTTCCTTCACGTTCGTACAGGGTTCGTAGATTTGGAGTGGATAACGACGACACTTGATGAAGTATCGAAACACACTTTATTTAGCCAATATTAACAGCTCCAATAACACTTTTTAATCATCGAAGATCTTACTATAAACACTCTGGAACAATCAGTGACACAGCCTTCACACTGTCAGGCAATAATGGTGGAGACAGCTTCCTGCAAAGCATTAGATTTCAGCTCCCGACTCTGCTTGGTCGTTCTCGAAACTCCACGTACTCTCGAGACACTTCACGTTACAACTCGCAATGCACTCGACGACACACGAGCACAGCTCTCGAATCTGGTTCAGTCGTTCCTAGAGCTCAACATGCTCTCTTGATGATGTACTAACTGCGATACACTAACAGACTCCTTCATAGCACTCGATGACCCACTCGGCACTTGTTGCCCGGCTGTCAACTCGATCGACTGCGCACGGACTAATTCGCTAGACAAGACACACTCAATACTAACTATCTCGCACTCTATGCCTCTCGACGAGGCACTCTTGATACTAACTGCGGACCAGCAGGGTTTATATAGCTTTTGGCTTGTGTTCGAGAACATTCTGGGCTAAACCGGTAAGAATTCGTTCTAGAAGGTTCTCCATCCGTCCATGGTATATCGCCCATTTTGTTGCCAAATGGGCGATTTCTCACCAAATGTGGCAACCCTGCCTTCCCTTGCCCTTTTTATGGCAACCCTGAAACTGCTCTGCGAGGAAGCCATCTTACCACGCCTGTACATTTCGTAACAGTATCTTATGTATTGTATGTTAGGATTTCTTATTATGTTAGGATGACTTCACAATTGACATTGCTTTGCTCAGGGATATGTTAGCGAAAGCTTTCAAAGTAAGGTTAAAATGGATAATTGTGAAAGGATAGGAGCAGAAATTGAAAACAACTAGGTTAAGGAAAAAGGCATAATTTTGCAGTTATGTAAGAATGGCACATCTGAGGATATTAATAATGCACTTACAAGCATTAAAATAAAGCATAATCAAATTATTCAGGGATATGCGAAAGTCGGGCCTAAAAGTGCTAAAGAAATTAGTGACCTGATAGAAGTTCTCAAATTTGCTCTCGATCAAAACAGCAAGACTAACATTGCTGAGGTTAATAAAAATTAACTGATGACCTGCATATAACCCAAAATAGTCAGCAAAATGCTAATAACAACCCTAATGATGAGCGGATCAAGTTAAGAAAAATGCACAAATGAAACCTGAGTGACACTAGTGACGTCTCGATCACTTCCACAAAAAATAATTATGCGCCCCTGCTGATTAAGGATGACATGGAAATTCAGGTTATAAGCTCGCAAAATTCACAGAGGATTACCCAAGATGAAGAAGGTGAATTTATTAAACCATATAAGACTTCCAAAAAGATACCCCCAATTATCGTGTACGATGTTCAAGACTGGAAAAAACTTAGAGACGATATTAAAAAATGCACAACCCAAATGGAGTGTAACTTAAAAGGCAATGAAATTCATATTAAAGTAAAAAATTCCGACGATTACAAAAATACTACTACTTTTGTGGATGAGAAAACCATCCCATACCATTCATTTCCATTACCCAACAAAAAACCAATATGTGCGGTTATAAAAAGACTGCCTGCACACACTAACACAGAAGATATTGTAGAAGAGTTAAAAGAAAGAGGAATTCCGATAAAATCCGTCAAACTATTTACAAAGAATATCGATGGTGAGATTATTAAAATACTTATGTTTTTAGCAGAAGTTAAAAGAAGCCATGAAGGGAAAGCTATTTATAAGATCACCTACATTTTAGACCTTCTTGACCAGATCAAGTCATTCAAAACTACGCCCAGCCCTAAGCAGTGTCACAACTGCCAAAAGTACAGGCATAGTAAAAACTACTGTAAACACAAGATGTGATGTATGAAATGTGCAGAAAATCATGCCACGTTCACATGTTGGAAAAACAAAAACCTCCCTGGTACCTGCACCCTTTGCGGAAGACTTCATGTCTCGACTTATCGTGGGTGCGAAATGCACTCTGATAATATCAGAGAAAAAATTGAACTTAGCTAGATGAGAACAGTTCAAAAATGCTAAAAACAACCCCCAACCAGAGACTTGGAAAATTTCCCGCCGCTGCCTGTCAAATATTCTGCTACTAGCAGTAATAGAAATGCAAACGAGGAAAAACCAGCCCGACCAATCAGAGCACAGATAATGTTAATGAAAATAACAGCTCCACCCAAGACTTCCTAAATTCGATTAAGAATCTTATCACTCAAGGAAAATCATTATTTTAAAGATTTTTTAAAGCTAAATCCCTGTTGGTTAAAATCCAGATTGGCTGTGAAACTTTTGAACTTATAACCAGTATTAATTATGAGTTCTAGGACCTATAGCAAAATCACAAGTTTCCACATTACTGCTCCTAGCAGTCTGAACATCACTTTCTTCAATGCCAATGGCATTCGGCATAACAATGCCGAAATTCTAAAATATATAAATCAACATGACATAGATACCTTTCTCGCAAATGAAACTCATCTAAATGCTAGCAATAAATTTAAAACTCAAGGCTTCAAGACCTACAGACAAGATCGCACTCATAACAGAGAAGGTGAAACTCTTATCTTAGTTAAGAATAACTTGCATTTGGCTCACTATGACTTAATAGGCAACACAAGAACAGAATTCACGGCAGTGCATTCATGCACCAACAAACCGGTTATCTTCGTCTCAGCATATTAATGCTCTAAATAATTTCATCAGTACCAGTGATTTGAGTTGCTTTAATAATATCATTCTCCTGGTCATCACAGGCGACTTCAATTCTAAGCACACTGCTTGGAACTCCAGACGTCCCAATGCTAATGGAAATATTTTCAATAACTATGCACTTGTTAACAATCTCAAAATTTCCGGCCCTAACAACCCCACAAGGTATCATCACACAGGAACAGGTGAAGTCTTGGACATCGTCATCACTAAAAACAACCAGCAAATTCCATATCTTAGCATTAAAAACCAGCTCCAGTCAGATCATCTCCCCATAAATTTCACTTATTATGGCTTCGAGAAAAATATTCCTCTCAAAAAGATTACCAACTGGAATAAATTCACAGATACCCTGATCAAACTACCTGTGCACCCGGATCTCACCGATATTTTCTACACTGAAGATCAGATTACAAAAATTAATCATAGTATTAACACTGCGCTTGAAAAGTCTACACATTTTGAAGAATATAGGAAACCTAGACTCCTGGAACATATTCATAATAAAATTAAAGATAAGAATTGCCTGACGGAACTACAGGACCGGCGCAGAATTGCACATGACTAATTGCACGGCGCAGGACTGCTGCCTCGGCCAGCAAAAACAATTTTAATAGAAAAAATTCATGATGTTAAAACTGCCTTAGAAGAGCAGAGATCAGAGACATGGGATAATCTACTCGATACTATAGATTATAATCAAAGTACCATGTGGAAAATTGCAAAAGCATTGAGGAAAAATCAAGACTTGAATATTGGCCCTTTGAACTCCGCTAACGGCATTATTTATTCCGAAAAAGATATGGCTTGAGAAAACTTTCAGTACGAATAATGTTTATCAAGACGAAGATGTAGAAGAAGAGGTTTACAACTTCAATACCCATCTCCCTGACCGCTAATCGTATTAATCCCTCTTTTCCTACCGAAGTCAAAGAAATTATTAAAAATCTAAAAGATCATAAAGCCCCAGGATTTGACGGTGTCTAGAACAGAATACTGAAAATGTTCCTCAAAAACTATGCTGTGCTCCCATATTATAAATGCTCATTTCAGATTAAATTATTTTCCACAGCAGTGGAAGCACGTGAACATTATCACCTTTCTCAAACCTGGCAAAAATCCTAAAGAACTGAACTCATACCAGAAGTTTACTTCCAAGCATGGGGAAGGTTTCTGAGAGAATTTCAAAGAAAAGATTAACCAAACATCTCAAAGACAACATTCATCATACGAAGCAAACAGTATGGTTTCCGTGCTGGCCACAGCGCTACTCACCAGCTACTAAATGTAACAGAGTACATTGCTAATTCTTTCTCTAAAAAGAACACTATTGCAAGCTGTTTTTTTTAGATGAGAAGGCTTTCGACAAGGTGTGGCATGAGTGCTTGCTCTACAAGCTACACCTTGCTCGATTTCCCATCAACTTTATTAAACTTCTAAAAAGTTATTTAAAAAATCGTACATTCCTGGTGAAAACCAATAATACATATTCTACCCAAAAATATATCAGGGTTTGTACACATTTCTGCACACGGAAATTAAGTACTTTTAAGGACCATTAATGAAAAAAATTAAGGACCAATGTGCATATGGGAACTGATTTAATTCAATTAAAAATATTATTCTATGCCTGAATTTCACTTTTCTAATACCATCCTAAAAATAAAATAGATCCATAAGTAGTAAGCATTATTACCAAACATAAATTAATTAACATAATTATTAATAAGTTTGAGAATAAAATAAACTTCATGCAGTTTATCAAGTAGCATTAATTATTTTACAAGTAGCATTTATAATAGGTTGGACATATTTGAAAGAAAATAAGTGACATTTACGTTTTGCTAATAGTTAGCTTTATGTTGATTTTTTTTATGTCTTATTTTGTCACATACTTGGTCAGTCTATAGCAGAGGTTCTCAATCGGTGGTACGCAAGAAAAAAATAGGTGGTACACAAAGAAGCAAAGTATTTTAACTATTTATTTCAAAAATTAAAACCCCAACATCCTGATCGAGTTTTTTCTCTTAACACTCGTAAATTGATGCGATCTGAGCTTTTGTTCACAAGTGGTAGTAGTAGTAGTACTTTGGTGGTACTAAAGGTTTTCAATTTTTATTCAGATGGTACACATTAGTCAAAAGGTTGAGAATCGCTTGTCTAGAGGTTTAGTAAATAGCAGGTAGATTTTATGTCAAACGGCATAGGTTAAAATGAGAAGTATCATAATCAGCATTATTCATAATAAAAGACTGAATGTTATCACCGCTGCTGCTTGTCTAGAGAGAGACCTGCTGATTAGAACAAACCCGAAAGGCATGATGTAGGCACGGTTGGCAAGTGTTAAAAGTTAGGCTCTGATGCAGTTAGTGTCATAGCTTTGTGTAGAGTTCCAGGGATTGTAACCTAGTTAGTATACTTTCAGGTTCCAATAAGCCATTAAAGCACCAGAGGTGATAAGCTGTTTTGTATTAAGTCTCACTAGATGCAAAGAATAAGCTTTACTTGAATTTCTACATTTTTGTGTTTTATCTTGTGACCACAGTGAGTATTAATGATAGGCAATAACTCGCTTTAATATACAGAGATAATTTTTAAGGGTAAGCACTTAGTTATAAATAATTAAATTAGGTAAATAGGTAACCTTAGTCATGGATTTACATGGCCACTATTAAATTTTATTTTTTAACAATATTTGTTAAAAAAGCCCTATTAAAATCAAAACCTAATAAAATTTCACAATTGAAAATACATGTTATTTATGACACTGATTCTTAAACGATATTAGAATAATTACACATTAAAAGCTACAAAACATTTATGTTTTGTATCAACAACACTCAACAAAATATTTATCAGTCATTTTAATTTGAAGCCTTCCCAAACATTTTGGCTAGTTTATACCGATTTCCTTCTCTTTAAGCATATTTTCTAACAATAATAAGAGATTTGTCTCAATATGCAAACCAATGCTCTTGCTAGTTTCTGCATGCTTTATCTCCTAATTTGTCAACCTCTCCACAATGTACCTATGAGGGTTTACTTGATCTGGTAAAAGTTAAATTGTCCAAAACCCCCGATAGACGTGAAGCAAATTATCACTATGTCTGAAAGTAACTACAATATCGGACAAAGGTTTAAATAAGCCTCTTATTTGAAAAGAACTTAGAACAAACATAAACGCATGTTCTGATGCTAACAAAGTCAATTATATCTCACGGTGACGTAATTAAACAAGAACAGTCAAATTCAAACTAAGAAGGTGGACTAGTGGTAAAAAATTATACAATTTAATTTTAATTTATAATCTGGCTCAATATATCTATCATATGAGGAAACAGAAATGGAAAATTATAGTAAAGGCTAAAATTATAAACAATTGCGTAATTTACATAATAATAACTGCACATATCTTTGAAGAATAATTTTCATTATGTATTCAGTTTCTTTCTTCAGCATGTTTCTTTTTCGTTTTAGAATTTTTGGATTTAATTAAGGATTTCTGTTTTTATAAAATCACTAAATGCATTTAGAATGTATAGAAAAAGTGAATAATTTAATTTCTTTAGTAATATGGAATTCAGAAGAAATATGAAATATATATATGGTAAAGGCCGGTTACGGAGCTGATGTGGCAGAATTTTAAGAATTTAGTGACACACCAAACAACAAAATCTAGAAATGGCGAAACTTTTACAAATTAGACAGGCATTGGAAGCAGAATTTAGAAAGGCACTATGCAGTCGAATTTAGGATCCACAGAGATTGCATCAAATGGGAAAATGTGTATGATGCATAGCTCTGTGTATGATGCATTAAAACATATTAGATGGATCTTTGAAATTATAAGTTTTTAATTTTTGTATTAATAAAAAAATCCCCTTCTATAATGCCTGCCCAAGTGATACGATTAGAAGCATTTTTGATATTTTCCATGCTTGTGTCTAGTGAAAAGTAGAGAAAATAAAGGGAAGATAAACATGTTAAGAAAAAGATTTTAGTATCAGGAATAAAACACTCAAATATTATTCATGTCTTCATTGTTCTTCCAGACGTTCTCCAAAGAGTAAGAAATTCATCGCAAACATTCTGTAAAATACATCCATTACGCGTTGATACCATGAAGACATTTTTCACTTTGTCACATATTTCTTTAATCTTCTAGAATCGTGGGTCTATAAATCTTGCTTTCAAATCGTTCTAAATTTTCCAAGTTGCAATGTCAAAAACACTAAAGAAAAATTATCCCAACCAATTCTGTAACATCAAAAAGCCCGAAATATTTTGAAAAAAAAAAGGAGGAAAAAGTGTAAAATTACTTTTATAGATGAAACTGATGCATATTCTGAGAATTTTGAATATTCCGAGACAATTACATGGGAAAAACGCTTACTACGAAAAAATTAAAAAGAAGATATTTTTAATTAATTACATAGAATTTTGCTTTTGCTAAGAGTTGTTTCGTAAATTGTGCTTTATAGCATTATACCTTGTTATTTTTCAGATTCAAAATATTGTATAATAAGTTGCCAAAATAAAACTTTATAATATGGCAGCAGAAAATAAAATAGTTTTATTTTAATGTTATTTATCAAAGTTATAATGTTTTTAAAAAAAATCGTCGAAAAATTCTGATTTCAGAATTAAAAATTTTCTATAGAAACTGGTCTGAAAATCGCCAAAATGTTGACAAGTCGCCAAATTTAGAACAAGAATTCATACTCCCAAAAGCGAAAATTGTTTAAGAGCTCTTTATTAGAATAAATGAATTTCGAAATGCTTATGTTTCACTTCTTGCTTAGAAACTCGAGTATCCCATCATTTATATTAAAAATAGAAACAAATTCTAACCCATGAACCCATTCAAAAGATAACCATATACGTCAGTGAATCGCCAAAAATGTTCCTCCAAAATGCTAATTCACACTCAAAATGGCAGTCGTAAAAACAGACAGAAATTTCAGATGATTAAAATTAAGGACCTTTTACTGATTTTGGCCAAAATTAAGGACTTTTAAGGACCAAAAATCGATTCCAAAAAATTTAAGTACTTTTAAGGACTCTTAAGGACCGTACGAATCTTGTATATCAGAAGTGGTGTAGCTCAGGGAAGTGTGCTTGGGTCCAGTTTGTTTAATATTTATACTAATGGCATGCCGGTTCCTTTAAATACCAAAACTGTAAAATATCTTGATGATACCGCCATCTATACAAGATTCCTCAAGCTCCTAACTGGCAGTGGATAAATTAGAAATTGCAGTAAATCATATCACCCATTATTTAAATTCATGGAAATTAAGCATCAACCCTACCAAAAGTCATGTTCTGCTTAGACGTCATAGGAAACATACTCCCGTTGTAGTGAACATAATTATAACTTAATTGCAGTTTTTCAAGAGGGGTGTGGCATTTTTTGAGTAGTGGTTTCAAACACAAACACATCCTGCCTGAATACACAATCTGAAAGCAATTGACAGGCTAGAACTTTTTTTCTTAGCAAAATGAAAGTTTTTCATTCACAAAATAAAAAACATTTGAACTAAATTCTAAATTTTGCTTATTTATCAAAGCATACATAAATCATAATAATAACACAGAAGGGAAAATCAAATTTATATTGATTTTTATATTTATCGATTGATATTTGTATTGATTTATATTAATCTACAGTTTTCTACCAGCAAACCATTTTCATTGGTTGTATTTTGTAATTCAAAATATTCATAACTGAGGTTTTTTTTTTATTTTATTTTTTGAGAAGTACAAATCAAAATTAATACAATCGATACATTCAAATCTCTGAATAAGATTTATACCCCATTGTAAATTAATTAACTTTTGTTTTAGATTTTCTGATTCCTTCATTATTCATGTTCCTTTTTTAATATTAATGAAAACAATGTAAACCCAGACTTTAAATAATTAAAATCTTGAAATCTTTTCAAGAATATATTAGCAGCAAATACATAATTCAAACGCATTCATCGGCCATATGAAATTAATTGGGGGCCGCAAACAGCCCAGTTCCACTAGTTTGAGACCACTGTGTCTGTTGATTATGCATAAACTATTAAGCTTTGGTGCATATTAATTGCTTCAAAATTAATTCAGTACTATCGGATTATCCACCCAAAAAGAATCGCCGAGCAAAGCGCTATGTTGCCAAAGTAGGTTACCCAGAATTTTACGACAATGTATTTATCTGGAAACTCATTAATGGTTGTGCGCACATTATGCTGTCATCTATCTCAAAAGCAACGATAGTAATTTGAACAGTTTTAACTTGAGGGTTATAATTGTTGTTTCTGCTTGTTTTCATTAACTGATGGAGTTGTAATGAATCATAATGCCACTGTGTGGAAAGCATTGTATTTTTTCTGAAATATGGCATTTTGCTTATTAGTACAGAACATAGAAATACGCATTTCATTAATTCATGCAATTCTCTAAATTTGTTTTTAATTTAAAAAAGGTCAATTTGTACATGAACGGCAGTTCAAGTTTGCTCTGCAATCCCAAAAAATTTACAGTTCTCCAGTTTTTACTTCCTTGTACAAAGAAAAGTAACTGTAATCACGAAAATTTTCAGGCTGCATATTTCAACAAAAATATCCATTTTGAGCACTATCAAATGCAATTTAACAATATTTTTCCGTGACATCTATATGTAAGGACAGAATAAAGGACTCCTTTTTTTTTTTTTTTTTCCCCTTCCAAACGGGTTGCAAAAAACGATCTAAAATGGATTCAGAAGAGATTTTTTCACGACGTCTGTGCTTATATACCACGTATCTCACATAACTCAAAAACAAGTAGCCTCAGAACATTAAAATTCCGTATGTAGGACTGCTATAACATGTAGTTGTGCACCTCCCTTTTTGGTTGCAATCGGCTGCGCCAAAAGTTGTATATATATATATATATATGTACTAAAGAATATTGATTAAATTATCTCCTAAGATTCATTTCAGTAGAATTATCTTAAAAGAGTGAATCCATACTTGTCCATACTTGTTTGTAGGTTCAATTTCGAAAAATGTTTTAAAGTAAGATAATTCTACTAAAATTAATCTTAGGAGGTAATATAATCAATGTTCTTTAGTAAATAAATTATTATTAACTTACTTTGCAGCAATTACACAAGTAGTAGAATAACTTGATTTCGCACTAAGTGAATTATATATATACACACACACACACACACACACTGTTACTCAGCGCTTTGAGCTCAGTTTTTTATTTCTTATATGTTGGTAAATTGTGCATTTTTTGCTTTAAAAATGATTGGTGCTGCTCTTATCATTGGGTTAAGGTTTTTCCGGTTAAGGTTCTTTTAGTTAATCTGCATGCAATAGTTGTATAATTATCAACAATTTAAAAGTTGTTCACGTGTGGCTAAGCCAATTTTTTTTTTTACTATAACAGCCATATTTATTTACATTTGGCACTTATCAGAATAGTGAATTAAGGTGGTTTCTGCACCTTCCGTGTCTTTTTGCTAAGTGGGGCCAAAAGTAAACTTTCATTTTTGTGCAACGAAAAATCTGCCTTATTGCCCGCTGGCCAAATTGATTGTTTTTGTGCAGAAATTCCAATTTTAATTGTAAAAATTCGTTTTTTAACTGTTTTAAATTTTTTGGTCTTTTATTTTTTTCTATATTTTCAATTTTTATTGAAGATATTTGGAGGTTTTATGCATTTTTTCCTTACGCAAAGTGACAACTGAATGAGAAATGTATCTCTATTGAAATTCGTGGAAGTAAGTTTAAGTGAAACGCAGCAAAAAATTAATATAATTTAATAATTCGTCCTAGAAAGTTATGTGATGTCTGCATCAGATTTTTTTAAATCAAAACAGACTACACTGCACACAGATAGAAGACCACGAAAGCAGAAAGGTAATTTAATTAATTTGTTACTGTTTTATGAAATTTTGAGAATTTCATTACAGATGTTTGTTTTATGTAATTTTTATTGTTTCAATATGGATGTTTCTTGCATGTTTAGTTTGTTTATACATGGCTATTTTATGTAATTTCCAGGATGCCATCCTTTTTTAAAATGGCTACTATTTTTCACAAGTTAGGTTGGCAAAAATTAGTCACCAATGACTGGCAACTTAGCAGGAAAGTTGAGTAGATTAACATGAGGGTGCTGTTAATTCTATATGATAAGCAGAGTGATGTTTCATCTATCAGCATATTTCAAATGAAAATTAATTTCAAGCATAAACGTGTAATATAAAATAAGGTAAAAGAAGTAACCATGTAATTTCAAGTTCGCATAAGTTGTGATATTATTGTATATAATACTATTAAAAAATTACTATTAAAAAATTAAAACTTAAAAAAATATTTATCTTCATATCAATGGCATAAATCCAAAATTTAATTACTATCACAAACTACACTAATATATTCTAACAAAGAATAAAACTTAGCACAAATATAATACAGTTTCAAAAAGCCTTATTTTGTAATTTACCATGAGAACATCACCACCTCCTAGGATTAGAGGTATGGCTTCTGCCTGAACATCAGTCGGCAAGCTAAAAAAAATAAAAAACTTTCTAAAATATTTACAATATATTAATTAATAATAAAAATACTAATAAAGTATTAACTAGAAGCTGGTAAAAATATATTTTATTTAAGAATGCAATCATATATCTATAACAAGTACTTTATTCAATTTTTCAATCATGCTCTAAAATTTAAAATGGCCTTTCAAATATATTTTTCTTAAAGGTTTCATTTTATCTTATTTTTCACATCTAGAAGAAACTGTCTAGTGAAAGCCACAACCAGCTAAGCGGTATTTTGTAAAACATCAACATTTTGCGAACTGCGTATATTTTTAAGCACATATTGGGCATCATAGATATGATATGTATAGACTTTTTATTAAATGTACTTTAAACTAAATTACTTGATGGGAATAATGATTCAAAAAATCAGAACGTACAGTGGTATTTTGGTACATGCCATTAATCCGTTTCAGATCATTGAACGCATAGCAAATGAAATTTCCCAATATACTATGCATAAATGAAACACCATACATAATACCGTACATAAACATTTTTCAGCTATACAAATCAAAGGAAATTTTGCTCTAATGTCTCTTAACTTTGTTTCGCAATTGATTTGGTACTGTTCCATTATTGAGACTGGATCCAGATATCATCAAAAGCTGATAATGTGGCAAAAAGATTAGAAGCATAAAATAACTGCCAAAATATTTGCAATACATTTAAGTTAAAGAAAAATCCAAGACAAAAAAAATAACATAACAGATACTTATTAATAAAATTAGAAATTTTTAACATAAATTAAATAACTTGCCAAAGAAATCAAGTGACAAAAATTGTAATATGACGACTTGGAGTAACTGCTTCCCCTGACTATGGTTTTCTGTATTATATCCTGGAAAGACTTTACTGCATAGTTACAAAGATGACACTCGACATGTAGATAGACGTGGCTGAATTGAACATAACTTTTATTGGAGGATACAAACTAATTATCAAAAACACATTTTTCATCATATAGGATCGTGGGTGCAACACGCACCCCACAATTTTATATAGAGTATCCCATTTTAGATAATGGTATAGTTAGTAGCACAAAAAGAAAATGAAGCGAAGCAGTATCTAGACTGCAGGAGAGCTGAAGCTAAAGATGTACAGTTATCCAATATGAAGGATCGCCAAGAAAAGGTTTTGGTTTAGATTAGAAAGGCTTCAGTTCTCAAAATTATGAGTTTAGGTTCTGAATTAGTTACGTCATCAGCGTTATGCAAGCCATAAAAGATGGATTGATCTAGATATGATGCAGTCCAGAAAAGTTATTACGATTTTTAAAATACAGAGGGGAATTACAGGGTTACCACTAATTTAAATTATAATTTTGATATACATGTTTTTTATCTTACATATATATATATACACTTTTGGTATTGCCAATTGCAATAAAAATGGGAGGTACACAAAATTTCAACGTTACGTGGATAAAAGTTTTAGAGTTATGCAAGATACGTACATACATATACATGTCCCCAAAAAAATCCATTTTCGAATTAAGAGCCTTTTAGTTTGTCGTATGCAAAAACGTCATGCAACAAGATAATCAATATGGATTTCGGAAACAGTCAAAATGGATATTTCGGCTGAATCCAAAATTTTTCGTGATTACAGTACTTTATTTCCAAAAGAACAAATTAATGACAGAAGGCATTTACACTCCCCATTCTAGAGATGAAAAAAACTATTACCTGATTAAAATATATTCAATTATAATTACACTGCTATCACTTATGATAGTTATAATAAATATAAAACACCTACTTTCTATTACTGCAGATATTAAAACTACTCAGAAAACTAACACGAGAATCATCAAAGTGTTAATATTCAAAATAAAATTATACCATATTAGAAAACTATTTTATTACTCCATTATCTACAACATTTATATTTATATGAAAATGAATATAAATATTTAAGTACTAATAAATGCATCACAATTTAAATATTTTAGTATTAAACCTAATTATCATGAATTTAATGAGATTATTATGATTCTAATTCCACCATGCTTTTATTGCTGAATTCCCAAAATTTGAAAATTACAAATTAAGCTAATAAATTTATTACACAAGTCAGGAAATAGTAGTAATGCTTAGCAAATAAATCATTATGGATCAACCACTTCATTGTTTGCCCCGAGAGAGATTTGTATGTTTGAGAAATGTCATCAGTAGCTTCAAACTAGCTTTGAACCCTAATACAGCGTATATATATATATACAGTCAAAAGTCGTTAATTCGGACACCCATAATCCGGACCTCAAAGCTACAAACTTTCTGCGCATGCGTCGCACGTAAGACCTTTACGGCTGAGAATATGCGTGTGTGTGTGTGCGCAAAATACGTTTACGAATGTGCGTTTAATGTATAACGGACAGTATAAGCTAAGCTAAAATTATCTAATTCAGTTAATGTTGCAGATTGCGTTGTTCCTTAATATTCGAATTGGATTCATTCTTATTCTAATGAATTCTTATTATTTTTTGCATACTGTTCGAGTAATTTTATAAAAGTAAGCTTGAACTTTCGATTATGTTGAATAGAATTTCTGATATATATTTACTAATATGTAAAGGATCCACAAAGCGAAAGTATTTTTCGCTTTGTAGATTAAACAAAAAGTGGAATTGCTGCAAAAAATGGATAAAGGCATATCCTTTGTTTATCTTTAACACCGCGGTGCGCAATGAATTGGAAGTTGATCTGTCAGCACTATCCTTATCTTCAGGGCAGATGTTTTTATTTTATTTGGCTTATAATTCCTTACTAAATGTAGTATTTCATCTCAATGTATTCCATCTTTGATATGATTTAAATCAAATTCCTCGTCATTATAATTCGCTTTCGATAACGAAGAAAGTGACAGAGGTTATCGAAAACAAAAAAATTTCGATTAACAAATTAGTCCGTATTCTCGACACAGCAATTATAGGACTTGAACAGCATAACTTTGTAACTGAACAAGAAATTATGTCTGTTTATAGAATTAAAGAGAATGTATTATCACCTAAAAAACGAAGCAACTTAAACAACTTACATTGAAAGAAATGTTTAATAAAGTAAACAAATAAATATTAAGCTTTTTTTTTTGTAAATTTTGATACCCTTTAGATCATAATTGTTCTTTAGTTCATAAATTACGGTTTCATATTTTTAATTTTATAATTTCTGCATGCCATCTTACCAGATTTAAACTGATGATCTATAATCCAGAAAAATCGATAATCTGGAATCGCCGAAGTCCCGACGAGTCCGGATTAACCCCTTAACTGCCGCGGGCGTATATATACGCCTTGCTCAGCCGATGCGTTAACTGCCCCAGATGCGCAGCCAATGCGTTAACTTTGCGAATAATTTTAGGTGTAGCAGCGCAAAGCAAATGATAGCAGTTTGAAAGGACATATATATACGCCTGGGGCAGTTAACGCATCGGCTGAGCAAGGCGTATATATACGCCCGCGGCAGTTAAGGGGTTAACAACTTTTGACTGTATAAGATAAAAATAGTAGTTTTCTATTTTTAATTTCTAAAGTACATTTTACATTGCTTTACAATTAAGAAAATGTGGATTGTTTTTTTAAGTTTAAATAATTAATTTTAATATAAATTTCATGAATACATAAAAGAACATTTTGGTTTTATATTGGCAACAACAATTTTTACAAAAGACATTTCAAGACAGGAACTGTAAAATATTACAATTATGATTATAAAATTCAAGCAAAGATTTTAAAAAACTGTAAACTTTTATAGTTATTTCTTGAAAAATTAGAACATTCCTTAGATTATTTTTATAGAAAAATGAAATTGCAGACTTTCAAAATTTCAATCGAATTTCCAATTTGCCTTTACTGTTCAAAATGGTATCTTCAAGATTTTGTTAAAGAATTATTTAGATCAAAATTTTATAATTCCCCCCACACACACACACACACAATTTTATTTCCATTGTTTCGCTAATACTTTTGTCTAAAAAGGGTTTTTTCCTGTCACTAAGCCTTTTTCTTGAAGGGGGTAAGATTAAAAAATATGTAAATCAAAATTATAATTTAAACTATTAGTAACCCCTTAATTCTCTCTCTCTCTCTAGTCTAAAAATCATAACATTTCTGGACTGCATAATTTCTAGATCATTCCATCACGTAAGCCTTGCTGCTGATGTAACTAATTCGAACCTAAACTCAAAACTTTGAGAACTGAAGCTTTCTAAACTAAACCAAAACCTTCTTTTAGTAAGCTTCCATATCAGATAACTGCACTTTATCTTCTGCCTCTCTTCCTGTAATGATGCTATTTCACTGTGGTCTCTTTCTATCACAAGAATGTAAGAAATGTAAATATTCTTGAATAGGTATGATTAGAGTGCCACGTAAATTGTGGCCATAAATTTCAATTGAAATAAAGTTGAATGTTTATTCTTGCTCGGCTGCCAAGTTTCCTCAACAGCATTGCTATGTCTTTTTCACTACATTTGTGCTGTGTGATCAGTATATATATATATATTACATAGCTTTTATATAGAATCATATTGGCGTGATTAACTGAAGCCCCAAGAAAAAATGCAGTAGTAGGGTTTGACATGTTTTCAAACCCGGTTTTTAAGGTAAATTTGTCACATTTGAAAACTGGTTTTCTTTCTTAATTAAGAAAACTGGTTTAAAGATTTGATATTATTATGTACAATTTAATTTTAAATTTATTTGATTTGCTATTCATTCTATGCAACTGGCAGCAAACACATTTTTTTCATCATTGGCCAGTGATTATGCACTCATGGAAAAGACATGCATAGCCGATTTATTTTAAGTTAGTACATATGTGCAATTGGTCACGAGTCACAACAGGTCCGCTTAATATTGTTCAGTGAAAACTGTAAACAAAAATATACAGTTGTTATATTTGGTAAAAATAATGTAAGTATGTTTCTAATTTCTATGTATTTTTCATTTTACATTTTAAAACTTTTATTTTATTAAATTTCTTCTCTCAAAAATTAATGTAAAATAAAAAGTTCTGGCTTCTGCTTAATGGAATTTTATAATACACTGGGTGTTAATATAATCCATATTTTCTTTTGCAGTGTTTTGATATAAATTATATCTTTATCAAGCTTTGGAATTAGATTATGAAGAAGAGTGTTTTTAAAGTTCCTAAAAAATGTGCAGATTAGATTTCCTTAAATTAGATTAATACTAATAGTTAAAATAATAAAATAAACTTCAAAAATATTTATTTAATAGCTTGAATTTCATTTTTAGATAAAAATGAATAAGTCAGAGGTTTGGAATAGTTTTAAAAAGTTAGGGATAGACAAGGTAATCTGCAATCATTGTAACAAAATGTTGAGCTGCAAAGGATCATGTATGAGCAATCTATATAATCATTTGAAAGTAGTTCATAAAATAATTATTGAAAGAAATCCGAAACGATCAGCGAAGATAAAATGCTTGGGTATTCCTCTCCTTCAAAAAAACAAATGAATATTTTAAATTTTATGAAAGTGAAAAAGAATAATTTAGAAGAAATCAGACCAAAACCTGAATGGATTTTCTATTAAAGCATTACAAAGCATTCTAGCATACAAATAGTTCATTCATACGAGAGTCTCAACAACAAGGCTATTCATAACAAGAAACAACTCTAGAGTAATGAATCTTATTCATGCGTTTTAAGCAAACTATTATTGAAACCGTTATTGAATTAGATTCAATAATTCAAAAAATTCTCTATAACCTTAGACAAGTGGACTAGAAAAAGAAACCATAAATATTTAAATATTAATATATACACCACTTGACAAAAGAATTCAAGTTGAGATTAGTGCCGGTTCCTGTGATGCTCAGAGAACAATAAAAATGATATCTGAAAATGATACAAAATTTCTACTTGAATCTAGAAACTGACATACTTGCAGCAACAAATGATGGTGCTGCTATTATGAAAAAAAATGCCAAATTATCATCTATAATTAATCACTAATATTATTATTAGTTGATTCATTATAGATGACAATTTGCCAATAGCAATTACAAATGATAATTTGCTATTCACACACCATCCACTTAACAGTTACTGATGTGTTATATAAACATAGAGAATGGCTGAAGCCAAAATGTTTCAAGCGAGGAATCTGAAAATGAATATGAATATAGTGATTATGAAGATTCTTTTTATTATGTTTGTAACCGAGAACATTCTATTCCTAATTTGTCTGACAATTACAAACAATCAGTTTCACAAATTAGAAAAATTTGTAAATTCTCCAATAGGAATCTCCAGTAAGAAACAACATTCTACAAAATTACATCAAAAAAGAAAAAGGAAAGGAATTAAATTTAATTCTTGACTGCAAAACACAGTGGAATACTATGGATGACATTATTGGAAGCTTTCTGGCAGTAAAAGAATGTGTTGTTTTAGCATTGAATGATACTGTTTCTTCTTGTATATGGAATGAAGCTCAATGATTTATTCTAAACTTTTAGAACTTCATAAAGTCTTCGGGCTGATTTGTCTAGCAGCTGAAAGCTTAGGGCAACAAGATGCCAATTTATTAACAACTGAAGGTATATTTGAATTTCTGTTAAATTAACTAAAAAATTTAAACATTGAAGTAGGTTTGAAATTATTATATATACTTTAGAAGAACAAATTCAAGAAAGTAGAATTATCAACTCTTTTGCTGCATTTTCAAAATCCAAAAAATATTTCTAGTTCAGCGAAAAAATCTAGTGTACTTTCTTTAGTTTCAAAAACCGAAATTATTACGTTATCTGGAAAGATAGTGTCTAGAAAATTTTCGAATTCTTATGTGGAAACCGATTCTGATGAAGAGCAAATCGAAAAAACTACTCATTAGAATAATGCTGTTTTAAAAGAAGACATGGAAAAATCAGTTCATAAGTTTCTTGAAGACCCTGAAGAAAAACTTACAAATCTAACGACACAAAAAGATGAATTTTCATTATTTGAAGCAACAAATAAAAGAACAAAAATCTTAGATTTGCTATTTGATGCCCTGAAAACTATAAAACCAAGCTCAGTAGCTAGTGAACTAGTATTTTCAATTTCAGGAAATTATGTCCAAAATAAGAACAAGACTTAGCCACCGTTCAGTGATATTTTATGTTTTTCAAAATCCTTTTTCCTTAAATTAAAATTAGTGAAAATAATATAAATATTTGAAATTTATGTTTGAGTTTTCTTTATTTTGTGTAAGCACTATGTAAATGTAATCCTTTTTTTTTTTATATATTTTGACTTTAATATTGATTTTGTTATTTTGTGTAAGTAACATGTATATGTAATCGTTAATTTTTTTTTTAATTTTTGACTCTGATTTTGATTTTGTTATTTTATATAAATTAAATATTTTTCCTATTCTATATTTTGACAAAAATTTGAAAACCAGTTACAACCTTTTTTTTTTTTTTTTTTTTTTTTTTTTTTTTTGTATTTGCACAATTCAGGCTTAAGAAAATGTGACATGTTCCTAAATATTATAAGCATACACAAAAAAGAATCTGACTATGGGAAATGGTAATTTATTCAATATCAACATGACATTAGTTATTTAATATATACATGCAGAAGGAATTTAATATAAATATGTATTTATAGCATTTTGTAGAATTCTATTTACAGTTTATTTAAAATAACAACATAATTTAACAGAACTTATTTAATGAATACATTTATTATCATGTTTAATACAATTATATAAGCAATTAAATCAACAACAAATATTAAAAAATACAGGGAAACTCTCAAGATTATTAGACATACCAAAAAATTCTACTTATTCCTTTATTCAATAAAATTTTGTAAAAAAAAAAAAAAAAGTAAACACAGTGGAAAATTAATTTTTTTACGGACCCTTCTGGTGAACACAGTTCAGCGATTCCTGCTAAGGATATCTCAGACATCTGCTATGGTTTCTCTTTCCAAGGATGCAAGATTGAAAATAGTAAGCATAATGAGTATTTTACACAAAAAACAGCTATACTGACACAATGCAATTACGAAAAATCAATTAGATCATTAACTGTTAGTTTCACGCACATGCATAGATCGGAAACAGTTGGTTTCGCACATGCATAGACAGTAACCATTTGCTTCTCACCAATGCAAAAATGCATCAAACCAATGTTCTTGCCAACACTGCTGCAAAAGACAGGTACTAAATGGATTTTGTCTATCGGAATTTGGAACACATTATTCATTATTTATTACATTACAGAAAATTTCCAGTCTGTTAGGAGGTAGAAGTGACAGTTTGTTGAGTGCTTTTGGAAAAGAAAAGCTAATAGCAAATTGTGTATTAAAGAGAAAATGCACACAGAATTCTTGAGAATTTAACACAAACTTGAA
Organism: Stegodyphus dumicola; assembly: GCF_044657685.1. Lineage (NCBI taxonomy): Eukaryota > Metazoa > Arthropoda > Arachnida > Araneae > Eresidae > Stegodyphus > Stegodyphus dumicola. Next base: position 93,279,573 of record NC_140777.1, read on the forward strand.
AGTCAACTTAACAGTACTAATAAGAAAAAGGCTATTTCATGCCTAATATTAAAAAAAGGAACTATTTCTCATCAAGTGGAAAGATAAACCACTAAAACACTTGCATTTGGGCCATTGAAAAGTCTAAAATTGCTATTGAAGTGGACTACAGTTTTTCTCAATGCCTTGCTAAGGAAACGTTTCAGAGAATCCAGGAATTTAACATAGTTAGGTCTTGTGACCTTTCCTTTTATCAGACTGGTTGGCCTGCATATAACATAGTATCAACCAGAACTTGTCATAATATACTGCAGCTAGAACCTATCATTGAATCTGTATACTTTCGATTTATTTTTATGAAAAGTTTCATATTGCATTTTGCATCTGCAGGTGTGACATCAGCTTTATGCCATTTTAACTAAACATAAATCTAATTTGTCAAAGATCAACAAGTTCAGAGTCAGTGATCTGACACTCAAATTACATGTGTGGTGAATACATGATCTGAAAACAGCTGATGGGCTAGAATTTTTTTTTTTTTTAACAAAATTAAAATTTTTATACACAAAATAAAATATTTTAACTAAATACTGTACTTCTTGCCCTATAAGATGCACTGAGATTTATCAGGTCTGAATCTATGAATCTTGGATCAGACAAAAAAGGATCTATTTAACTAGTAATGATAACACTTTATAAAATAAAAACAGAGCTGTTACATCACAAAATTAGCAACTATATCAGTGTTTATTCATTATAGAATCCCAAAAATTTGTCATAACTACTGCTAAAATCATATGAATTTATTTTCACTTTGGTTGTCCCTGTCACTAGGTTTGTCAATTTCCACACACACAATGTTATTATACGGAACCAGAAGAATTACTTGATGGTAATCAACATCTATTATTACCACAGCATTCCATTCAGATTATTTATAAAGGGACTGCCCGGATGTAGTAAACCAAATTTATTATTAAATCTTATTAATGCCTTTGAAAAGCCAAAAGATTTAAGATTAGATTTTGAGGCATTATTATACATATGCACAAAACATATAAATGAACCCAAATATTCTAAATTACAACATATACTTTCTTTGAAGATATTGAAAAAGATGATATCCTTAAAACTAAGAAATTAAAAAATACAAAAGGAATATTAAATTTTTATGATAAATATAAAAAAGAAGAAGTGTTATTTTCATCAGATTTAAATGAATTTATAACAGTTGATAATTTATATCCATCGCGTAAAAATCTTGTTGTTTATAATGATTGCGTAACAGAAAGAAATCAAAAAGATATTGAAGATATGTTTATTGGAGGAAGAAAGAAAAATGCGTCTATTATTTACATATTGCACGACTTTTATTCATCTCCTATCACTATTAGGAAAAATTGCAATTAATTTATATTTTTTAATACACAATCTACAAAAATTCAACAAATAATAAGAGATGTTGACGGCTATATCTCAAAAGAAGAATTAAAAAAACATATATTTCCTGATAGTTTCTTAATGCTTGATTTAAAAAATCCCAAAATAAGATACCAAAGGAATTTTGATCCAATAATTACGGAAGAATATTTAGAGAAAAATGAATATGTGTACAGAAAAAGTTATAAAAAATTTAAAAAGATAAACATATTATTATCAATCAGTATATTTGTTTAAAGTGCATCAGGTTTATCAGCTTTTGCAAATATACCTCTTACTGCTTTAAGTGTAAGTACAGGAGTTCTTGAAATCATTCGAGAAAGTAACAATATTTCAGAAAGAAAAGAACAACATAGACGACATTATAACTTTTATAAACAATTATTAAATTTACTGAAAGCTAAATCCATTACTGAAGAAGAATTTTATCTAAGAGAGCGAGATTTAATTAATACTTTAAAATATTTTCCTGATGAAAAATATGTAAAAAAAGCACAATTAAATGGATACAAATATATTCATAAATCCAAAGAATTTTCCTAATACGTGCAGGTGGTCTATAAACTTCATGAAAATTTGAACATCTTAAAACTATGATGTTTCATACATAGGCTGCTGATAATCATGGAAGTCCAGCCTAAACGTAGTCATTCAAAATGAGAATCATGATGCTAGCAAATTTTTAATAAAAAAAATTCCCAACCATTGTATCAGTTATTATGAATCAGATGACAGGATTTTCCATAAATGGCCCCAAGGTCTTTTGACCTTATTCTATAAGACAGATCTAAATGCTGTGTACAAATTATCATTATTGAAAACAATGCAAGAATTAAGAGCTTTACATTCTGAGTACACAGACATCAATGACTATAGCCCCCGTTCACAAGAGCAGATTCGAGCGGTAGCGAAAACCGGTTCTTCCAACGTGTCCCGTTTACATGGGACAAGCATTAACTGCCTCGCCGAATTGGAGGTAGAACTTGGTTGAATGTTCCTTACCTCTCAGAAGCAGGGCAAATGGGGAGATTTCCCGTACTATACTGCGTGGTTCACTTAATTTTAGTTACTGCTCGCTGGACTGTCAGCGAAACAATCGCGCTGATAGATGTCTGGGGATGTGATAGCATACCCCTCAAAATTAGACAGAACTGTACAACTGTACGGAAATTATAGACAAATGCAGACAAGGTTATCTGATGCTAGGTATTCCAGAAATATCGTTCAAATTAAAACTAAAGTTAAGACAAGTGTATATCGGCTTCAACACGACAAGGGACTTGGTACATTTTGAATGATTTTTTTTTTAAAAATTTTAAGCATTTTCATCTACTTTTTATGAATATTATTAAATGGTTTTGTGAAATAAAATAACTTTAAGCTGAAAAAAGTTTTTGCTAGTAATTTTTTTAATTTAAATTTTTGAAGAAAAATTTTACAATTAAAATGTTTTTCTTCTCCTACAATTTTCAATGTCTCCCCCAGTTTTTTTATTGTATTTATTAGATTGTTCTTAATAATTTCAAGCAATGATTTTGCAATTAATGAATTAGTTTCTGAGAAAAAATAAAAATACACTTTTATCTAAAATCTTTAAAAAAATGTGATCTCAGTCACACTTTCATTTCAAATAATTTTTCCTTTCAGTATTTTGCAAAACCCATCCTTGTTTCTATAAAGTATATAATTTTAAATAAGCAGTAAAAATAATAAAAAATTTAGTCCACACCTGTATATGTTTTAGGATTTAAGTAAAAAGATTTATTGAAAAAAATGCCAAAGGTTTCTCAGTTTGCATTTGAAATTTAAAGAATACAAACTGTCTAAATAGACATTTAATCATTTCAAATCTTTAAAATTTTATTACTGAATTTCAATACACACATACGTATATAAATCAAACCTAGTGCTATTTATTCAATTAGTAAATATAAACATAAATTACAAACCTTTTTTTAAAACCTTATGTGGCCAGAAAAATTGCAAAAACTCATAAAAAGAATTTTTCTTTACCTGTTTTTGTTTTGTAAACCACGTTCAAAACAATTTTAATACATTAATTAATTATAATATTGTTGCGTGCATACGGGTTTGTAATAGACTGATAATAGTTCATAAATGATTGACATTGCACTCAAATCCAATGATAGCTTAATTAAATTTATTTTATCAATATAAACACTTCAAAGTTATGGAATTTTCCACAGAAATACTCGTACAAGTGTTTAGAATATCACTAAGTATAATCAGTAGTTATGCTTCAATCTAATAAGAACGTTAAACACAACGGAATGCAAAGCACATCTTAAGAGAAAGTTAACTCAGAAATATCTCCAATCTCACGCTGAACTAACAACTGGCAACAATAACAACTTATATACCATAAATAATGTCATAAAAATAGTGTGGTATAATGAGATTATTACTTTGAAACCCATGTTTCGAATTGATGCCCAAGAAGAATCAATATTTCCCATTCTGCTTCATTGCATATCTTTCAAAAAAGTAAACAATCCATCCAATTAATTTCCTTTATCATTTTTTTAAATGCAAAAAGTTTGTTTTATAAGCTGTGAAAATGTCGGAAGTTTGTAACCGATATATTTTTAGATATGAAAATTTAAAATTAATGGGCGTCAAAAAGTCTAAAAACATGAACGATTTTTAAAAATTCTCCCAAAATATTTTTTAAAAAATTACGCTAAAAATTTCAGTTATTTTTTTTTCCTCCACAGTGTGTTATGGTGCAAACTATAATATTCTGAGATTCTCAGTTTATTTGTTAATATTTGCAAAAAGTCGTTTCAACTTTAAATTTGAAAAAAAATCTAATCCTCTAAAAATCAAAAGCGTGACACCACATCCACAACCAGTGTACAAAGTTTGAGTTCTATATCTTATCAGGAAGCAGTTTAAAAATCCATGACTATCTTTTAACCATAGCAACAAGCACCAAGAGTGAACTAAATAACAGCTTACAAAATAATAATAATAATAATAATTTAAAAGCATATACAGTCAAAAGTCGTTAATTCGGACACCCATAATTCGGAATGATCTATAATCCGGACATCAAAACTAAAAACTTTCTGCGCATGCGCCGCGTTGACACATGCGCAGAGGCGTTCACGCGTGCGCGTAAGACCTTTTACGACTGTGCATATGAGTGTGCGCAAGTGCAGAATACGTTTTCACGTGCGCATTTTATGTATAATGGACGTATAAGCTAAATAATTATCTATTTCAGTTAATGTTGATGATTGCGTTGTTCCTTAATTTTCGAATTGCATCCGGCTTATTATTTTTTGCAGACTGTAAGAGCAATTTTATAAAAGTAAGCTTAAACTTTCGATTATATCAAATAGAATTTCCGATATATATTTGTTAATATGTAAAGGATCTAAAGCGAAAGTATGTTTTGAAATCCGAAATCTGTTTATCAATTTCACGCTGCTCGACCGCGGGCGCGTAATGAATTGGAAGTTGATTTGTCAGCACTATCCTTATCTTCAGCGCAGATGTTTTTATTTTATTTGGCTTATAATTCCTTACCAAATGTAGTATTTCATCTCGATATGCTTCGTCTTTGATATGTTTTAAAACAAGTTCCTCGTCATTATAATTCGCTTCCAATAGCGAAGAAAAGTGACAGAGGTTATTGAAAACAAAAAAATTTCGATTGACAAATTAGTCGGTATTCTTGACACAGCAATTATAGGACTTGAACGGCGGAACTTTGTAACTGAACAAGAAATTATGTCTGTTTAATAGAATTAAAGAGAAAGTATTATCACATGAAACGAAGCAAAACTTAAACAACTTACATTGAAAGAAATGTTTAATAAAGTAAACAAATAAATATTAAGCTTTTTCTTTTTGCAAATTTTGATACCCTTTAGATCATAATTGTTCTTTATTTCATAAATTACGGTTTCATATTTTTAATTTTATAATTTCTGCATGCCATCTTACGAGATTTAAACTGATGATCTATAATCCGGAATCGCCGAAGTCCCGACGAGTCCGGATTAACGACTTTTGACTGTATTTTTCAGGAACCATTACGAAAGTTCAGGTACCAGTTGCAAAAGTACAGATTACAAAATTAACTACAATAAACAATGTTAAAAATGTGTAAACAGTATTAGAAATCTGCCAATTCAGAGACGTGATTGTTCACAGAGACTTAGGTGTAAAGGGGAAGGAAGAGGGTGGTCTTCTGAACGGGTCCGAAAGACGAAATTCTTTTATGTCTCCTTTTTCTCTTCTTGCTAACGGCAGCTATGTGAAGGAGCGTTGCATGTGAACGGGGCTTATGTAATGCTTCAGAAGCTAAGGTACACAATGGTTTTTTATTTACCCATTGCCGAAGTGACCCAGAACGTCAAAGAAAATCTAAAACATATGGAAACAAAAATTCAATTCCTTCTTTATAGTGCCCACCAGCGGCCGAGTAGTAAAATTACTGAATACTGGTAGTTCAACCTGGGTCTGATTCCAGGCAAACGGGGTGGCTGTGTGAGCATTTCCATGATTTTCCACATATGTAACCTGTATACAAGGCAGTTTCCTTTAAAAAGTTCGTAAAGGTGTTCCTCTTCTTATGCAGATAGCCCTAGCACGCTTTGCCATAATCAAATAAACCAACTTCCTTTATAATGTAAAATATGAACATTGTATAAATGTAAAGAATCACTAATTATTGATTATTGAAAATGACTTTAAAACTGATTACAGATGTGAAATGTGAAGGAAATTCCCCAGAAAACTCAAATTTATTTAAATTAAATTATTAAAAACACTTTTTGATGAGAAACAAACATGTTATATACATAAAAGCAGATAAACAAATTACTTCCAATCCATTTCTTCAACTGCCTGAGCAATTTCAGGAAGAACACCCATTTCTGAAAAAGAGACATTTGAGTATAAAGTAAAAAGTTTTGAAGAAACAGTTTCAAGATTTCTTGGGAAGTAAATAATTTGATAAAAATACAACAAGATTTTACAAGGATTTTTAACAAGGTTAAACAAGAATACAGTAGCCACCACTTAATTTGATCATGTGTGTTCAGTACTATTTTGATAAAAATAAAGAAATGATAAAATTAAACAATGAAAAAGTATCCTCCAGAATACAGTACAAAGTCCAAGATCCGAACACACTGGGAGTCCACAATTCTGGATTTAAGATCATAATTTTAAATCTAGTAAGATAATATGTAGATGTGGCAACACTGGAACTTCACTTATTGTTTGGGTCAAATAGAAAAATTATACTGGTTGAAATCCGTTTGAGGCATCAACTCAGTGTCAGAATTTAGGGATGCCAAAAATTAGGAATGGTTGAATTTTTAGAATTTAGGAGAGGCATTGCATAATACAATTTAAGATCTCTAGGTGTCAAACTACACAGCATTCATCCAAACAACCACTCAAGGGCCTAAGGTATGATTCTAGCCAACATCGATATATCTATCAATTCATTATCATTGGCTACGATGAGATTCCCTAGCCAGCAAGTATTTAAAATTGCATTTATTGGCACATCTGTCTCCTTTTGTTATTATATTCTCCCTTCTTAGACTTTGTGGGGGGGGGTAGATTTTATTACTTTTTGATTGGTGGTTATTGGGAATCCGGATGTCGGACTTCATACTATATCAATGGAATTTTACTAATTTAACCTAAAATATACCTAGAAGCATACAAATATTAGTACAGTACAAAGTCCGTAATGCGGACTAGTCGGGACTTTGGCGATTCCGGATTAAGCAAGGATTTTTCTGGATAATAGATCATCAATTTAAATCTGGTAAGATGGCATGCAGAAATTATACAATTAAAAATATGAAACCGTAATTTATGAAATAAAGATCAATTATGATCTAAAGGGTATCAAAATTTTAAAAAAATATATTTATTTGTTTACTTTATTATATTAAACATTTCTTTCAATGTAAGTTGTTTAAGTTGCTTCGTTTTTTGTGCTAAACGTGCATATGTAAACATTAAACGCGCATGCGTAAAGCATACCAAAAAAAAAAAAAAGTTTGTGGCTTTGAGGTCTGAACTATAGATTATTCCGGATAATGGACGTCCGGATTACACACTTTTTACTGTACCACATGATTTTTCACGATAAACTGCCAAATTATATAACCGTGTAGAATAATAATAGAATTTTTTCAGTTTAACTTCTGTTTGTTGAATCTGTGGAACCGTGCGATACCATAATTATCTTTTCTCAGTTTAAACATTTATGTAAAAAAATGGTACGGGTACTTCCACAAATTTGGCAAGTTATGCTGTGAAAGTACCGAGTGCTTTCTTGTTCAGGTTCCAAATCAAGAAGCAGGCATACTAATATCAATGACTGTAGACCACGTAGTGGAAGGATCGATAATATATTCAGAATATTGGTGAGTCTATAAAACAGAAGAGCTTGAAAAAGCTGGTTCCTGCCATTCAACTATGAATCCCAAGTTTAATTTTGTTGATCCAGCAACGGGCGTTCACACCCAAAATGCGAAAGGATTGTGGGGCTCTGTTAAACGGTGAAATAAAAAGCAAAGAGGTACGGCTTGACATCATCTAGAGTCGTATCTATTGGAATTCATATGGTGGAAATCCTGTGGGAAAGATACACCTTTTGATGCTATATTCAAAGCAATCATAGAAATATGGCAGCCACAAATTGTATATAAGTAGTTTAAATTTGGCATTAATCTTGACACACGTTTTAATAATAATGGGAGCAATGAAAATCTAGTAGTACCGAAATATTTACTTTTTCACAGCATTTTAACTACAAAAATGTAAAAGTTCATTAATTAATTGTTCTCAAAATTTCCGGAAATTATTTAACAGATGCTGCATTTCTAAATATTCAAACGGTATATTTCATTGAAAGAGAACAAGACAACATACAATTTTAAAAGAAAAAAGCAACCTTATTATAAGTTTCCAGAGAATTTGCAGTACTCTTCCGTCACTGGGATAAGATTAAAAAATGTATGTATGTGTTCATATATGCATATACACTGACTACCAATAAGTATTTGGACACCTGTGATAGGAAAGAAAAACTAACTTTATTCGAAATCAATAGTTGGTAGAACCTCCATGCGAGGTAATTACAGCGTGGACCCTCCAGGGCATACTTTCCACAAGTCTTTCTATGACAGCTAGTGGTATTTTCTTCCACTCGGCTTGGAGAAGACATAGAAGTTCCTTCACTCATTTTGCACGGGTAGTGCACACCTGAATTCGGCGATGCAACTCGTCCCAGAGGTTCTCGATAGGGTTCAGGTCTCGACTCTGGGCAGGCCAGTCCGTTCGATGAACTCCATTGGCACCATACCAAGCCTTGGTTAACGTCGAAACATAACAACTGGCATTGTCGTCCTAAAAGTAACAGGGGTCCAATCCGTAAAACTGCCACAACGTAGGAAGCACATTGTCATCCAAAATAGTGCAGTAGGCATCGGAGTTGAGCTTACCATGAATGGGGACCAAGGGTCCCAGCCCATACCAGGAGAAACACCCCCAGACCATAATTCCATCTCCGCCGAACTTGACTGTTGGCACAATGCATTCTGGCAGGAGACGTTCTCCAGGTACACGCCAGACCCTGCCATCCGAACGGTAAAGGGTGAACCTTGATTCGCCACTCTAAAGAACCCGTTGCCACTGATCTATGGTCCAATTTCGATGTGCTTTGCCCCACATTAACTGAGCAGCGCGGTTGGACTTTGTGATCAAAGGCTTATGGGCAGCAGCACGACCATGAAAACCAAGCAGATGTACTTCTTACGGATGGTACTCGTTGAAACAATACTCCCGGATGCCTGTTGAAACTCCTCGCGGATGAGGGCCATCGGTTGGGTGTGGTTCTTCTGAATTTCTCTGGACAGCACTCGTCGGTCTCTATCTCCCAGTTTCATTGGTCTGCCGACTCAGAACACATTCCGACAATCACCGCTCACCTTCCACTTCTTAATCACATAGGCCACTGTCGATTTTGGGTACTTCAGATCGTTAGATATGTTCCTTAGGGATCAGCCACATTTGTGATACCCGATAATTATATCTTTCTCGAAATCAGAGAGCTCCGAACTGCGGGGCATCTTGCATGCGACTAAAGCCGATGCTGTTTCCTACACGATATATACCGGCGGAGTCCGTAACATACCTTAAGACCGCAGATATTGTCATTTGCATAGGCGTCCAAATACTTATTGGTAGTCAGTGTATATACATAAGGACATATGTATGTATATACCCGGGCATACATTTTTTAACTCAGTCTCGATAACAGAAGAGTACCAAATTTTGTAATATTGATGCTTTTTTTAAACAAAACATAATGCTGCACATATGGGAAGAACAACAGTAATATAGTATGTATAATATTTTATGTAACCTTTAATCCTTATTTAACATATCAAATTCGTATTTTAAAAAATTGATAATATTTGCCAAGCTACAATAAATATTAATAGTTGGCAATCTTTTCAAAAAAAAACTACTAACTTGTCCCTTATGTAACTTTGGTCTAATATGATTATAAGTTACATAATGAAATAATGAATAAAATAAAATCTGTTTATATGAATCTGCACTACACTGAATTAATAAAATTTTGCAAATAAAAACGAAATTTTCTGAAAAATAGTTTTTGAATTTTAATTGGTAAAAATGATGGTATAATCATGTTAAACAATGGTTTTAAATGTATAATTAAAGTTTTTTTATTAATAAACCATTCTAGAATATTACGTTTTATGAAGCATCATGCACCTGGATATCCAAGAAAACGGATGAAACTTAAATGCTTACAAATGAAGTATAAATACCTAAAAATCTGAACAAGCAGAAAGAAAAATACATCTTTATGATAAAAGCTATAAAAGTAAATGCTCCTAAGACTATAAAATGGCATGCAAATTTTGCAAAAGCAATTTATGTTTCGCACTTTGCAAGCTATCAATATTGATAATTCTATTTCTATTGAAATGCAGAACAAACTAACTTTGGATTGCTTTCCATTAATTATACGTCATTGCATTTCCCATCTAATGAGATGCATTTCAATATAAAGATCAGTAAAAAACGATCTTACTAACAAATCTTATAAAAAAATAAGACTTCATTAGAATTTTAATTATGTGAATAAATATTAATTACAAATTAATGTAAAAATTATTAAAGAAAGTCCTTTTCATTCATACTTAAGTACACAAGGATGTATGACATTTACTAAATGATCTCTGTATATGAAATGCAGGATTTTTAAGAATGTTGTAAAATAGTCATTCGCCTCAATAAAAAGAACTTTAGGTATAAATCACAAAAATTTGGAGTCATCGTCTATTTACTTCCGAAACCTTATGCTCAAATTAAATATTCATATAGATGACATCTTATTACAATTTTTTAATTATTTTAAATATTGTACCTTCAAAAGCAGTCATTTTAGTTCAGAACACTTTCCTTTTCTAAGATTACAACTCTTGTCGGCATAAATACTGCCGAAAGTACGGTTGCCAAACATTTCTTTGATTATATTAGCTTTTTGCTTCTTCTGTTTTTTTTTTTTTTTAATTTTGTTTTTTAACTACTGTAGAATGAAGAATCCTGTTTTCCTGTTTATAATTTCCAATGTATTAAATAATACATAAAGGGAAAGTAATTTCTACCTCCTATAAATTTTAATCAATCATAAAAAAAAATCTTATTTTATTCCGACTGCTTTATTGAAATGACAGAGCAATCGCAGCGAATGAATTGAAAACATGAACCATTGCAACTTCTCATTCTTGCTTTATATAGATTAATAAAGTACTTTTAGATATTCAGTTTGAAAATATATTTTTGAATTCCTTTGCTATGCGTGAAGCCACACTGTTTATTTTCTAAGTCATTTATCTTCCACACCTTTATTCTATATTGGAAACCCCGTAGATTGTGGTGATTCTGTGTTTGTGAAGGAAGGAATTTAATTTCATTGAAGAAAAATTCTTGATATATTTAATTGTATTAAAAAATAGCTCATTAGTAAGTCGTTTACAGTATAGCATATAATAGTTTCTTTCCTTTACACATATTTCGGTGTAATCTCAATGAGTGAGTAATTTAAATTGTTACAGGTTGATCGAGATCTTAATTTTGTTGAAGAATGAGAATGAATGCTTTTATTGATTTTGATATGTTTTATTATTTACTTATTCTAAAGAATAGAGATTTTTTCCATTTATAGGAAATTCCTTTTTTAGATTTGTTAATGACTTTTGAACCTCCGATGAATTTAGTATGCACCCTAGAACAGTTGAAATTATGGGAAATCCTGTTTGATCAGCGAAATCGAAAAATGTTTCGTATAAATTTATGAGAACGATACAAACAATTTGCTAAAACAAATTTTACGGAAAAGTTCCTAAAAAAAAGAATGGATTTCAGTTTTCCGCTGATGGAAATATGGATTTTCTTCCCCAACAGATGAATATTTATCGCTGTGAACAAATTTAATAAAGTACAACTCTATCCGAGTTCTTAAAGGGAGAAACAAATTTTTAGAGTGATTGTGTGTATGTTCAGTGTCTCCCAAAAGTGTTCGTACACTTATGATTTTCATTGAAATAGTGCTCTGTCCATTAATTAAAAGTAAACTTTATGAATGAGATTTTAATTATAAGATCTATAATCTATTCTTAACAAAATTACATGAAATAATTTTAAAGGATCCGTTGACGCTAGTGCGTATTCATACGACAAGCTCACCAACGCCTAATCGGCCATTAATTTAGCGGTTTATAGATACGTTGCAAGATATTTAACATACGGAAGCGATGATTTTAGCGGTGTACAGTCAAGTTATAAGATGTATAGCATGTAGAAGTAAATAGGTTAACCATGACATTTAACGGTGTATAGTTAACCCTGGAGGACGCGCGGTGTATTACGTAACACGAGAATGCGCGTCGCAGTAAAATGATGCATTCTATATTAATTATAACATTTATTATATAAAATTGCTTAAAAATAATGTTAATTTTAAAATTAATAACAAATAAATCAAAAGGACTTATGTTTTCTTCATATGCCTAGGAATCATTGATTTCTGGGAGAAATTTGTGTTTTTTATTTTTGAATGCAATTATAATCCAAATTATGCAGAATTATTACATAGACAACGAGTTATATAATTAATTTTCAAATCAATTAGGCTCAAGAAAAATTAGATATTTTGTAGTTTGAATGAAGTTTCTATTTCACAGTGTTTTTGACATATATTTTTTGTTACATTTCACACATATAGTTTTTGATTTTCTGTCTTTTTCCCTTGAGCATATGTAACATCTCTGGTAACATAATTTTCTTTTCTTTGTTTGAGAATCTTCGTTGTATTCTTTCTGTTTCCGTCGTGATTTTAAATGATGATCTAAAGGTGCAAAGGCCAAATCAGAAGTGCCTCTTATTCCTGAACTTCTCTGGTGGAGTTTTAGTAGATAAAAGCAAGATCTTTGAATTTATGCCGGCAATAATTAAGAACGAAAAAAATATGCTCATAGGCCATCGGTTTGATATTCTGGCCACAGAATAAGTGCCACCCATTTTGTGGACTATATCAACTGCTCCTTTTATCATGGGGTCCACCAGCAGCTGAGCGGTAAAGTCACTGAACACTGGTAGTTCGGTCCGAGGTTCGAATCCTACGAACGGGCTGGCTGCATGGGCGTTTTTGTGGCTTTCCCCATGTGTAATGTGTATATGAGTCAGTTCCTTTAGAAAGTCCTCCATGAAGGCATCCTTCCCTTTAGGCAGATAGCCCATAATCTCAATAATTCAACTTTGCCATAATCTCAATAAACCAAACCTTTGGTCGTGTTATAAAACGTAATTGTTTCAGATTTTTTCAAATCTCCTGTGCTTTCATTAATATGGTCATTATTGTGCATATTTGACATTTGTTCTTTTTAGCCATATAAGATAGTAGCATTGTATCCTTTTGAAACCCGAAGAGGGTTGAATGCTGTTCTCTATTCTTATTTGACACAAATTCAGGTGGGACAATCTTCTCATCCCTGCATATTATTCCAACGATAGAAATTTTATTTTTCTGTAAGAAATTAGCCAATTTATAAACTGGTATACCAGCTGTCTGTGCTAACGTTGCTTTCAGAATGGTATAATGGAACTAAGATGTGCTTTACTTTTTCACAGGAACTGTTGACTTTGCTTTTTCACAAGAACTGTTGTATGGCTCATCTGGCTACTGACCTGAGTAAATTTCCATGTTGAAAGTATAGAAGGTTCTAAAATTAACCACAGTAAATATCTTTATACCATATCTTACAAGTTTCTTAGGCATATACTTAAGAAAGGAGCATCATCCTTGAAAAGGTTCTAGCTTTTCATCCAAAGTCACATATTCCCCTACATGATATAATTTGACAAAATTTTAAAACAAATCTCTTATTGGGGCTAATTTATCACTCTTTCTTCTACCATCTCGTGTTCCGACATCATCAAATCGTAAGGCACGAATGAATGTTCATTGTTTTACGAAAAATATTCAATCCTGTTCCATCAGTCGCCCATAATTCTCTAACATTTACATGGGAGGATAGATAATGGGAATGAGATTTAGATAAGTCCTAAAAAAGCAAGAAACACTTCTTTCTCCATAGGTTTTGCATCTCTTTAAAATTTCCCTAAGTATTTTTTACATAAATATTAGAGCATTTCACAATCATTGTGCCATGAAATATTAGCTTCCAAGCATCGATGGATAAAGCCACATCTTTAGATATATGTGTATTGCCAGGCAATTTTTTATGATATTATGGGACGCCATGCATCTTTGAATTCGAAAGGGTTCTTTCTTCCATTTTCCTGTTTTATCTTTTCTTCTAAAATAGTCACTTTGATCACAAGGAAGAGTTGCACTGTTTTTTGGATTCAGACTGATGATCACTAAATATATCTTGATTATCTGAATCTTGTAAGAAAGTCCATTTCTGGAAAGGTGTTTGTAAACTTATAAAAAATGATGTTCTGCAAATTTACCTTAAAATGGACATAATTCAATGCTGTATACATTAGTGCAATTTAGAATATCCAAAGCTAGAATGGAAAAAGCAATATTCTCATTTCCATTTATGAAATAACCAACGCTGTTGACAAATTAATATGTACCCTAGGATAATTCCAGTTCCAGGATATCATTGAAATTGTTTCTTCTTATAACAGATGTCGGAAAAACCAGCAGTTTCAGTATTTTAGACTTATTAAAAACCAGCAGTTCCAGTAGGTACTTTTCCGTTTTGTCGGTGCAAGCGATAAAGGTCGCCAATAATGGTACAACCGATACCAAACGGAATATCCTCGCTGGTAACCTTTTATGCCTCATTTTCAAAACAAGTCGCAGCCTTTTCTTATCAGATTGATTGTTTCTTTAAATACTGGCATATAATTACATAGAATTTTTATCAGATAGTTCAGTTTTATGTCTAAGGCCATTTTCGGTAATTAAGTCAATTAGGATGCAATCACAGCGCTTACGCGAAAATTTAGAAAAGGTAGTCAAGGGTTAAATTCATCAATTCTTAATGAGAATGCATTAGCGAAGTAAAGCACTACAGTTTTACATAATTTCTGAGTAAGCTATTCGTACGAATTGAAATATTTCTTGCATTTAAACTTGTGTTCCAAATTAAGATTTAACTTGAAATTAATGTAGATAATTACTGAGAGCATTAGATTTTTGTAGAGTAGTTTTTTAATATTTTTTATCTGTATGCTGTCGCCAATAAAGTCTGCTTGGCGATATTTGCGCCGGCGAAACGGAAAAGTACCTTCCAGTATTTTATTCTGCATCAGGCCTAATGAAATTAAACATGACAACATCATTTTCTTCTGAATGATGCAGCCATATGTATGAAAAAGGTAGATGAAACACTTCTCAAAATGTTGTATCTGAAATGAGTCGTAAATGCTTTGCGTGAAAAGTTCATGAATTGTTGCCAGACATTGACAAACCTATTTGTATCCTTAAGAAAGATCTTTTTAAATCTGTGTTAAAGTGAGAGTCTTTGGAGAGAATGCAGCTGATATAAGTGGGTAACATGGTCCAGTGAGATTGTTATTATGCCAAGCAGGAATAACTTTAGGCGGCATGACAGTGTGATAGCCCAAGATACTGAATATTGAAGATTCAAACTTGGGTCAAACTACCAGTATTCAAAATTGCATTGCTCAACTGCTTGTTAACTTGAACAAAAGTATGAATATCTTGTTAGTGAAACTCACGACGTAAGAAAATTGGGAAAATTTATTATAAAGTTTTCAAGATTAAAACATGGTTGATTTT
Organism: Stegodyphus dumicola; assembly: GCF_044657685.1. NCBI lineage: Eukaryota > Metazoa > Arthropoda > Arachnida > Araneae > Eresidae > Stegodyphus > Stegodyphus dumicola. The sequence goes on from NC_140777.1 coordinate 93,295,366, forward strand.
GTTATAAATCCCATGGTTCTGACATGTTTTAAATATACTCCTGCGACACGGATAGAAGCTGAATCATCATTGTCCTGCTTATAACAGGTCACTGTAGAATCTGAAGGAAAGTTTAGGTTATTCGAATATGCCAAAGAATACCGGCTATCGACCTGAAGAAGGATGTCATTTTGAACAACTTTCTAAGGGAAACTGGCTTGTCATTACATATGAGGAAAACTAGAAAAATCGACCATGCATCCAGCCCTTTAACCATGATATGAAACCGGAAAAATCTGAAGAAAATGCTTACAATACAGTCAAAAGTCGTTAATTCAAACGACCATAATCCGGAATGATCTATAATCCGGACCTCAAAGCTACAAACTTTCTGTGCATGATGCGTTGACGCATGCACGTTTATTGTATAACGAACGGTATAAGCTAAGCCAAAATCTAAAGCTACAAACTTTCTGCGCATGCGTCGCGTTGACGCGTAAGACCTTTACGGCTGTGAATATGCATGTGCATAATACGTTAACACATGCACGTTTAATGTATAACGAATAGTATAAGCTAAGCTAAAATTATCTATTTCAGCTAATGTTGCAGATTGCGTTGTTCCTTATTCTTCTAATTGGATCCGGCTTATTATTTTTTGCAAACTGTTAGAGCAATTTTATAAAAGTAAGCTTGAACTTTCGATTATGTCAAATAGAATTTCCGATATATATTTACTAATATGTAAAGGATCTACAAAGCGAAAGTATGTTTCAAAGTCCAATTAACAAAAGTGGAATTGCTGCAAAAATGACCTAACCATTCCGAAATCTGTTTATCAATTTCACGCTGCTCTGCGGCCTTAAGTTGATCTGTCAGCACTATCCTTATCTTCAGGACAGATGTTTTCATTTTATTTGGCTTATAATTCCTTACTAAATTTAGTATTTCATCTCCATGTATTCCATCTTTGATATGATTTAAATCAAATTCCTCGTCATTATAATTTGCTTCTGATAGTGAAGAAAGTGACATAGACGTTATTGAAAACGAAAAAATTTTGATTTACAAATTAGTCTGTATTCTCGACACAGCAATTATAGGACTTGAACAGCAGAACTTTGTAACTGAACAAGAAATTATGTCTGTTTATAGAATTAAAGAGAAAGTATTATCACATAAAACGAAACAACTTACATTGAAAGAAATGTTTAATAAAGTAAACAAATAAATATTAAGCTTTTTTTTTTGTAAATTTTGATACCTTTTAGATCATAATTGTTCTTTATTTCATAAATTATGGTTTCATATTTTTAATATTATAATTTCTGCATGCCATCTTACCAGATTTAAACTGATGATCTATAATCCGAAGTCCCGACGAGTCCGGATTAACAACTTTTGACTGTATCGTGTAATTAGAAATTAACTATGTGTTGCATAGCAGGATTACTTTTCAAGTTTCGAGGTAGAGAATACTTTTTATTTGTTTCTTTTCCTTTATATAGGTTTTTGGACATGGTATTCATTACATATATTCTCTGTCGTTCATACAGAATACTAATATTTTTAATAAAAAGTTTTTTCATTAAGTGCTTTGCTTGTCGATATTCTCGAAATTATCTTTAATAATTAGTGCTACTGTACCTATAATAAATAGATTAATGGATTCATTACTAAGTAATACATTTAAAACATTCATTTTACATAAGCAATTTTTCAAAGTTGTTTTTTGAAATTACTTGCTGACAGCTTAAAATATTTTATTTTGAAACAACTGCCTTTTTCCTAATAAATTTGACAATGCCAAGAATCTTCAATAATATTCAAATCCTTTAAAGTAGCATTGTAAATAAAACTAGAAGAAACATTACACATCTTGTTATCTTTCAAGATTCATTCAAACTTTGATTAATTACTCAAAGCAATGGTTTACTAACTTTGATGACTCTGGGAATACATAAAAGTATTTTGTCATCTCAGACAACCAATAATAATTTTTATTTCATTCTAATTATTGTATGTAAACACCTAGCATCCTCTGAAAAGTAATCGTTAAAAGGCATTAAAAATATATCAAATTTTTAAGCACGGAAACTGATTTAATTCTTATTATTTTAAATAAAATAACAGTAATAAAAACAAAAATGTATATTATTGCGGCCCACGTTAATTATAATATTTTAGGTGCCTTATTGTTCTGTGTTTTTAAAGTCTTAAAAGTTACGTAAGAACACATCCATACTATTCTAAACAGCCGAGTTATAAATTATCATTCACCTCCTCATGCAGTGGTGGCGCGCCACTGACCAGCGGCAAAACGGAGCCCCGAACAGACGAAAAATATTCTTTTGTCTAAGGCAAGTGCTTGTAAAACCAGATTGCTACCTCCGACAATCCAATTCGCCGACCAGCTTTGAACTTTTATCGTCATTTTTGGCAATCTTTACGTTTAACGGATCCTTTGCGAAAGTGCTTTTTTTTTTTAAATATAGTGAAACTTTATTTTTAAGAAATTAGTAATAAAAAAATGACAAACATTTTATCTCACAAAAGTCTTTGTACACTGAAAAAATTTTGGATAAAATCAAAATTTTAATTATCGTTTGCCGCTTTTTTTTTTTTTTTTTTTTTTTCATTTTTGCATTGTGGTAGCATTTAAAAAATCGTTTGTTTTAATTTTTTATTGTTTACTTCATAATATTCTATTTGTTATTGAAAAATGCGTTGCAGTCGTAAAGAAATTACAAACAGCATTCAAAAATTGATAATTTTTAACCATAGTAGTGGCAAGTCAATTTGAAGTATCGCTAAATTAATTTATCCCATTCTACAGTGCAGTATGTGATAAAATGATTTGAAGAAGAAAATCAGATTTAAAACAAGGTAAGAAAAGGTCGACCGAGAAAGTTAACTAAACGTGATGAGATTTATTATTAGAAAGTTTGTGAAAAACCCACATTTGAGTGCTGTAAAAATTTCTGCAGAATTTGATGCAAAGTTTTCTACTTCAATTTCACCTGAAACTGTTCGACGAGTTCTCAGAGAAGCTACGCCCATGAAAATTTTTTTGTTAGTGAGAAAAACGGAAAACTTAGGCTTTCATTCGCAAAATCAATGATAAATACACCTGAAATGTACTGGAATAATGTCCTCTATGCTGACAAAGCAAATTTAATATTTTTGGTTCCGGTGGTCGAATAACCATATGGAAAAGAAAAAATGAGGAATTTCATTCCAAGAACTTAGTTGGAACAGTTGAGCATTGTAGCATCAGGACTAGGTAATTTGGTATTTATTGATGGCAGAATAAATCACTCTATTTAAATATTTTAAGAGACAATTTAAAAGTATCAGCCCAAAATTTGGGTATTGGAAACAACTTTATTTTTAATCATGATAGGGATCCTAAGCATACGGCTCTCAACATTCGCCTGTGGTATCTCTATAATTGTCCACAGATTTTGAAAACACCACCTCAGTCACCAGATTTAAACCCCATTGAACACATTTCGAAAGAACTGAAGATTAGAGTACGAAAACACATCAAAACTAAAAACGAACTCTAAACAGTCATGATGGATGAACATTGGATACAGAAATTACAAAAAAAAAATTAGTAAAATATATTCCCAGATGTTTAAAAGCTGTTGTGGATGCTAAAGGATATCCTACTAAATATTAATTTAACGTAAAATGAAACTATTTACTATTGTGTCAAAATTTTTTTTAAGTGTACGAAGACTTTTTGCGAGATAAAATGTTTATTTTATGATTATTATTTTCTTAAAAATAAAGTTTTGCTATATTTTAAAAATATTTCATGCAATTTTGTTATGAATGGATTATAGATATTATTATTAAAATCTCATTTAGAAAGTTTACTTTTAATAATGGATAGATAAAATCGTAAGTGTATGAACACTTTTGGGAGCCACTGTATATACGTACACATGTATCTCGCATAACTCAAAAAAGACTAGCCGTAGATTTGTGTATCCGATTGTTGTAACATCTAATTGTGCACCTCCCATTTTTCTTGTAATATGAAAAGTTTTTACCATATAAACCCAACCCGTCAAACCCATTGATATGAAATTCTTGTTGATAAGCAAAATTCTACAAGAACTGTGAAGCACATCCTGATGATATTCTTAACTAATTGGTTAACAATCAGGGCTGTGGAGTCGGTTGGGAAAATGACCGATTCCTTCATATATATGTATGGGTACAGCTTATTTTTTTAGTATAAAAGAAGTAATAGATGCTACAGAAAAAAAATTGATGCATAGCAAATTTTTTATATTAACATTTATTATGGAATGAAAAAACTCGCATTAGTAATTTCTAAGAAACTGTGAAACTTCGGCAAGATCTTTGTTAGAGGACCATAGATCCGATTTGATAAACTTCAGAACTGAGAAGTCTCCACAGTGACTTGAGTAGGAAAAAGAGCTGTTACTGTTAGAGCTACTTCCTTTAACTTTTCAGGATAGTTTTTTTATAAGTTCTAAAAGACCAATCATATTTATCTATTTCTTCAAAGGCCATATATAAATCTTGTTTGTATGTTTTCATTTTTATGTCTAAAGGCTCTTGGTTATTTATTTTCATTCGCTTTGTCTTAACCTTTTCAATATTATCCGAATATTTCTCAAAATCTAATTCATCAATGGAAGAGAATGATAGATACTCAGTTGGAATATCTGCAGTTTGACTGTCCTGATTTGAATACTCCAGTTGTTCTGAGAATAATTTCATTCTTAATAAAAGTTCATGATTGCTTTCTATGCCTTTTTAATTTGTTTATCATCCAACAAAATTCAGTGTTTTGGATCTACATATATTGAACCCAGCACGATCTTATTGTCTAGCAAACTAGTTTCTCTTTTCTTCATTGAAGAAATGATTCCTTTTGCAATAAACCCTCTATTTCAGAAAGAAACACATCACAGTATTCCAGTCTAGCCTTGTTAATTCTTCAGATTGTAGCTTTTTGGTGGCTATATATGGTATAAAAAGAAGAGTTTCCAATTCTGCAAGATCATTCCACAGTCTTTCTGTTAGTGATATAGTAGGGTTATTTACTTCTTCTGAAAAAGTTTTTAATTCTAACAACCACCGTATCATGAAATATGTACTTCTCCATTGCGTTGCACCTTTTCCTGCTTGCTTCCTAAGAATGGCATCAATTTTGGGAGTGCTTGCTGCTTACCTAAATTGTAACTAAATGAAGCAGTTTATTCAATAATGGCAAATATCACATCCATTCTCCTCCCTTATATTTATTTATTTATTAATATGTCAATAAAATAGAAAATACCTATTTATTAATATATATAGTCCAAAAATAAAAATATTAACTCAGTTTTTCGGGTTTTTTTTTTTTTTTTTTTTTTTTTTTTTTGTAACTTTAATTTCATTTTGAATCGAGTCGGAGTCGACGTGTTTTTTTTAGCAACTCCACAGCCCTGTAACCAAAGACTACATAACCGATCAACCCTTTAAACGTCCTCGCACCATGGAGCATAATATGAACTGGTAACTTTGTATATAGTACTAATTTATTTCCATTTATCCAAGATTTGTATTGCTAGTTTAATCATGTTTACTCCTATGTCACGTAATCACCTCACAGCCGCTCGAAAAAAGTGCTGTACTGCTACACTTGGCACAGAGGTAGGGTTCCCACCTCTCCCAGAATTGTCCTGAAAATTTAAAATCTCCCAGCTCCCGGAATAAATTAAAAATAAATATTACTCTCCCGGAATATCAAGTTTCTCGAAAATAATCACACAGTGTGCACGGACGAAATGGTTGAGAGCATCGAAAATCACACGACTGCGTGCGGCAGCCAAAGAACGTCTATGTTAATAGCAGTGATCTGATGTGAGTAGGCACCTTATGGGATGAGTTGTGGTTTTATGCCGGCATGTAGCGTGTGCACGCCCTCGTATCCCCTCACCCTCTCATTTTCAATCAATTCTTTCATTTAGTCTGCAGTTAGCTAGCTATCCACAAACAAGTGCGTATTTTGAAATTATTTAAATGCTTTCATAATAATGTGTAGTGGAAAAAAAAAACAATTCTGATTCTGCAAGAAAACAAGTACCACAAAAAAAAAGACAAAATATTCGATGTTGTTTCAAGACAGGTGGTTAACTCAATTTTATTAGCTTATGAAGAGAAACAACTTTGACGGTTAATACAGTCAAAAGTCGTTAATCCGGACTCGTCGGGACTTCGGCGATTCCGGATTATAGATCATCAGTTTAAATTTCGTAAGATGGCATGCAGAAATTCTAAAATTAAAAATATGAGACCGTAATTTATGAAATAAAGAACAATTATGATCTAAAGGGTATCAAAATTTACCAAAAAAAAAAAGCTTCATATTTATTTGTTTACTTTATTAAACATTTCTTTCAATGTAAGTTGTTTCGTTTTATGTGATAATACTTTCTCTTTAATTCTATAAACAGACATAATTTCTTGTTCAGTTACAAAGTTCCGCTGTTCAAGTCTCGTTAATTGCTGTGCTGAGAATACCGACTAACTTGTCAATCGAAATTTTTTTCGTTTTCACTAACCTCTCTGTCACATTCTTCATGTCTTTATCCATTTTTTGCAGCAATTCCACTTTTTGTTTGTTGGACATCGAAACATACTTTCGTTTTGTAGATCCTTTGGAAGTTCCAGCATCGGAAATTCTATTTGACATAATCGAAAGTTCAAGTTTACTTTTATAAAATTGCTCTTACAGTCTGCAAAAAATAATAAGCGCAATCCAATTCGAAGATTAAGGAACAACGCAATCATTAACATTAACTGAAATAGATAATTAGATAATTTTAGCTTACACCGTTCGTTATACATTAAACGCGCAGGCGGAAACGTATTCTGCACTTGCGCACACGCATATGCGCAGTAGTCGAAGTCTAACGCGCACGCGTAAAATGCATGTGCAGAAAGTTTTTAGCTTTAAGGTCCGAATTAACGACTTTTGACTGTATTAAGTACAAGGAATGTTAGATTCGAACCCCTACTTTCGCGCTTTATGTTTTTCCTTATTTGAACTACGTATCTTGATTTTAAAAATATTGTACTATTATTCTGCTTGCACCCATAGCTGTTTTTGCATTCTTTGGACTTATATATATATATATATATAATGTATTGAATGCCTAAGGAATTATAAGAATATGTTAAAATCAAGGCCTTTTAAAGGCTGTTTACATCACTATGAAGAATGGTAATACGATTTACCCAGCCTTTATTTTTATGCAGTCATTGGTTGTAGGCATATACTCCCACTCAAAGAAGTGTTTTAAATGATGAACATATTCATGTTTTGACAATGACAATTTTAAAAAAAGAAATGGAGTTTTCGACAAATAGTGAAATCGTAACATTTAGTGCTATCTCCTGGTTCCTGTACTTAAATTTGGGAAAGTTTTATACTCATTATGAAAAAATAAAATTATACACTCTAGTGTAGAATTGGGTGCCTCTTCGTTTAGCGACAATTTTTTTTTTTTTTTTTTTTTTTTTTTTTTTTTTTTAATTGCAATGAAACCTCATTTCTGTTTACCATGATAGTTTTAATTTTGTTTTAGCTTCCCGATTTTTTTTTTTAAATGAAAATAGATTGATGTGCACATGGACAAATTTAAGGCAGTGCACAATGTGTGAAATTCTGGGATGTTTTTTTAAGTGAAAACAGATCAATGTGTACATGGACACAGAGTTTGTGCAATTCTTTAACTTTTAATTTGGTTTTGTGTAGCAGCCATCTTGAAACTGGGCCTTCCTGGCGTCAAAAAAAAAGGAGCACCCAATTGTAAACTTTTATAAGAAATTAATTTTATCTAAAACTGGCCTGAGTGCATTTAATTTCCATGAGTAGAACTGAATCATGTAGTTTCTCTTTTTAATATAATAAATTGTCATGTGTGTATCAAGTTGTTTGTTTTCTATTGTAGGAGAGGGAATCGAAATGGCTGATGATTGGGATGTAGAAGCTATGCTTGAAGCACCTTACAGAAAGGAGGTGAGGAATTTATAAAAGAAACCCTTTTTTTTTAACTTGAATGTTATGTTTTAATTTTTATTTTTTATTGCTTCTAAGTAAAACTTTCCAGAAATATTCAACATCTTAAAAATAATGTTCTTGCTCTGTCTTGTAGAATGAACTGATTCGTCCCTGTTCCTATGGATTACTTAACCAAGGTAGTATGCATTGCCAAAAAAAGGGTACTGCAGCTAAGCTTTTGGTTGTATATAATACAACTGGCTTTATATTTTTATTGAAAAAGAGGCCGCAGGACACTTCGGATCATATAATTTCACTGTAATTATCTAAATTTAATTCAAATTATTACATAAACATTACTCAAATTCAACTTCCATTAAGTAGTTTATAGGTGTAGTCTTCTTCCAATTTTTGCTAGCAGTTTTCATACACGGGAAGTATGTTTTATGTTAGGGAGATTTAGTTCTGAAATTATTCTTGTACAGCATTTCATTACATGAAATAAATCTTAGCTGAGGACCTGTAGTAATGAGAAACAGTTTCATGTATTTATAATATAGTGTAAAGTTTTTTACTTTGAATTTAAAATGATTATTATATATTCATTAAATAGTAATCTAGTGATAGTTCTCTATCCATAATTTTTGAATATTTTCCCCCAGTTTTAATACTGCATGGTTTAAAGAAAAAGTTTATCACTGTTTCAGTTTTCTTATGAATTAAAAAAAATTAATTTTCGTTAATTTATCTTTTAAAAATACTTTTTAGTTTTTTTATTTTATTTACTAGAATATAAAACTGTGAGGTTGTTTTATATCATTTAAAATATTGCTTTCTTTTGTGCTTTCATCATAACTTATCTTTTTAACTAAAATATGTAGGTAGTCTGATTGGAATCAGTTGTTTTGTTAAATATGCTCTTGCTATACAGGAGAAGCAATATTCATAACATTCTGGGAAACAAGCATCAGCTTCTTACACAAACTCTTGTCTAGAATTATTTTTCATATTTTGTTTGTAATAAATGTTGATAAAGAATACAGAAAGTGCTGATTTGTGGTGCACACATAATCCTGTTATGTAACCATCAATGGAATCGGATCTCCTCTCAAAATGGTCATGGACATACCGAAATCCTTAGCTTTGCAGAGTGATATATATATATCTAATTTTAAAGTTTTTAAAACTAAGAAAATGTAAGTTCTTCAGTTCTCATGTAAGTGCAGAATCGCCTACTTATTTGTGTGTGGGTTTTTACTAGAGTAAAAATAATTGGATTTTTGTCAATTTTCTTTGACTTTTTAAGTGAAAATGAGTCGATGTGTACATGGATAAAGTCAAGGGAGTGCACATTGCCTTTTTTTTTTTTTTTTTCCCCAATTCTGTGATTTGTTTTAAAGTGAAAATAGGTTGATGTGTACATGGATACCGAGTATGTGCAATTCTTAAAAACGCGCCAAGCAGTGGGCGATTCTGCATTTTTCCCACTTCTTCTTTGGGGGGGGGGGGCTATCGAAGAATTACTGTTAATTCCATTTATATACAACTTAATAAATGTGCTACGTTTAAAAAGAGCAATGATTGCCATTAAACTAATATTTTGATTTATATTGTTAGCCAATCTAGTTTATTTTGTTATTTATTTAAATTCTTAGTATAGTTGTTCATTTTTCATGCTAGTTCTTCATGTTTTCTTGGAAAGATTCTTAGTGCTTTTTTTTTTTTTTTTTTTTTTTTTTTTTTTTACGATGTTTGTTTCTTAAGTTATTTAATAACGTACTTCATTTCACAAGAACTGTGCAACTTAAATATTTTTTAACAGCTAGCAGTGGATTATTGAATTGGATAAGAACCGCTAAACAGTAGTAATTTGCTCTACTTAATGGTATAATTGATTAAGGTCTGGTTGCTTGACTTTTAATGGTTTTTTCAAAAGTTCATGTGCAGTATTTATTAACTAGAGTATACAACTGATATCTTTCTCTTAAAAAAAAAAAAAAAAAAAAAAAAAGTTATCTAAATCAGAATCTAATAAAAATATATCAAAAATATATCAAACCTTTATCAAATAGTATAATTTGGTTGGAAGTCCTACGTAATTGTGAATAGTGTTTTGTATTCTTTTACTTAAGCATTTCAATTGATGGGATTAATAAATTTGTCTGTATTATATTTAGTTTTTTTACATGTTAAAGTGTGATATATGTAATAATTTTAAATACAGTTAATCTTTTGCAAGTCTTCTAAATTGTGTTAAAAATACTGTAGTTTGTTAAGAAAATTGTAAACAAAAAAAGTATAATAGTTTTCAATATGATTTTAAGTATTTAAGATTATCATGTTTTTATTATTTAATTATAATTTTATGTTTGCTACATTGGAACTTGCGAGTATTTTTTTCATAGTAGTATTAATGCGTGTATATACAGTCAAAAGTCGTTAATTCAGACACCCATAATCCGGAATGATCTATAATCCGGACCTCAAAGCTACAAACTTTCTGCGCATGTGTCGCCTTGACGCATGCGCGTGAGAACTTTACGGCTGCAAATATGCGTGTGCACGTGCGCAAAAAAAAATTACGAAGGCGCATTTAATGTATAACGGACAGTATAAGCTAAGCTAAAATTATCTAATTCAGTTAATGTTGCAGATTGCGTTGTTCCTTAATCTTCGAATTGGATCCGGCTTATTATTTTTTTGCAGACTGTTAGAGCAATTTTTATAAAAGTAAGCTTGAACTTTCGATTATGTCAAATAGAATTTCTGATATATATTTAGTAATATGTAAAAGATCTACAAAGCGAAAGTATGTTTCGAAGTCCATTAAACAAACAGTGAAATTGCTGCAAAAAATGGATAAAGGCATATCCTGTGTTTATTTAACCATTCCGAAATCTGTTTATCAATTTCACGCTGCTCTGCGGGGGGAGGGGGGATGCCTCCGGGATGAATTGGAAGTTGATCTGTCAGCACTACCCTTATCTTCAGGGCAGATGTTTTTATTTTATTTGGCTTATAATTCCTTACTAAATGTAGTATTTCATCTCGATGTACTCCGTCTTTGATATGATTTAAATCAAATTCCTCGTCATTATAATTCGCTTCTGATAGTGAAGAAATTGACACAGATGTTATTGAAAACGAAAAAATTTCGATTGACAAATTAGTCGGTATTCTCGACATGGCAATTATAGGACTTGAACAACGTAACTTTGTAACTGAACAAGAAATTATGTCTGTTTATAGAATTAGAGAGAATGTATTATCACATAAAAAACGAAGCAACTTAAACAACTTACATTGAAAAAATGTTTATTAAAGTAAACAAATAAATATTAAGCTTTTTTTTTTTTTTTTTTTTTTTTTTTTTTTGTAAATTTTGATATCTTTTAGATCATAATTGTTCTTTATTTCATAAATTACAGTTTCATATTTTTAATTTTATAATTTCTGCATGCCATCTAACCAGATTTAAACTGATGATCTATAATCCGAAATCGCCGAAGTCCCGACGAGTCCAGATTAACTATTTTTGATTGTATATATATTATGTGAAAATATTTAAAAATAAGAAATATGCTTGAAGGTTTTTCTTTCTATGTATTTCTATATTGAAGAAAGATTAATTTTATTAATTTTTTTCACTTTATTAAAAAAATTCAAATAACTGAATTTTTAAAGTTAGCTTAAAACTTACTTGTGGGAAGGAATTCCTTTTTAATGTAACCTCTGTTTTTGGAATAATAAGCCAGAAGCTTTAATTTTCAAGTATCTCAATTAAAACGTATTGTGAGTTCCACGTTAGCCTGGTTAACCTATCTGTGACTGAATTTAACAGTATTTTAAAGGCTAATGTGTAATTCACATATGATAAATATGTTTCCTTTTTTAGTAATTTCTTTTTCATTTTATATGCATTAAAATCTCTGAGGAAACTTAAAAGGTTGGTGGTCAGAAAGCAAATTTATTGGTTTCTTTTTTATAGATAGTATCTGGAATCTTGTTTGAAATCTTCATACAACCTGATTATAAAGAGCTTATAAAATCAAAAAGGTTTGTTTTTGCACAATAAAAAGTTAATTGTGCTGTGTTCTTTGGGAATTTCCAAATTGTTATGTTGCCTATTTTTTAGGTTGCTCCCATTTGATCCGGACAAATTGGTGCTCCAAAAGAAAAATCAACGGCATTATTTTCTGCAATAAATTTCTTGTTCTCTCCCACTGTTGTGATTTTCTAAATACTTAAAAATTTTAGCATTATTTAAAGAAAAATACATATCAAAAGTTGAATATTAATAATCATTATCATAAGATCTTAAATTCAATTTTACCCAGTGCCTTTTTATTGAAAGTTGAAATGTAACGATAATTCTGTTTTTTAAATCTTCGACAGATTTCCATTCCTCCAATTCCCACAATTTTTTTAATGCTTATTTTTCAAACTTTTTAGTCTATTGAAAGTCAAATCTAAAATTTTAGAAATACAAAGGAAATATATAATAAGTAATTTACCCTACTTGGTGTAATTTGTATCTGTTAGCATTCAAGTACAGAAGTTTGTCAAATTAAGTCCCCAAGTACATAAGAGACACAAAAAAATTAATAAGAATTATTAGTTCATAAAGTAAGCAAATGTAACCTCTTGATTAAAATAAATATTGTATTCAGCATTTGGTATCTAAAAATAATGACTCTGGTGTCTTCTTTGTGTATCTAAAATCCCTTAATAGTTGTAAATAAAAATTTAAGTTATTTATTTTATGATAGGGATTCATAAGATAAATTAATAATCATAATTTTGGTGGTATCATTAAAAACTTAATTTACATGCATTAATTTATCATATTTGGTACAATTCTGTTATAACGACCCTACAAAATTACCTAATTGTTGATGCCAAAAATACTTATGGTAACTCTAATGTAAGAAGGAAAGCATAAAAGTAAATAACTAGGATTATTATTTCAATTTAGATGAAAGGTTAATTTCCTATAATTCATCTTTTATTGTTATAATTTATAAAGAAATGGCTAAACATAATTGGAAGAAAGCATAATAGTAATTAACTATGTAAGATTATTAATTTGATGAAATGTTAATTTCGGGTGAAGTGTAGAACCGCCCACTTATTTGGCTCTTTTTACAAGAGTAAGGAGAAATGGATTTTTGTCAATTTCCTTTGACTTTTTAAGTGAAAATAGATCAAAGTGTACATGGACAAATTCAAAAGAGTGCACAGGGTTTGTAGTGGTTTTTACAATTGCTTATAAGTCTTTATATTTGAAAATAAAATATAAAGGCCCTTATAAGTGTTTACTTTTTCTCTAAAGCACTTATTTTTTTCCCTCCTTCCCCCCCCCCTCTTAACGAACACACATTTTTTCCCCGTACCAAAGCCGAAACTAAACTTTTCTTCCTTATCTAGAACATCAGATGGTGAATCATGCTTCCGTTAATAGCTTTTCGACCCTTTCTCTGCATAACCTTTGGTGGATGCGAGTACAGACAGATGGTGCACATCGTTCTATTGGTCAAAGAACACCGAAAGCGGTAGAAAATTCTGGTATATTCCGTATTCTTTTCCTCCCACCCAAGACTATCATGTTTTCTATCAAGATTTTAATAATTTGCATTCCCGTTCCATGTGGTCAGTTCATATTCACATTTATAATTACATTAGGAGCATATGTATGAATATTTATAATATATTTGCAGTAACTGCTGAAGTATAAAGTTGGGAGGTCTTCGAAAATCTCGAATATTGAAACCGTTACCGTTTGCAGAAAAACAAGCAACTTTTTTTAGGGGGGTCTCTTTCCAATCTGATTTAATAGGCCTAGTTCTGTGGCGAAGAAAGATTCTATTCCCGAAATTTAACGCAGTCTCTTCAAAATTACAATGAAAAACACAGCAGATTAGTAAATCTCTTTCTTCAGTTCAGCTGAGCCATTTTTATATGATTCAGATATCGAAATATCAAAAGCATTATTTAGCCAAAGAAAATGGCTACAATCTACCCCCTTCCAGTCACACATCCGGAATTTTCGGATATTCAACAGTTTCCGAGTATGCCGGTTAGCTAAGCTTTTACTGTTAAAAGATCACTGCAGGAAGCAATTTCCTGTCTTCTGATTTAAAAAATGTTCTCTATTTACTTAAATTACTTTGCTTGCAAAAACCGTTATACAATAAAAATTTAGACAATGTTCAGAATTTTGATTTTAAGTTAAAATATTTAAATATTAATGAGTTAAAAAATAAATTCTATTTATTTTTAAATGCCAAGCACATATAATAAATGTGGCTTATTATTATTTATTTTCTCTATTTTGAACTGAAATTTCATCATTAAATCTTGTAACATAGTTTAGTTATGAGATTTCCCCCCCCTCTCATTCTAAACTAGTTCTGTAAATTGAACTGTTATTTAAATTTTTTTAAATGTAATTGTTTTCCATAATAGAGTAATACTCATTCTCTCTTAATAAATACTGAATTTCTTGTATTTTAAATTACAAGTCTAATTTTTCTTTGAAGGTTATGCAGTTGTGTATAATGTACTTAGACAGGTGCTTATTTTTTTTTCTTAAAATATGCTTGAAAAGTGCTTATAGGTGCTTATTTTTTTAATTAAAATGTGACTACTAACCCTGGTGCACAATGCCGAGTTTGTGCTATTCTCTGATTGTGTTTTTTTAAGTGAAAATGGTCAATGTGTACTTGGATACTGAGTTTGTGCAATACTTAAAAACATGCCAAGCAGTTGGTGATTCTGCACTTCCCTTAATTTCATATAATGCATTTTTTTATATTTGAATTTATAAAACAAAATGGCTGGGCATGGGAAATTAAACGAGAAACATAAAATTTTTGATATCTTCCAACATTGTAGAGAAAATTTCACATAAATTCAGACAAAGAATGGAAATGCTGTTGAGTAGTTCTCCAATAGCATTTATAATGCCATTTAGCACTGCCCCCTAGCCGCTTTGTTGTTTGTGTACAACATCCACTTTTAAGATCTGCAAAATTGTAGTTGTGGTTGGCATTAAAATGTTTAAAAACTATCTAAATTTATGAGCAGTTAAATGGGCACATTGCTAGATTTGGCACTTCTGCACATATATTTTCACTGCAATTTCGTGCAGTCCTTATAACGGAATTGTACCTCATATTTGTGAAATTTATGTAAGTGTAATATTTTTGTCAGTGTGTTACTAAATGTTAATGAATTATTATTTTTAATAGGATGAATCATCTGAAAGGTTTAATGGTGGTCATAATGCAGACAAAGAAAATCGCAGGTAAGTGTATAAAGTACATGCGTACTGAACTGGAAGTTTTTGCTGATTAATTTATGAATTAGAATGACTTGCATAATGTGTTAGTTGCAAATGTAAGAAAGAATGATACTTTCTGATAATCCATATCTCCATCACAAAGCCATGAAAAACTATTGATAGGGCACTGCACCATGACAGCTTAAAAATACTTTTGTTATAATCTAGTTACGTGTGTAGCATCCCCTTCCCATTTGGCAATTTACCTTAGCGGTGGATGCTTTCTGCATGTATAGAGCATAATGTTCCTTTTTTTTTTTTTTTTTTTTTTTTTTCCCTCTCGTTTTAGGATTTTGATGCCAAACGTGTACAATTATGTCATTATTTTGTGGAAATGTATTGCTATATACACTAGCCAACAAAATTAAAGGATAATGACAGAAATAAAATGTAACAGGTACTTATGAAAAATTATAGAGATTATATTGAAGCATTAGTTAACATAAATTACAATGTTTGGTAGTTAATTATTTGCAAAATATTGAAATTAAAACCAAATTTATAGAAGTAGGAAAATGCTGTTAATCACTGAATTTGCATATTTCTGATGCTAACATGTGCACGTAAATGAAATTTTATCTTCAGTTATATTTAATTAGCATAAATAATTACAGCATTTTTGCATTAGTTGCAACATTAACTTATTGAATGTATTTTTTCTCATTATCCTTTAATTTTGATGACAGGGGCATTAGAACAACAGTGGGGGAAAAAAAAAAAAAAAACTCCTATTGTAGTTATAATACAAGTAATAATAATAATGCTTTGGGGATCCAAAAGTTTTTTTTTTTTTTTTAAAGTCTCATGCAATTATCAAATCTTTGTTTTCGAGTGATGTCATAATTTATTCACCCTCAGCACCGGGAACACACACTAAGGTGCTAGACTGGAATTTTCTTAACGTACCTGGTAAACCTGGAAAAATCAAGGAATATCATTCTCCTGTTCAAATGGCAACCCCGTATGTACATAAAATGAGAACTTGAACTTTTAAAACTTTATTTGTTAGGTTTGAAAAACCATGAGTAATTTTTTAAGGAAATGCAGATATTACTCTATCTATTCTATTTCAAAAGTATAATAAACATAAAGACAATGAAAATTTAGTGATTTGTACAAAACAAGCCATTTAAAAAAATGCTGAGTGCAAGGGAAGTGAAATTATTTTTCAGTGTAGTGTGAGATTTTTTTGGGGGGATGAATGCATTTTCATATATAATAGAAAACATTCCTCTAAGTATCTTGTTTCAAAAGCATGCTGAACTTTCTGGCATATTAAGTAAACTTTCATTTCTTGGTAAATAGTTTCCCATCCATTATTGATGAAAAAAATCTTAATCAAATGGGAGTTTGAGTTTTCTATGTATCAATTAGATAATGTGAAAGAAGTTGCAAATTTACGTATTGATGTTACATGGTGAAAAGAAATCGCAAAATTAGAAGATATGAATTAATTCATTAAATACAAAGCCTACTGTAGTGCTTGCTGCCCTAATAATGCTTCATTCAAGTATAGCTTGCAAAAGAATTTTTTCTGTTATGTAAATAAAAAAGAAAGGAAAAAAATCTGACTGAATTTCAACCAAATTTTTATACGAAAACACTTGGAGCAGTTCTGATTGAAAAGATAAACATGCAGGCAAATGAAGAACTGTTTTATAAAAATCATTCTCTAATTCAGAACTAAAGTATACTATATACAAATCTTTATAATTATATGTATTATTCTTGTGTATTTAGAATTTAATTTTTTAATTTTATTTCCCTGTAAAAAGAATCCAGAAACCTCATAAAGATAGATGACTAATGGGTGATTTCCTCTATAAATTAGTGGTTTAAAATATTTGCTACAATAATATATTAGTAAGTTTAGTGATATTTCTGCTTGAGGAGAAAAATGAAAATTTATAATTCAAGATGCATACAAATCACAAATATTTTTAATTAAGTGTAATTAAATGATTTCAATTGACACTTTCCGGACAGGTGTTCCATATATGCATTTCCTATGAACATCTCTCACAGCCGGGCATCCACCCATGGATCACTGGAGAATGAGCTTTAAGGGACAGGCAAATGCATTATGAATCATTTCTTAAAGACCATTAGATGGCATATTGTGTCCATTACTTTTGAACTTGACATATTTTTAAGATCCTAACCTTCAGTATAACTTTGGAGTTGGCTGTTTTGGGGACGAAGGAAAAGCAAAATGTAAATAAATCTCGGCTTCCTTTCTCCCTATGTGGTATAAGCATTTGCCTTTCTGATTTTTGCCCCCTCCCAACTGTATAGGATGTTTTAGAGTTATCATGTGGGGTTCCGTTACACTTTGCATTGCTTTTATGGCTTAAATTTTGCGTATTTCCCTTTTTATTTTGGAAAGCCTTAAGCAGGAATTATTTATCAGAGGAAAGATATACTCCCATGTTAAATGTTAAATTTCAAAAAGATTTAGTGAAACATATGTTAAAGATTTTTTTAAACATTCCACTGAAGCTTTCATCAGCTGTGCAAAATATCTGCAGAAGACTTTGCCATTGAACAACCCATTATTAAAAAGCATATTAGGAATTGATTCTACAGGCAGAGGTCACCATAGTATCTTACTTCAGTTAAAAACATTGCCTGAATTAATCCAGAAAGTTTTGACACAATAAGACAAAATTTCATATAATTTAGAAGTGCATAAATACCAAATTGATAAAAAATTAGCTTCACCGTTAGATATAGATGGAAAAATAATGAGACTTGATGAGTGGTGGGCCAAAGTATTTGAAGATGGCAGTTATCCAGCTTTATCCAAAATTGTAAAATTTATTTTGATTTGCTTCCATGGGCCACAACTTGAGAGTGCTTTTAGTTCTATGAGCAGTGTATTAGACGAGTGAGGCCGCATGAGCATAGACACATTGTCTGCTATACAAACAGTAAAATACAAATTTTTGAGATGCAATAAGTCAGCTGTGAATTTTTTAAAAGGGATGACCACATGCATTCTCCAGTACACAAAACTCTGAAAAAATTTAAGGAATGCTCATAAACTGTACAAAGAAGAGCTAGAGATAAAAAAGGGAGGAGCTATTAAAACATTTCAGAAAGTAAAAAAGTAATGAATTGTATAAAAGCTGCTGAAAATAAATTGAGACTAGCTTGCAAACGGAAATTAGAAAAGTAGCAAAAAAGAAAAAGCTTTTTCCTTAAAAGTTTTTAATCAGGATCGAGTGAGACTGAAACAAAATAGTTATTTTTTATATTCCTCCTATAACTGTATGCTATTTTGTAACTATATTATCTCTAAAACTTGTCATTGCTTGAAAATGGGCAGTAATATGTAACATAAATATGTATATTAGTGTATTGTAATGTTGTGTACAGTATTCATGTATCAACTGTTAAATTAAGTTACATAAAGAGCATCTTAAAAAAGGTTAATTCATTACAATCTCTTTTTTGATTTACTGATTTTTTTTATTTTTTTTTTTCTTTTTTACAAGTGGAGTATAAAATTAATTGCAAAATGGTAAGTACAAGTATTATTTTAGTTTAATTATATGTATAATACTTTTTATATTAAAAGGTTGATATTTTATTAAAATGATTTTTTTTTTTTTTTTTTTTTTTTTTTTTTTTTAAGGTTGTGCGTGCGTATTTAGTTTTTGTGTCTGTGCGTTGTTCAGCTTTTTTTGCCAACTTGCACTTTCATACCTGTAACTACTGTGTGTAGACATTTAAAATATATAAATTTTTATTTTCTCTTTTAACAGTATATACTTTTTATTAAAATTTGGATGTTTTTAATGCTTTCTTTTATTAATTCATTATTTGCTCAATAGTAGTGCGAAGAAAAAGAAAAGGAGCCGAAGTAGAAGCAGAGGTCGGGATGGTAAAAGAAGCCATAGTCGTGAACGCAGGAGTCGAAGTCGGGATAAGCGCAGCAGAAGTAAAGATCGTAAGAGAAGTCGCAGTCGAGACCGTAGGAGAAGCAGAAGCCGTGATAGAAGGCGTAGAAGCTACAGCAGAGGTCGCAAGGAGCGCCATCGTACTAGGTACTTTTCCAATGCATAATTTTTAATAAAAAAACAGATATTTTGTACTTAATTTTCCATGTTTTCTGCAGGTTGTTGGAATGGGATTATTTTTTAACTAATTTTAATACTGTTTTTAAAATTAGTCTCAAATTGAATTATAGTTATCAGTATATATACTGTGAGTATTGATCTCAGAGTAACAAATAATTTCATTTCTGTATCTTTCTGCTGTGATAGTGTTATTTTTAAAAGAACTTATGGCTGTCGGACTAGTAAAAAAGAAGAATAATCAGCAACATGCTGAAATTCAAGATGGCTCACAGAATCAAACAGAATGGTGCTTTGAATTGTATTTTAACCTTCACTGGATAAAACATATCTTATAGAATTTTTGTGAACTACCATATTTGTATGTTAATCCACATTTTTTATAGGAAGTAAAAAACAAAACTTGCATTTTATGCAGAAATTTTTGATAGGTTGAAAGCTGAGTAAAAAATAATGCAATTTCTCCTCAATGCTCTCTCTGCAAGAGTTTGGTGGCTTTTAAAAAGCCCTATCTATTTTTTGATTGATTTCAAATTCAAATTTTTTCAATTTACGTCATTGCAATAAGTAACATTTAATTCTTATACTGTTTGTGATTAACTGTATTATATTTATGTAGTAAACAGAATTATTAATTTTATTCTTACTTAATTTGGTAACTAGCTTATTTGTTCCAAGAAGTTGATAATTTGATCCAAGGAATTAAAAACTGAATTTCATTTTCAACTTTATATATATATATACTTGTTAGTGAATAGTCGCAGTAATTTTAAAAAAATATAAAATTCTTGCTTATTTAACTTGAAGGATTACTTCTTATTAAATAATTTATGCATTTTTAAACAGTATTGAATATGTAGTTGTGGCTGTTGAGTTACTGTCAAAACTGTTTAACACAAGGTGCTTGCTTTTGTATATGTAATGAATGAGACATTCTAATGTTGATCCATATTGAAAAACAAACTTGGCAGCTGAGGAGGATTAAATATTCATCTTTATTTCAATTGCAGCCATATTTTACCTGGCTCTGTAATCATGCCTATTAAAAAATATTAACATTTTTTTATGGGAGGAGAGCATCAAGGCAGCGTGTTCTGCAATAGAGGTAGGAGCAAAAAATGCCCAGTTATTCAATATGGAAGCAAACGGTTTTAGTTTAAGTTCTAAATTGGTTAGAGAAAGTTTCAATTTAGGTTTCAAATTAGTTATGCCTTCAGCATTATTTAGTCCTGTATGGATTGATCTAGAAATGATGCACTACAGGGAAATTTTGATGGATTGCAGATGCAGGTGGGGGACATATAAAAATCTAAAGACAAAATTTAAAGAGCTGTTGCCATTTAAGTTAGTAATTTATTAGAGATTTATTTCCTTATTATCCCAAAGGCTGTTAGCCCAGCAAGGTTCTTAATTTCGTTTCACATTTTGCGTTGATTCACTATAATTGGCGAATCACTTATTCAAATTGTTGCCACCAAATATGAGAGCCATGTATTATATTTAAAGAAATGAAGAATCTGCATAATTAATTGCTGAATTAAATAATGAAGAAACATACAAATGTATGTATGTTTCTAGCATTGTGATAAAACAACGGTACCTAGAGCCATCAAATTTTTTAATAACATACGTCTCCACCCGAATATAGGCATCTGGAAGCCCAAATTTGGAATTTGTTTTATTATCTTTTTCATATATTGTAAAGCATTTGAGTTTTTCATTAAGAAACTCAACAATTTCAAACCGAGCAATGGCAGCACTGTACGAGAGGGGCAGACATTTTTATCTCCATCGTGCGACACTGTGTATAGAAAATTCTAAAGATATGCACTTTTATATATTTTGTGATGTTGCTGTTAAATTGAATTTTATGGTTTAAGTGCAAAGAACATGATATTTAACCCTCTAAGCGGCAAAGCCGTATATATACGGCCTAGAGTGGTATCTGTAAGAACATATATATACGTGCATATTAAAATATGTCAACGAAATTAAGGCAATATATCAAAAGAAAACAAATCCAGGTATGAAATACCAGTAGAGTTTTTACATTAAAATCGAAAAAATAATTTGTTCTCGTAGTAGTTTTGTGAAATTTGTGCTTTCTTAGCGATATCCCTGGCCGCCCAGAGGGTTAATAAATAAAGGTAATGCACGAAATGTTAAAAAAAAAGCCCTTTTAGGTGTAATATAAAATCTGAAAGTTTTTTATAAATATATCATCAGTAAGAATGCAAATTATGTCTGTAAAGTATGTTATTTTTATGAAAAAAAAGTAATTTGTTGCTACCCATGCAGATAAATTTTAATGTTTGTTTAAAGGAGCCGTAGCAGAGAAAGACGAATTCATAGTCGTGATAGACGGTCAAGATCACCTCGACGAGAACGTAGGAGGTATAATTTTCTTAATTGTGCAGATTGACATTATATAAGTACATCTCTGATTTTATTTTACTGTTAATATTTTATTTTCCTTTTTCCCCTTAACAGGCATAGGACAAGATCAAGAAGTCCAAGGTATATTGACTAGTATTAGCTGAGAATTAGTATATAAACTTTTGCAGAACTAAGCTTTATATAAAACTTTGATTTATAACTATGTTAATTAGAATTTAGTTTTTAAAAGTCTTATTTTTATTAATATTTTAAATATTTATTAAATGCAGGCATAACCCCCCCCCTTTTTTTTTTTTTTTTTTTTTTTTTTTTTTTTCCAGGAAACATTCTCCTCCTAGAAGTCCATTAGGGTAAGGAATTTTTATTTTTAGATTTAAGTATTGAAAATAAGTTCTTTAAAGTTAATAATAGTGTTTGAAAGGATTTTATATCATTTTTTTTTTTTCTTTCTTTAGGTCTCATACTCAAGTATTTGATAGTCTTCGAAATAAGTAAGTGTCTTTTAAATGAATTCATAATAAGAACCTTTTTTACTTCTAATAACTCATTAAATATGTGTGGGAATTTATGTAAATGTAAATTTGAAAAGCACTTTAGTTTGGTATTAAAACACGTACATTCCCTTGGAATTAATTAAAAGCTCTTAACAAAAATGAAATTTATGTAGTCATTAATTTTTAATCATTTTACATGTAAATGAATTGTCTGTATACAATGATGAAAAATCTCGGAAATAAATTAGAAGTCCTTTTTTTAGTAAGTTATTTTCGTAATAAATTACAAATTAGGAATATTCATGTATTTTTATTATCATTAATTTATCATTTTTTATTTCTAGATTGCCGAATGATGATATTAGCCCAGAAGACAGAGATCTTCGCACAATATTTTGTATGCGTCTTTCACAAAAGGTTCGTGCTAGAGATTTGGAGGAATTTTTTTCATCGGTTGGTCCAGTAAGTAATATTGTCTCCCTCTTTATATTAATTTTATTATTCAATGTGATTGTGATACTCAGTAAAATGATTCAGCTTAATTTCATTCTTTCTGTAGGCTGATTGATGTCTTTGGTGAATAACTAAGTCCTAGCCTGTAGAAAGCTCATAACTCTTGTATCATTAATTTGGGGATGTTAAAAACTACTACAGTAGCATTGTATTTTATTGTTTTTACATGGTAATTTCTTTATGTGTTTTAACTGGTGTAAAACGAGTATTGAGCCATGTTAAGCTTTTAAATAAAATATTGGGTACTCGTGCATTAGCAGGGAGAAGTGATAAATTGCCAAATATTGTTTGAGCTTTCAGTTACTGATATTAGCAATTGTTCAGGTGGCAGTCTTAGTAACTGAAAAGAAATAATAATTTTACTATGTGTTTCAAAGTTCCACTTACAGACATTGAGATGTAGAGATTGTACTTTACTTCAATGTAGTAATGCTAAGTAACAGTCTAACACCTGGAAACCCACTCAATCAATAGAATTCTCTTAATAATGAGGAAGGCAATCTTGAATTTTTATATTAACGTTCATTTTGGGACTTGGGGATTATGGACGTGTCAACCGAATAGGTGCTTGCTTTTGGAATCATATGTAATAAATCCATGTTTCAATAAAAATGACAGCATATTCCAACAAATAGGGCTCATTTTAAATGTGTTCTAATATGTCTAATACACACAAGTTTTTACGGTTCTGTTTTTGGTCATCGGACAGAACTTTTGGAAAATTTATTTATTGAACAGCTTCCCTATTCAAGTTACTGTAATCACTGACCTTTGGTACCCACATCTTCCACGCTGTCCTTTCACTCCAAAAACTGTTTATGCCATTCAAACAGATAAAGCAGGGTTCGTGGCAGTCCTTATATTTGAAAATAAAATATAAAGGCCCTTATAGGTGCTTACTTTTTCTTTAAAGCCCTTTTTTTTTTTTTTTTTTTTTTGTGTGTGTGTGTGTGTGTGTGTGTGTGTGTGTGCTTATTTTTTTAAATGAACGAGCAATTTTTCCCTGTACCAAAGCTGAAATTAAATAAACAACTTTTGTTCCTAATATGGAATGTCAGATGGTGAATCATACTCCCGGAAATAGCTTTTCCCCCTTTCTCTGAATTAACATAACCTTTGGTGCACGCAGAGAGTACAGACAGGTGCCCATCGTTCTGTTGGTCAAAAAATTGCGAAAGCAGTAGAAAATTCCGGTACATTCGGCATTCTTTTCCTCCCTCTTAAGTACTACTCACGTTTGAATTTCTATCAAGATCTTAATAATTTGCATTCTCGTTCCGCTTGGTCAGTGCATATTCGTGTTTATTATGATCGTTATGCTTATATTATGAGTATATGTATGAATGTTTTTAATAACATAGTTGCAGTAACTGCTGAAGTATAGTAAACTTCCAAAAATGGTTGTGTTTTAACACAGATTAGCTTTCTAAGGAATAGTATTCGGAATGGCTTAAATAAAGGTAAAGTAATCGAATAGTCCAAATAATTTAATTTTTTAATTTTTTTTTTTTTTTTTTTTTTTTTTTTTTTTTTTTTGCCAATACATTATATAGTATGAAGGTTGGGAGGTTCTCCTCTTTCTCCGCAAAATCTCTAATATTGAAACTGTTACAGTTTGCTGCAAAACAAGCAACGGACCGCCCCCCACCCTTCTTTTTTTTTTTTTTTTTTTTTTGTTTGTTTGTCACATTCCGATCTGGATTGAATAGGACTAAAAGTTCTGAGGTCTACCAACCCAAGCGAAGAATGATTCTATTCGGGGAATTTAACGCACTCTGTTGAAAATTAGAATGAAAAACACCCCAGAATGGTAAGACTCTTTCTTTTCCTTTATTTAGTTCTTTATTCTCCCAATACCGGCAACTGTTGAATCCGATTGCATAATATCATGTAGGGAAGAATTATGGCTCATGTATTGTGCAATAACACTTGCGATATTTTGCAGATATAATTAATTTTGATGTTCGGTCGGAGATTTGTTTATGAACACTTAAAAGAGTTTTACTGTGCTTGCAAAGCAGAATATTTTTCTGTTCCGTTGGTTTGTTTGTATATGATGCACATATCGAAATGTCGAAAAGCATTTATTTAGCAGAAAATTCTAAAGAACGGCTAAAGTCTTTCCCCCCCCCCCCTTCTGCTTCTCTTTTTCAAGTTACACTCGACTGTCCGAATATTCGCCAATTTTCAAATATGCGGGTAGTTAAGCTTTTACTGTTAAAAGATGACTGCATAAAGCAAATTTCTGTCTTCTGATTTCAGAAATGTTCCTCTTTTTTACTTAAATTACTTTGCTTGCAATATCTGTTAAGGGCAAACTGATGTACGATGAAAATTAAGAAAATGTTCAGAATTTAGATTTAAATTAGTTAAATATCAATATGAGTGAAAAAGTAAATTGTATTTATTATTAAGTTCCAAGCGAATAGAATAAATATGCCTTATTATTATTTATTTCCTCAATTTTTGAACTGAAATTTCATCATTAAATCTTGTAATATAGTTTAGTTCTGCATAGTTTTTTTTTTTTTTCCCTCATTGTAAACTAGTTCTGTAAATTGAACTGTTATTTAAAATTTTAAAAAAAGTAATTATTTTCCATGGTTGAGGTAATGCTTATTCTCTCTTAATAATAAATACTGCATTTCTCATATTTTGAATTACGAGGCTAATTTTTAAGGTTATGCAGTTGTGTATAATGTAATTAGACAGGTGCTTATTTTTTTCCCTAAAATGTGCTTGAAAAGTGCTTATAGGTGCTTATTTTTTTAACTAAAATGTGGCTATGAACCCTGTAAAGTTCCATCTCCATGAGCTCAGTTAAACATTGAAATATATTTGGGGCTGTGTTCTTAAGTTTTGCAAGAAACTTGACTGTCAAAACTGGCAGCTTGGATAGAGGAGATGTGTATGTGATTATGTCACCAAAACAATTGTTGCTAATTCCTTTTTTTTTTTTTTTTTTTTTTTTTTTTTTTTTTTTTTTTGTCTGTATGCCAACTGATATGTTTCCAGATTCGGCATTCATAAAATGATGTTATGTCGTTACATGTGAGTATGCTGCATGTGCTGATCCGGTACCGCACATGTATAGCATATTGGTGTGTGTGCCATCCAGCGGTGTGCTTTCTTCTGGGTCCATCTGTGTGCAGGTTGAAGATCGTTTTATGGAATGTTGTATTAATGAGCAAAACTAAACATGACTTGGAACATCAAGGTTGCATGGGCTGCCACATAAAGCACCGTGTAAATGCTAGATGTTGTGGATAATTTTCTATCTGATGGTAATTGGATGCATTGCATATGAATTGGATTTGATGTTGCTGAATATGACTGGCTCAAGATGTTATTGTTGTAGTGGCAAATGTATATTCTTGGCCTGGATTACTGTCTACAACAACATGTAAGAAATTTCTTCCATGACAAGAGATGACGTCCATCACAGTAGCTGTCTTCTGTATCTAACCATAAAGGACCCATGTTTGAACAAGGATCGATGCTGATTTGTAAGTGTTTAGTGCTGTTTTACATGTCTGGTTTGGGTATCTTTCACAGTACTCTTATCCATTTTCATCAGCTAATCCATATGTGAAGTGCATGTCAATCAGCTCTGCATTCGTAAATGAATGCATGTCCTCTGTATGATGTTATAAGCTTTAATGAAGATGATTTTAATATGCACGCTTGAAATTTTGGTATACAGTATCATTATATGGTTCGTACTCATGTTTTCTACCTCTCAAAGTTCATGTGTGGAATTTGAAACATCTCATAAGTTTAATTTATTCAAATTTATGTTGTTTTATTTAAAGCCTTTGTAGGTTAAAGTTTTTTAGTCCTAAAAATTTGTATCTTTATACTGATGAAGTAGTTAAATAATTTACAACGTAATGGGTTTAATGAATTTCATCCGTTAATCATATTTGGCGGTTTATCATTTTCCTTAGCTTGACAAAATCAATTTCTGCTCAACTAATACTGAAGTGCTAAATACTGTATTCTAGTGTAAAATAAATTACTGTGCCAAGCATTGGAAATTTTTCAAAATTAAGCCAAATTTTGAAAATGCATATGACTGCTTAATATATGAGGCACATCCAGAAAGTAAGTTTCCTGATGTTTTCCCCTTTAAAGTAAGCATAATTAGCCATGTCAATTGCGTATGCGTAACGGATCTATAACGTTTCACTCATATGCCAGCCAGACAGGTCCTGCCTCGTTGTGCAGTGATCCAAAATGGAAGCTCTTATTCATTCTCCTGCCGCCTGCGATGTTCGGTCAGTGATAAAGTTCTTAAATGCACAGAGCATTGCGCCAATTGAAATTCATCGTCAGGTCTATGGGCCAAACATCATGAGTAGGCAGTTGGTGCATCGCTGGTGTAGGCAGTTTTCGGAAAGCCATCAAAATGTCCATGATGAAGAGCGCAGTGGGCGACCGTCCCTCATCAATGATGATTTTGTTAAGCTTGTGTGGCAGCGTGTGATGGAGAACTGTCGCTTCACATTTATGGAGCTAAGCAGCCATTTTCCGCAGATACTGCGATCCTTGTTGCATGAGATTGTCTCTAAGCACCTGCTGTTCAAAAAATTATGTGCCAAGTGGGTACAGTAAACCCTGATGCCCAAACACAAAATTGAACTCTTAGGAGCAGCACTGTCATTTCTGCAACAGTATCATGATGACAGCAATAAGACTTGGATTTCACACTTCATCCCGGAAACCAAGCAGCAGTCAATGCATTGGCGGCATAGTGGATCTCCAGTCAGGACGAAATTCAAGCAGATGCTGTCAGTTCGGTGCATGATGTTCTGGGACAGGAAGGGCATTCTGCTCATTGAGTTCCTTCCACATGGTAAGACAGTAAATGCTGACCGTTACTGTAAAACACTGCGGAAATTGCGATTCAAAACGAGGCGTGGAATGCTTACTGCAGGTGTTGTGCTCCTCCGTGACAATGCTCATCCTCATACGGCTCTATGCACATCAGCTGTTTTGATGAAATTTCGCTGGGAGTTGTTTCATCATCCGCTTTACAGCCCTGATCTTGCTCCCAGTGATTTTTAACGTTATCTTGCACCTCAAGAAATTCCTGCCATCCGGTGAGCGTTTAAGCAACAACGAAGAGCTGAAGACATCTGTAACACGCTGGTTCCATTCATAGGCGGCAGAGTTCTATAACAGGGAGAGTTATCCCACAATACGACAAGTGTCTCAATTCTGGTGGTGGTTATATTGAAAAATAGCTGAAACATTGCTGTACTTGTTGCCAATAAATATGTTCCTTAAAGTGTGAGTTTTTTTTTTTTTTTTTTTGTGTGTGTGTGTGTAAGGGAAACTTCCTTTTTGGATGCCCAACGTATATTTTTAATGATAGACAGAGATGGCACTTCTAAGAAATTCAAACAGTTCTTCAATGAAATGTTCCTCCTTTTTATATAAAATCTGTAGCTTACTAGTTAGGTTAATAAAATGAACATTGCTCTTTGTTATTGATAGTAGCATTCTCTCTCTCTCTCTCTCTTTTTTTTTTTTTTTTTTTTTTTTTTTTTAAGTTAAATATTATGTTTACCAGAAGTAATGGTATACATTTCATTGAAACAGAATTGACACTTAATGAATGTATCTAAAAGAAAAATATAATTTATATGCTTAATTTTTCTATATTATTTGATAAGAATATTTTTAATTTTAACAATGTATGTCAATTTAAATTCTTTTTTTTTTTTTTTTTTTTTTTTTTTTTTTCTTTTAGACAGGTTTTTTTTTTTTTTTACATGTTGAATGTATTGATAATGCATAAATCTAAAATTATGAAAGGCATATATTCCTTTATTGGTAAAGGAGTTTCTGAAAAATAAAGATGGCCTACTCTTTTTTGGATGTAGCTTACGAATTTGTGAAACATGCATTCAGAGTTTTTTTACTTGTGTTTTGTAAATTAATTTTTTTTTTAATTTAAGTAATTTTTTATGTTTTTAGTGTTTTGTGATCTTATAATTAGTTTAACATTATTATTACCTTTCAGGTAAGAGATGTTAAAATTATTATGGATAATAAAACTAGAAGATCCAAAGGTATTGCCTATGTTGAATTTGCCAGTGTGGACTCCATTCCTTTAGTGAGTATATCATATTTTGTTACGTCTGAAATTTTTTTTAATTGAAGTTTTTGTATTTAATAGTACTTTGAATGGTAAAATCAGTTATAAAAATTGATTTATTTGTTACCTCTGAAAATTTTTTAAATTGAAGTTTTTGTATTTAATATTACTTTGAATGGTAAAATCAGTTATAAAAATTGTTTTAAAAATGTATTTCATTGCAGTCAATAATTTATAACATGATCTCTCATTTTTATTTACGAATTATTTTATAGGCTTTGGCTCTTAATGACACAGAACTGATGGGTTATAAGATTCATGTTCAGCTTTCTCAAGCTGAAAAGAATAGGGCTGCAGCAAGTTCGAGTTCATTGCAGAAGGGAAATCCAGGACCTATGAGATTATATGTTGGCTCATTGCATTTCAATATAACTGAAGATATGTTGCGTGGAATTTTTGAACCTTTTGGGAAGGTAAGAATTTTTCATTCATATTTTTTATGACATTTCCTTGTAACTTTCTTAACCTTTAAATTGTATGTAAAAGAAGATTACCGTAACAGAAAAACATGTTGGGAATTTTATCCTGATATACCGGGTGGTTGTTATGCGGTGTTATATATTTTTTTATTATTATATGGATTTCATCAAGTACAAATATGTTTTGGTAACATACATTGGTATATTTCTCTTGAGATTCAATATAATAATAGGTAGTTTTTAAATAATTTTGTAACTTATACTTAGATCTATATTACATTTAAATAAATATGTGTAAGATTGTTACCTTAATTTGGACAAAACAGCTTACTCACAGTATCAAAAATAGTTAATTTAATTTTTCAAAAGGGGAGTAAGGAAGCAGGTCTTTTTATTCCAATTACTTTGATGTTTTATACTATAATATTTTATCTGGAATGCTAAGCAAGCATAAAACCGAATTGAGAATTAGTTATGAATGATACAATAGCTTTAATAAGTACTTAACAAAATTAGTTCTCATTTGAAATATGCTTTATACTATTAACTTCTGAAATGTCATCCAGAAATATTTCAAATAAAAAATATTATGTATAAATGCAAATGATATAAATGCTTACTTGCACATTTACACTGCAACTACAAGCTGTTCAGATATTAATTACTAACTGCAACATTCGAAACAATCCACATTTTTGCCTTCTGAGTTGTTTTCCTTTGGAAAAGAACATAATGCATTTCTATTAAAGAAACGTGTCATAATAAAAGTTTGCACTCTGCAAAATAAATGAATTGCTTTTTCATAAACTTCAGGATAATGTTTCTCCAGTTTAGTAATTAAAGAGGCAATTAAATGCTTCCCTTTACAGTAAGTTGTACCATGAAATACACAAAATAGTTTTTCGAGCTCGTAAACTGTATTCATCCATGAATGAGAAGGCGCGGTCAAGCCTTCTATGGAGAATAATATCCATTCTGAATGAAATATTATTTCATCAACACTATTTTTAAATATTGTTCCCAATGATGGGTCTTAGTCCCGCATGCAGTAGGCAATATAACCTGCTAATTATGCTTCCTTTTCTGCGGTCAAAAATTGTTTGGCAGAATTCAATTCTAATTCCCAAGCCATAGGAGTAGGCTCCTGTATGAAATCCAAATCATCAATAGTATTTAATGGAAAAGCAAATCTTCCTCCTCAGTTTTCAAAGCCCTTTCAAGTAATTCTAATGTTAAATATGAATCAATATTTCTGCTTTGTTATGCACACTTTTGAAGATAACTTTGGTAGCTTCTCAGCGAGTAATAACCTATCACTAGGTGTTGGATGGCCATACCAAGCCCTAGAATCTGACTAAAGAGATTTTTAAGTACATCCTATTAATCTAGAGGTTAAAATATATTAAGCATTTTATGATGATTTCAAATCCTTTTTGAAAAGGCAGTATATTAGATTTTCCTTGAACTCTTAATCCACTGTTGACTTGATGAGGTTCATTTCATCCAAATGCTGCTTTAAGTATTTTATTTGAAGGATGGTATGGCTTGGTACTATTCATAACATCGAAAAATTATCGTTGAACTCAAATAAGTCAGATGCTTTTTGATTTCCTGTGAGGTGGAGTATACCTTTGCGATAAATTTTGAAAACAATGTTTTCGCTGGAGCAACTTTCTGTCTCTGTTTCCTTGACCATTAAATAATTCAGTTTTAGTTTATGATACAATTTCTCCTGAATCTCTGTTTAAATCTCTTTAATATTATCAACATTTAAATCAATTCTATCTTCTAAAACAAACCCTTTATCTAAAAAGGGTTTCTTGATAATTCGAGGTAGAGTCTAAAATGAGACCTCTGATTAAATCAAACTGCACATTTTGAAAAGGACTGAGAATTTTGTCCAGCTTAGAGTCACAGGAGAGTTTTTAATCTATATGCATTTTGTCGAAACTGAGAACGCATATTTTTTCTGCAGAATTCAAGTATTCAAATCTTTTTTTCATTAGAGCAGGAACATCACTCTGAATTCCGGGACTACACGGAAATTCAGCAAACCGTATCTATAATGTGCTAGTACTGGGTTAAGAAATTCCCATTTTTTCTTTCCAAAAATCTTAGCTATTAGAAGATAAAGCTCTTATGACAATACAACTTGAAATATCTTCACTAGTCCACGTGATTTTTTCCTTCTTTTCCAGCAATGCAATAATCTGTGTTTGTGAAAATGTGCTTTAAACGTTTTTCCAAATTCTCTGATCTGTGCTTTTCCGACTCATATTTCTTTCTAGATGTTGTCCACCTTTGTTTGTCACTGAACAAATGTTCTAAAAATTTTTTTATGTATTTTTCAAATATTTTAATACAGTTTTCTAAGGATACTCTTTTGTTCTTCAAATTATCAATGCAATCTAGTTTATCTTTAAACTTAGGGCATTCAGGAATATTTACATTTTCATTTGTGAATTTTATTTCAAAATCATTCACATTTGAATTATTGTCATAATCAATTTCATTTTCGGCCTCAAAATGAGTTTTCCTTGGGCTTAATTCACGTAGCCTTTCAAAAGCACTCCGCATTTAGTTTTCCTTTCTCTTTTCTCCAAATTCTTGGTGTTATTTCGTTTATAGCACGCAGTAAATTTATTTTTGGCACGGCATTGCATTTCAACAATTTCTTTTCTGGCTATCCAAACAAGCCATTTTTCATGTCTTCATAAATACTGCATAGAAAATAGAAAATGTTCACTGCAAATTCTTCGCATTAATAGGCTCTTCGTGTTAATAGAATCTTGTCTTTGACATGTATATATTCATGTTTTCATCAAAGGCAAATTGTCGTTTGGGAAAGCATGAAATACAATATTCGTATATCCTTTCGTAATTCAGTAAGTGTCACGGCAGTTGCTATAGTGCAGAAAGCCATATCACATAAATGGTACTTTACAATATAGAATTTAAAAGGAAAAATGACTAAAATTATATATTAATTTTAAATATTTACATTATTAGAAAACAAATATTCATGATTAAAATTAATTTGGGATACGCAATCTCCAGAAAATTGCCTCTCAGCTCAATGAAATTACATTTTTAAATGTGCAAAATCAGAGCAGGTGCAACAGTGGCGTCAGATTACTGCTGGTTAACTTCCCCTATTAGGCTCATGTCTGCAAGGAGTCGAACAAAGGAATGAACTAGCTCTTTCTATTTATCCCTGTTTTGAAATAGCAAATGTCAATATCAGACTTTTTTTATTATTTTTTTTTTTGGGCAATACCCACACTATTAGTGACAGACTGCCCCCCTTCCCAAAATGTTTAATAAATATGTGATGATTTTTGATCAAGATGTATGATTGGTCTTTTTACAGCAATTTTGTAAAGCTACAGCTTCTTTCCCTATCAAGAAGACATTAATTGTAACACTTTTATTTAAATAGGATGTTTTCCCTTAATTTATAAAATCTGTATTTTTAAATTTCTGGCTGTTTCTTTTCAGATTGAAAGAATTGAATTGATCAAAGACACAGAAACTGGTAGATCCAAAGGTTATGGCTTTATAAGTGTGAGTGATTTGGTTTATTTCTGATTTCTTAACATTTTTATATTGAGTAACTTGAAGATTTTTTGGGGGGATCTGCATTTTTGTGTATTTTTTTATTTATCTCAAGTAAAAGAATGTCATTTACTTTTTAAAATGTTAGTTTAAATTTTTTTCAAATTACTGCTGTAAAACTTATATTGTAATTTATAAAGAAATTAATACGTTTATGTATTGTAACGTATATATGCATATTTTGAAATTTCAGTTCTATGACTCGGAAGATGCTAAGAAAGCATTAGAACAATTGAATGGCTTTGAATTAGCTGGGAGACCAATGAAAGTTGGCCATGTAACTGAAAGAACAGACATTGCTCAAGGGCCATCTTTTCTAGATAGTGATGAACTTGACAGAACTGGAATTGATTTAGGTGCCACTGGCCGACTTCAGCTCATGGCAAAACTAGCAGAAGGTATGTATGAAAATGTGTGGCTTCCCTCTTGCGAATGTATCACTTTTAGTCTTCCAATTGTAAATCTTGGGGTGATGAATTTTCAAGTTTCTTTGAAAGCAGTCTCTCTACTAGGATATTGTTGCTTGCAATATGAGTTTATAATAGATTGATTGAATGCACACAGGTCCATTGATAGGTTGATATTTTGTTTTTTATCAAAACAACACCTCAGAGTTCTGGAACTTTCCACAGAAATACTAATACAGTTGTTCACAATAACGCATAATATAATCAGTGGCGATGCTTCAAACTACTAAGGACATTAAACACAATACAATGCAAAGTGAAGCTAAAGAGTGAAACTAAACCGGAGATAGTACTGAGCTAACAACTACGACTATTACTGAAAGCAGATGCTCTGTCTTTAATAGTTTTCACCCAGCTACAAGACATTTCTAGTACTTTCTGCTACTCAGAATAACTAAAAGGCAATATGAGGGTTGAAATAGTGATCAATTACATTTATTCAGTTACAATGCCAATTACGGTGTAACAATGGCGAAACCGAAATGTCACTGTTGCCAGCTTGGCGATATGCTGCCAAATTACCACAATACCCATTTATTCAATGTTAAATAGACCTTGTATTCTTACTTTTCTGCCATAGCTCAGCTCTCTAGATTTTTCATGTTACATTACACAGATCGCAACAATTTTGCATATAATTGCACTAAAACCATCTACCTATGTACAAAATTCTTAACGATATCTTAAAAATCTAAAAATTGTCAGCAGTACTGAAGTTTTACTTTACTAATCTTGATAACTGAATGTCAAAAAGCATAAGCGGAAATGCTGGGACAAAAACTAGGTAATTTCTGTCTGTCTACATCCCTGCCGAAATTAGCAACTAATTTTTTCCAGGCTAATGCATTTAACCCCTTAATCTACAATGACGGGCATAGCCCACGTACGATGGTTGTGCCAAACCTAACTTCCACGCGCATAGCCCACGTACGGTGATCGGACCAGAAGTGAATATTACGTGGAATATATTTTATACGCAATTACAGTCTGATGCAATAATTGTGGTAGACGCAAGTATTACAAAACATTTATTTATACAAAAACTCCAAAATACAAAATTAGTAATCTGTAACGGTATGTATATTTCAAAGCATTCTGGTACGTGTAACGGAACTTTACACTTTTTACATTCGTGTTCTATGTGGATTTTCTCGTACTTGATCTGCATACTGATTCATTTCGGTTACAATATTGTTCCAAAATATGTCATCAAATATTAGATTAAATATATCAAATTCTCCTCTACTTCCTCCTAATTGACATACAGCTTCCTCAGTTATGCCAGGAGTCATCGTATAGTCCCAGATTTTTGGACTATTTCTTATTTCTTTCCAAAGCCAGAACTCTGATCGTCATCAGATGTATCATAAGTAATTATTTGCCTATACTTTCTTCGAAAATTACATAATTCGTCATGTTTACGATTGCTCGTAGTAGCGTGTTACACAAGTCATGCAAATGTCCCGAACGCTGCGTGAGCTTGTATTCAATTTCGGCCCAACATCTTTGAATCTAAATCGTAGGTTAAGGGTTAAAGGCAACAAGCCACTTTAAAAATGGCTATGCACTAAGAAGTTGATACAAGAGCAAACTTAATTCTTTATTCTGCTCAAATGTAAACAAGTATGGCTGCTATGGTAAGAAAAAATAGGGTTAGTTGCACTTAAACAACTTTCAAATTCCTGATAATTCTAAAACTATTTCTTGCATATTAACTAAATGCATAAAAACCTTAACCAGAAGATTGCAACAACATAATTCAGTAATTTGTAAAGCAAAATTGTGCAATTTACCAAAATATAAGAATTTTTAAAAAACATGGCCTCACTAAGTAACACAGTGGGTATATATATAAATATTTATATACTTTTGATGCAACCAAAAAGGGAGGGGCACGATTCCATGTTATAGCAGTTCTATTTACAAAGGTTCAACGTTCAGGGACTACTCATTTTTGAATTATGCGAGATGCATACGTACATACAGACACCACGAAAGAATCTTTTCTGAATCCATTTTAAATCAGTTTTATATTTCATTTAGAAAACAAGTCCTTTATTCTCTTGTTGCGAGCAAATGTCACGCAAAAATATTAGTAAATTGTATTCAATAGCAGTCAGAATAAATCCTTTCTTTGAAATATGATACCAGAAGTTTTTGTGAATACAGTACTTCTTTTACTTTGTACAAGGGAGTAAAAATTACAGACTGTAAACTAGGAGACATAAGATATCACATCCAATCATCCTGAGCTTTATTCCTAGAAATATCTTGAATACGGCACTTGGTTCCCAGCTTTCTCAGATGCCATTGCACTTCTGTATGCCAATGAGGTGGAGCTCCATCCTGTTGGGATATCAGTTTAAGAAACAACCAGTCTTACAGCGTGTGTAAGTACATTGTACACTGTGCAAGAAAAGTGGGGACAGTTATATCTCCCGTTCTACTGGGCTGATTGATGAAATTCAAATTGTGTTTTTCATGACTCAAAAGCGCGACTTAAAATAAATATCAGGTTTATATATAGCATTGTTTTAATATAGGTATTTTGACCCGAAATGACTTTTTCTGAAATAACATACCAATTTTTTTCCATGTTTCCATTCTACAACTCAAATTATGCCTAACTACCAAGTTTTATAAAAATCGCAAGAGTAGTTTTTAAAAATTTAACTCTTAGGTGAAATAAATTAAGAGAATTTGCATATTTTATCGAATTGCATGAAAAGAACTGAACGGAACGGAAAACCACTGCTTCTAGATAAAAATGCAAATCTTATACGGCAAATACATATGCGGACACGTGTGTGTGTGCAGAGCCAGCAGAAGAACAGACTTTTTAAGCGCGTGGAGGATTAGACGAATTGCGTTCGCTACAACACCTTGGCGAATTTCTAGATATTGTCTGGCAGCAATCAGTTAAATTCACATCGGAACAGTAAAAATAAGTAACCATCAACATGTAAATGCTGGAATTAGGTGGCGAATTGTGAGTAGGCTAGAGGCAGACCAATCGCAAGTCGAGATATGCAGAGAGCTTAATTTAATGCCCAGTGTCATGTGTAAACTATGGAAACAGTTCCAGGATACTGGATCTATCAAGAGAAAGCCTGGGCAAGGTTGTCCAAGAGCCATGATGGCCAGAGAAGATGGCTATTTGTCCATTTTAGCGAGGCATAACAGAGGGACTACAGCTTCTCAGCTCTCTCAGGACCTGTATGCAACCACAAGAACCCGTGTAACAAGGGTTACTGTTTCCAAAAGACTCATTGAGAGAGGGTTGTTTGCCAGAAGACCGTCTGTTTGCATCCCACTCGCGTCTACAAACAGAGAGTCCGATTAGCATGGTGCAGGCAGCATAGTGATTGGAGTACGGAGCAATGGCCGACCATTCAGTTCACCGACGAAACCCGGTTTAGCCTAAACATCGATTCTCGCCATACTTTCATATGGAAAGAACCAGGGGCCCACTACCTACCCTCCAATGTCCCGTGAAATCAACAGTTATTGCTGTGTAATAGTCAGGCAGGCATCATGTTGGATGGCTGACAACCTCTCCGTCTTTGACAGAGGCTCTGTGACTGGTATGATGTCTTGGAGCCCTGTTTGCCTTTTCCGGGATGCAGTGGGCCTCGAGTTCATCTACCGGGACGATAATGTGAGGCCACATAGAGAGCTCTTCTGGTGAACAAAATTTCTTGAGAGTCGGGATATTCGCCAGATGGATTGGCCAGCCAGGGCTCCAGAACTCGTCCTTATAGGTTATGTCTGGGACACTCTGGGAAGGGCAATTGCAACTCGCAGCCCCCCTCAGAGAACCATCCAGGAACTGAAAACAGCACTGCTTAATGAGTGGGACTAATTGCCACAGGCACTGGTAAACTGCCTTATTTCCAATATGACATCATGCTACGAGGCCTGTATGGCTTGTAAGAGAAGACCATATCCCCTATTAACCCATTTCTTTTGTCTTCGAATCCGCTGTTTCAGATCTTCAGACTCCCCATGAATGTTACACATAAACATGTGTGTCTATTATAACTGTTGAGTGTTTATTTTGTATTATATCAACCTATGTTCGCACCAAATTTTATTAAAATATGTCCCGTAGTTCTGGAGATCGTAGATGAATATGAAAATTCTCTTAATTTATTTCACAAGTGTATTTATTGATCTCTCTTTTTTTATTAAGCTTGTTTGATTCTTCCTTTCACATTTCGAAATGCAGGTTCATTCCAAATAAAATTTGCCCAGTTTTTATAATTTATTTTAATAATTTTTAC
Organism: Stegodyphus dumicola; assembly: GCF_044657685.1. NCBI lineage: Eukaryota > Metazoa > Arthropoda > Arachnida > Araneae > Eresidae > Stegodyphus > Stegodyphus dumicola. Next base: position 93,333,149 of record NC_140777.1, read on the forward strand.
ATTTTTTTCAAAAACTGTGTAGAATTTTACTCTGCAGGAAACTTTTAAAAAAATATAGATGACATATAAAAACATTAACCATCTTTCCGTTGAAGAAAAAAATCATGCAAAACTTTTAAATATCTTACAAACGGTGAAATAAGCAAAAAATAACATGAAAGAGACTCAAAAAAACAAAAAATTCTGCAGAACAACTTTATCCAAAAGAAATAATAAATAAAATAATTCAAAAATGTATTTTATATATATAAAAAAAAGACAATGAAATATGCCAATCTCTTAAAAGCTGTGACATAAGAAATACGATGAAAAATTGCTGCCAAACCCATATTTCTAAAACAATGAAACTATTAAAATTATGCGATTTCATCAAAAATCTATCAACAACAATAAGACATGAAAATTGTTGTCAAAATCCCATTTTTAAAGATGTGAGACGTGTACTCGGAAGCTTCATTTAAATTTTTTTAAAAAAATACAAAATACTATTATTTTTCCAAAATTCTTTTTGTAAAAGCAGTCGCAAGAATGATGAAAGTTTAACATGTCCAAAAATCAAAGAAAAATAAACTGAACATTTTTAAAAATAAACTATTTTAGAAAAAAATCCCATTGAAAAGGTGTTAAGTTCCCTTTGTTAAATAAATTCATATTTAATTGATTTATTGAAAGACTAAGTTTATTTTAAGTTCGTACAATAGCTAAGTACTTGTGTTTAATGACGACGTGAAAATGGAGTGTGTAGAGTAAAATCTCTCTTTCCTATAGCCCATTATGTCTCAAAATGACGCGTTTTCGTCAAAAAACATAAAATTGAAAAAATTCGAATTTCGAAAAAATCGCTTCGAGGTGCACTGGCTCTTGTCTAGATGCACCTATGTACCAAATTTCGTAGCCGTGTGTCTATTGGCTTACGTGCAGCGTGAACGAAAGACACACAATTAGAATTCTTATGTATGTTGGATTTTGCGAAAGCCAGTCCGAGTTTTCTATTCTTTTCACTCACGAAGGATTTTTTCCCGGCTGCTCTACCGTAATATCCAGCAGATCAAATTACTCTTCTAATAGTCTCAGGATTAACAATTGCTCCATATAATGCTTGTAAATCAGCAGCAACTTTAGGAACACTCATTCTTGGAAATTTTTATATATATATATATATATAATTTATTTCCTAGACAGTATTTATTAATTGATTATATTATCTCCTAAGTTTAATTAAAGTAGAATTATTTTAAAAGTGTGCATCCATACTGGTAAGTTATATTTTGAAAGATGTTTTGAAGTAATTTGAAAGCAAAATGTTAATAATGTTTTAACGGGGACTTGGAGTTAAATCATCACGAAGAATAATATTACAATTGTAAGAGGAAAAATTAAACATGTAATTATTGTCATTGATCGGAAATTAGTTGACTTTTCAAGGGGAACAAACCAACTCCCGTTCAATGATCAATAATTGATAAAAATACGTAAATATGAAAGTGTTTCGTCTTTACTCGAGTTATAAGTTAAAGCCAAACCGGCAATTCTAGTCAGGCCAAATATTTCCGCGAATAGTTGTTACTCAAAGAACTTATTCTCATGAAGCATTTTAGTCAATTTAATTTGGAGTAAAAATCAATTACTGTAGAGAAATCCTGTAAAACTCGAGTAATCGTCCCCGACACTATCATCTTTATGTATTTGAGTACTATATTATTTGTAGAAATTAAACATTGGAAATTGTCATTATGAAATCGAAATCAAAGTAAATTTGAAATAAACATAGAAGATTATAAAAAAGATAAATAATGCAAACTTTGTAAAATCAAATCAAAGAGAATATAAAAATAATATAAAAATAAAATAGAAAATAATATAAATAAGATCAGTGAATGTACATGAAGATATAAAGGCCAGAAAGGTATTAAGTAACTTACATTCTTTCTAGTGGGGGAGTTGACAATGTGTTCTCTTCGTGTCTGACTCAGAAGTGAAAGATTTGTATATAGTGTAATTACTCAATTGTATATATTGTAAAAAGCTAATTGTCTTCGGACATATACTGTTACTAAAAAAAATGGGCCTATTTCCTGCCTTTAAACTATCTACTAGCTCTTGGATAGCGAAAATACCTTTTTCCTTTCTTAAATTCTTAATCATTGCGACACGACAATTAGCCAGAAATTAATTAATTTCCATTCACTAGTATTTTTTAAAAAAATCTTAACAGACGGTCTCTCTCAGATAAGAACTCCACAAAATACTTCCCTCAAGAATTCCAAGTCCCACCCACTACCATAAATTTCTTCACCCAAATCTTACCGACTGATATAATTCATAGCCCCTACTGCCGCTAAGAATTTTCGGACACCCTACACTTCTGAGTCAGACACGAAGAGAACACATTGTCAACTCCCCCACTAGAAAGAATGTAAGTTACTTAATACCTTTCTGGCCTTTATATCTTCATGTACATTCACTGATCTTATTTATATTATTTTCTATTTTATTTTTATATTATTTTTATATTCTCTTTGATTTGATTTTACAAAGTTTGCATTATTTATCTTTTTTATAATCTTCTATGTTTATTTCAAATTTACTTTGATTTCGATTTCATAATGACAATTTCCAATGTTTAATTTCTACAAATAATATAGTACTCAAATACATAAAGATGATAGTGTCGGGGACGATTACTCGAGTTTTACAGGATTTCTCTACAGTAATTGATTTTTACTCCAAATTAAATTGACTAAAATGCTTCATGAGAATAAGTTCTTTGAGTAACAACTATTCGCGGAAATATTTGGCCTGACTAGAATTGCCGGTTTGGCTTTAACTTATAACTCGAGTAAAGACGAAACACTTTCATATTTACGTATTTTTATCAATTATTGATCATTGAACGGGAGTTGGTTTGTTCCCCTTGAAAAGTCAACTAATTTCCGATCAATGACAATAATTACATGTTTAATTTTTCCTCTTACAATTGTAATATTATTCTTCGTGATGATTTAACTCCAGTCCCCGTTAAAACATTATTAACATTTTGCTTTCAAATTACTTCAAAACATCTTTCAAAATATAACTTACCAGTATGGATGCACACTTTTAAAATAATTCTACTTTAATTAAACTTAGGAGATAATATAATCAATTAATCAATACTGTCTAGGAAATAAATTATTATTAACTTAACTTTGCAGCAATTGTGCAAGTAATAATAACTTGTATTCGCACTAAATGGATTTAAGTTCATACAACATTATATATATATTTCAAACCATAATTCGCTTTATTCCATTGGATAGCTTTGATAGTCGGCCAGGTCTTTTATCCTGAATCATATGACAGGGTTGCCACGCTACCTGGAAAACCGGGAAAAGTCAGGGAATTCGAAAATTGACCAAAATATTCAGGGAATTTAAGTATTTTTGTCAAAATCTGGAAAAGTCAGGGTAGTTCATACAACGATCCCGCCAAAAAAAGCGATTTTTGCGCCGACGTCGGAAGAGATAACTTTTTTGGCGAATTATGTATCACGTGAGTGTCATTCCCGCAACTTTTGGTTTCCAGTATTCTCGAGAATAGCATGTGCAGTGCATGAACTAAAGAAAGTACTTGTTCTCGTATAAAACAAAATGGGTTTAATCCTAGTATACGGTATCATGGAGGTTAGAATCAAAGAATATGTATTGTAAAGAAGGAAAACCTCTCTGCAACAGACGTGGCTCCATTCCATCATAGAAGGAAACAGCTGTGCATGTCTGATATATCTGTCGCCAAAGCTCGAAACCGGTGTCGAAGTTCGAAGGTCACGTTATCAAGAGTTCATAAAATGAATATCGTTTAAAATTTCTTTAACCACTTGCGCTAAAAAGACGTGCCACGCACGTCAAGATGCTTTTGTCTCAAACCGCGAGCACCGTGAACACCACGTCGCACGCATTTTTGCGATAAGCATTTACCGCAAAAATGAAAATAACGTGGTGCACACGTCGCCTAACAACGACATTGTTTATTTCTTGAGTTACAGCTCTGGATTGCACTCGCAGATGCGGAGCGGCGTAAATGAGACACTTTACCGCTTAGCGCACGGCACCGCAACTGTGAAGTTTAGTCTTAGCGCAAGTGGTTAAACTCTAAAGGAAAAAAAATATTTTTTGGCGCAAGTAAATTAATTCATGGATTAGTTATTTTCATTGAAAAAAAAAAAAAAAAACTACGAAAATCCGTTTTTAAAATTATTGCGAAAAATCCAAGAAGAAACGTCCTTTGATAAAACGTTTCTTCTTGGATTTTTCGCAATAATTTAAAAACGGATTTTCGTAGTTTTTTTGTCAAAGAGCGTTTCTTCTTAACACGTGTTTCTGAATTTCCTGTACACATCGCGGAGAGGAAAATTCTGGCCGCCAGGTTCCGTCGCCAAGTATGGAACCTTTTCTTCTTTACATAGACGTTCTTTGGTTAGAATAATAATGGGATTTGGCGACATCATGATGCGCAGTAAACGGGTCATTTTGGTCTTGGCAACAATTTTCAAAATCGTGCCAAAGCCTTACCGTATACTAGAATTTTACCGCAAAATCTCTTTTTTTTTTTTTTATCTAGGCTAGCCATGTAACTATATTCGCTAAAATATCGTTGATTATTCTAATTCAATTTTTAAGTAATTATCTTTATTTTTATGTTATTCATATAATTTAATGTTGCTTCTTCCCTCTAAATTTATTTATTATTAGTAAATAATATTTCCAAATTTCAGGAAATTTTCTCTGGCATAATCCTGAAATTAATTATAGCAGTATGATGACATACCATCACGAAATTTAATGCACATATTTTTTCCTTATGTATGCTGCGAAATAAATATAAAATACCTCAATTTATTAAAATAGATTTCTTTCTTTCGTTTAGCTGCAGAATGTCTGCAAAAAAAGCCTTATTTTATTCCAGATTGGGAAGATTTTAATCTCAATCTTCAGTGGAGAAAACAACAACTATTATAATTATATTTGTGTTTTCAAGTGTTAAGGTGCCTTTTAAGAACATACCTCACGCAAATTAAATTTACCTAAAATCTAGCCTAACTTTTTAGCATTGCGTTGTGATTTATAAGGACCGGATTAGCCTCGTGTTGAACTGGTGATGATCATGAGTAATAATTAAATAAAACATACATTTGTTATCCAATGTATATATCTTAAATTTTATTAAGTTTCTTAAGTGGAAAACTAAACAAAATTATCAAACAAAGTATACCAAGAATAATTAAGAATAAATGTCTTCTGGGATTTATTGAATAATTAAGTGAATTTGCTACACAATACAAGTAATACCATAATTAATTTACCTCTTAGCACAGCCAACGTACATTACGCGAATAGACTGGAATTTTCTTGAAACACACCTGGAAAAGTCAGGGAATTTCATTCTCCTGTTTGAGTGGCAACCCTGATATGATTCGTTTTGTATCGTTTAATGATCTTGAAAACTGTTGAATGACTCAAGTTAACTGTTTCAGAAGTTTTTCTTATAGATCTTCCACGTTCAATATGCAAATTAATAACTAATTTTTGAACTTCAGGCAAAGTTTCTTTTTGTTTAGCATTCATGGCTGCACAGAGCTAAAAGCACAAAAATTCCAAAACAAACTGGAGAGAAATACTGCAGACGATTTTATAAATAATTGCCAATTGCTTTTGAGTAAAAATAAAAAACCCCAAAAATATTTTTATTATAGAACGTAGTAGTATCTAATGATGTCCCATCACTTATGCGAGCCATTTTTTGCTCCGTTCTAAACAATTGTATTTTTATTAAATTAATATTTTGAGAAAATGTATGTTATGTAATAATTGTTAGTAAATTTAAGTATGAAACACACCCACAAAATATGTTTACATGTTTTTTTAATTTATTTTATTACAGTTTCCGGTACTTTTCCGTTTTGCCGGCACAAGCGATAAAGTCGCCAATAATGTTACAACCGGTGCCAAATGGAATATTCTCGCTGGTAACCTTTTACGGCTCATTTTCAAAACAAGTCGCAGCTTTTTCTTATCAGATTGATTGTTTCTTTCATTACTGGCATATAATTACATAGAATTTTTATCAGATAGTTCAGTTTTATGTCTAAGACCATTTTCGAAATTTAAGTCAATTAGGATGCAATGACAGAGCTTGCCCGAAGCCAAAAATATAGAAAAGGTAAAGTCAAAGGTTAAATTCATCGATTCTAATGAGAATGCATTAGCGAAGTAAAGCACTGCAGTTTTACATAATTTCTGAGTAAGCTATTCGTACGAACTGAAATATTTCTTGCATTTAAACTTGTGTTCCAAATTAAGATTTAACTTGAAATTAATGTAGATAATTACTGAGAGCATTAGATTTTTGTAGAGTAGTTTACGTGAGATGAGATCACTTGGGGTCACGTGATATGAACCGGCAAATCAGGATGTTGAACCATAGTAAATTCTTAAATTAATGTTCTTTTGCAAATTTATTGGCTTTTTATAAAATTGTAAGCGATATTAATATGTTTATACATTCAAAAAAAGAATTCTTAGACCTAACATTTTTGTAATTTTTTTTATGTGTATACTGTATGTTGTCGCCCCGGCGAAACGGAAAAGTACCCAGTTTCCTTTTGTAAAGCACAAGTGTCCCATCACTTTTGTGAGACACTGTATATGGACATTGTGATAATTCACTTGACCGTTTAGATGGAACGTTGCTTCTTCATGGACTGTGGGTCAGGGATAAATCCATGGTTATTACCATTTTAAGTATTTTGAATTGCTTGTAGTCACTTTTGAGATCCTCTCCCGGAAAAATATTTTGAAGAGTTATGGTATTTCAAAGCAGCTAACAAACTCTAGCTTAGTGATATAAATAAATAAATTTATCCTGTACTTACTCATTCATGACCTCTCGTGAAATCTTACGACTCATCTTTTTGGGAAGATTCGAGATTTTCCAATGTCTTTTTTTCATAAACATTTGCCAATTTCATGTATATATTGAAAGGATAAACAAATGCAAAAATGCAGCATTAAGTCATATCTGCATAAAGTCAGCCATGCCTTTTTTATCCTGGTTAATTTAGTGAGGTGGAGGCTTGCAAGTATTTTCTTTTAAGTGCCATGTGATTGATGTTTATCTTTTATATAAGTGATAAGGAAGAGGCTTCAGCTTAAAACAAAACATCTAGTTATTTACATTTTGTCAATTGTAGTACTGTAAATCAGTAATACCATAGGTTCCAGGTAAAATGTGATTAGTGGTATTACATTTGATTCCTGAAATACTGAAGATTCATGCCATTTCAAGAAAACACTGAATGGTCAATAATTTTATGATAAATAATGCAATAGTATAACATGCTGTCATGAAGTAATTTTATTAATTGTTATTTTCGTGTTGCTTTAAAGAAACCAAATTACAGTGGTACCTCAGTTTACTTTATTAACGTGTTTTAGATCCTTGGATGTAACACCAAATGAAATTTTTTAATAAGAAATAAAGGGAAGACAATTAATTTGTTCGTATAAAATCCTATTGTTATTTTATATTATTTATTTAATACAAAAGCAGTTTTACGTGTTCCAGATAAAAAGCAGTTTTTCAATGTGCTCTAGCACCTGTAAACTTTGTTTAGTAATATTTTTTTTTTTTTTTTTTATCTCTGCAGTGTTCACCGATTTAATAGTGTCATTGTTTTTAATGATTATATACCATTGTGCTCATAGTGGCATCTTGCATATGCATGCTGTCTTCATAATTCTCAATAATTTATTTTCACCTTTGTGGGAATCCTAACTAGTTTATTAATTGCTTTGCTCTTCTCTTTAATTTCTTGGAATTCGTTGTCAACGAGTTTACAAAAATTTTACTTGAAAAAATATGAAATCATTTTAGAGTTATAATATGGGTTGTTTACTGAATAATAGCAACAGGCATGCAGGATTAGTTATATAATTTAAATCATTGTTCAAAACAGCACAACATTACAGATGAAAAAACAAAGCAACAGATCATTTGCTATAGTTATCACATGCATTTTCACTTATTTTTCATTGAAAATTTTGTTTTGTAGTTTGTGCATCATTCTGCAATAAAAAAGTAATAAAAGAGGGACAGGGTCCAGTTCATTGGAAGTGGCTCTTCCTTTCAGTTATTTTTCTAAAAAATTTTCTTACCCCTTTATTTTAAGAATATCCATAGAATTACAACTATGTATTGGTTTATAGTTTTATTTTTGGAGTGCTTTTATTCAGCAATGTGCTATAAATAGTTAAGTTCTTGGGAATAAAAAAATTATGTTCAAATGTCTATATAACTTGAAACTTCTTCACAATTTAGAACAGAAGTGTATGTCATTTTAATAGTGTAACATTCAGCAGTAGATGTCCAAGGTATTAATGTAAAAGTTCCCATTCTGTATGATATTAGGTACTTGACAAAAATGAAATTCTTTTATGGTTTGTATTTTTCTTCTTTAAAAGTTCATATATGTTATTTTATATATATATATTTTATTTAGGTACTGATTTAAATATACCTGCAGCAGCTGTATCTGCTTTGCAGATGTCACAAGGCTTAGTAACACCTCAACAAACAATAACTCCACCTATAGCAACACAGTGTTTTCTTCTTTCTAATATGTTTGATCCAGCTACGTAAGTTTCATTTTGTTTCTCTTGTGTATTGTATTGTACAATTTATTTAAGTATATTTTATGTAACTGTACAGCCGTTCGTGTTTTCTTTTGTTTTTAATTAATAAATTTGCTGTTGCAAAAATTGTTACTTTATTTTTAACTTTCTCTGAGATGAAATTCTTGTTGTTACGATCTGGGCAGCATTAGTTACGCCCTTTAGAAATATATGATATAGATGCTTTTGGAGGGCTGAACTTCTCTAAATGAATCGTATTTTGTAGTACCTTATATCCTGATTATAATTAGTAACTGTTAAAGAGAGGTTATGTAGTGAATAAGTCTGATATAGTATCAGTTTGGTGCAAGATTGGAAATACTGTTTTAAAAATATGAAATGCATGCCTGAGGGGAAAAAAATAAAAATAATAATAAAAAAATCAGTGTCACTTTAACTCAAAGGAGTTGTTTCAGTCTCCTCCCCCAACCCTTGTTTTTGTCTCTCCTCCTTTTTCTCATGTAACTGTTCTGTTTTATGTACATTTCACTTATTTTTGAATTCAAAAGATTTTCCTTGTAAATTCATTTTAAGAGGAAAATAAGCATGGTGTTCATAAGAATGTCTTGTAGTAGTAGGACAAGTAGAAGTGAGATGATTTTAGTAATAATATATATATTTAGAGGGGTCGGAATTATTCTGATTTTTTCATTTCTACGAAAGCTTTATTTGTTTCCTCCCCACCCCCAAGTAGTAAATTGTTAAGAATTAAATAATGTAAATAACAGATTTTTTTCGCAACAATCCTACAAATAGAATTTTCACGAACCTTTCGTTAACTGTTTATGCAGTATGTTAAAATTAACTTTTATCTATTGCAGAATTGAGATGTTGTTAATTGAAGGTTCTGTTATGGATATTTATAGTTTTTAGAATTTCCTGATGTTACTTCTAAATTTTGCTTTTTCCCAATGTTATTATTTTTTCACCCTCGTTTAGTGAAACTAATCCAAACTGGGACGAAGAAATAAGGAATGATGTCATTGAGGAATGTAAAAAACATGGTGGTGCTATGCATGTTTATGTTGATAAAATGTCCCCCCAAGGAAATGTTTATGTGAAATGCCCAACCATTGCTGCTGCAGTGGCCTCAGTGACAGCACTGCACGGTAGGTGGTTTGCAGGTATGTGTTTATTTTACAGTTATAAGTTCATAAGTATATTGTAAGTTACCGATTTTTGTTGTAAATTAAACTTGTGTTTCAGGCTTGAGTTTTTTTTTTCTTTTAAATTTAGGTCCCTTTTTTAGAACTTCTAATTATACAATAAATTCATTTTCAGTATCCCTGAGATATATTTATCACCAAAAGAATTCCATCAATTATAATATTGCTAAATTTCATTTAACTTTTCCTCTAGGCCATGGTTGACAAAAATAGCCCCAGTATGTAAAAAATTAACCTTTATAAGCCCAAGGGAAAAGTAAAGCTTTCCCTATATAAATTGCTGATCAGTAGTTATCTCTACGAATTGGTTTTAGCTTTTCATTTAGATGCGATTGGTATTGTTAAATCTTGGTAAAGGAAGAAATATTTCTGAATAAGGAAGGTAACTGACATAAATCATATTGACAAAACATAACTTTAAATTTAAGAATACTGAATAGCCATTAATTTTTAATGCATAAAGTGTTTTCTCTATCAGTTGCAGTGTTCTTATCACATAGTATTTGCATTAATGAAATATAAAGCTAGTTTATAAAACTTTTAAAAGTACTTTAAACAAAACATTTTTAATAATTTGGCTGGAAATAACCAACCAGATGCATTTGCTTTTCACTCATTGAATATAGTGTTACTCTTATAAAAAGGCAATAAAGGAGTTACAAATTACTGTGGGATAACAACAAATAACTGTAATCGGTAGATGTTACCATATAGCAAAAATTATTACACTTTTTGTTAACTTGGTCGCAAGACCATTGATTATAGTTAATGTTAAAATATTTCTGATTACTACCCTTTGCATTTTTAATGTAGAAAATAAAAGAGTTTTACAAAAGAGCAACTTCTAATCTGTCTGTTGTTTCTTAAGGAAGTAATTAAACGAAAAGACTTTGCATTGATCACAGGTCCTCAAAATTAGATGTAATTTGCTATAGGAATAATTAGGCTCTCCATTCTGAGATTCATAAGATTTTGTCTTGTATATTTTCCTCTGTGTGAGATAAATTTTTGACAGTTCAGAAAAAGTTGATGATAATATATGAAATTATAAATACATTCAACAACTTTTTAATAACTGTTCATAATCGGTATAAATTATCCTGAAGAAAAATAACTTAAAATTTTGTATTTTATCACAAAACTTTTATTTTTTAATAAGTCTCGTGCCTCAAAGAATCATTGTGGGAAATAGAAGTAAATATCCGTGTTAAGGTAGTTTAAAATTATATAATTAGGCAGTATAATCTTTAAAGTTACTAAAGCTATTTGAATTTTTTATAGTCAATACTTTTATTTGCTTTTTTTCAATGAATGTAAGTGTAATTTAATGCTCTGTTAGTAATGAAATGTTATTGAATACTTAATATCTAGTCTTTCATTTCCATTAATGCTGTAGCACATGTGTGTGCTAAGTTTCATCTTTGCTTTTAATTTATATATGTTGTAATTTTAATTTGTACAGTTCAAAAAGATCAAATCAATGTATTTCGTGTTAAAAAATTTTATTTTTTCTGCAAAAAAATTAATATTTTAGAATTATTACATCAAATATAATTTAATAGAATTTCAGCTTCCGTTCCCGTAAACTTTAAAATTTCATAGAAACTTTTGAAAAAATTTTATAGAGAAATTTATTTCTGAAAGATCTGGTTCTCTCTTAACGTGTATGTGAATATATGAATTAATTTGCCTACTAACATATATGAATAGGAAATGAAAATTTTAATCTCATTCATCATTAAGTTTTGTGTGTTAATTGTTTGGAATGTAAAAATTTTATATATATATGCTAATATGTCTTTTTAGGACGAGTTATCACTGCAGCGTACGTACCTGTTGTCAATTACCACAGTCTGTTTCCTGATTCCATTGTTGCTCCTATTTTAGTATGATGAAAAAGAAGCCATTAAGTATTTTTCTACGACGTTCAAAAAATATGTGAACATTTTTAGTCGCACTGTTCTCAAACAGTTCTGTACAGAATAATAGCTGGCCTTGGAAAATGGAGATGGATAGCATCTGTAAATCTTCACTTGTATATAAACGTTGTCATCCATTTTTCAATGTTGTAATTTTGTGTTCAGATGACTTATGGACCATTTTTTGTGCTACTCACTTCTAAGACACTGTAATTAAATTTGTGTGAATACTATGCTTAAAATAAATACATTTGATATTTATTGTCCTCAAGTTTATTATTGACTTCGAGTTCTTAACCAAAATTGAATTAAAAATAAATATGGAGATATTTTCTCATATTGGTTTTGTTGTAGTATTCTTTAAAAGGGGGGAGGAAAACATTTTTATATAATTCTGGGAAAGTCATAAGAATGCAATTTTGTTTCGTTATGTTGTTTTTGTTAGAATGCAGTTTTGTTTCAAGAAAAAATTTCTCAATTCCTCCCTTAAAGAATATAACATATAATTAAATTTTTTATTATATGTTATATTTCTCTCTCTTTTTTGTAGAATTTGCTTTAGTTTTGAAATAAAGTAATTGCTGTGCATTTTGCTTCTATCTGGTTGTAACAAAAGTTTTATACCAAAAAACATTAAATAAACATGAAAGCAGTACCCTTAGAACCAATAATTGCCAACCAAATCTATGATTTTTTTTTTTTTTTTTTTTTTTTTTTTTTGGTAATTTTTCAAAGCCTTTGGTCCAGAAACTTGGTGGCCGCAAGTCCAAAAACAGATCAACCTCTTTTTAGACGTTCTATGCGGAATGGAAGATAGCACCAGCAAAATGTAGCTGCAGATGTGGAAAAGGGTAGAAATCTGAAGGAGCAATGTTGGGGCTATATGGTGGATGTAGCAAAATATCCCATTAGAGTCCAATCGGTGAATGCAGACACATGTGGTTTTGCATTATTTTGCACCGGTGTTCATTTTGACGTTTTTTTCTTACAATGACTAACATTTCCCTGTACACCTTACTGTCAAGGGTTTTGCCTATTTCCAGATACTTTGTAGTTATAATAACACTACAATCCCATCATATACAAAGTGTGATCGTTTTGGTAGTCACTTAACAACGGACTCATGGGCACAGACCAACCCCCTTTTCCGCCTGTTTTGTTGAAGTAAATCCACTTTTCATCACAGAATTTTGTCTTTGTGTTGATATCCGAGCAGATTATTCCAGGACGGAACATGTCTGCCTTTATATGCTTGAGTCAGCTTCATCGTCAGTTGGCCGGCCCAAGAACTCTGCTTCTTGGATGTCACGGTCCTTGTTTTTGAACTTTTTGTACTAAACTTTCACAGTGTCATAGGAAACATTAGTACCTAAAGCTGTACACAAGATTTGGTGGCATTCAGTAGGTGACATTTTGGAATAGAACTGGAAGTAAATGTGGTTCTAATCTGGAATCTGGTAGCAGACACCTTCTCCTTATTAATAATGATTTTTTTTTTTTTTTTTACTGCTCTAAATGCCAAAAATCATTTGAAAAATATGATTAAACATGCCAGTGTGAACTTTTTATGCAGACGATATTTGTGGTGGCGGGAAACTTTCATTAAAACCCAATACATTCATCTCTAAGCTACTCTAGAAAAGGTTTGTAATTTATGCCAATTTAGTGTACTAATAGCTTAAGAAAGCCTTAAATACTCTATTAGTTGGCATCCTAAAGTAGTCATGAGAAACTGGAGGGAGGAAATCTTGTTAACTGATCTAATGATAGCACACTTCTCTGAGTCACCTTTTTATTGTATTCATGGTTTACATCTGAAATCACTAAGTTTAGTGTAACTGTTCATCTCAGCATTTATCATTTTGCTTCTTTATCTGATTTTCCGAAATTAAAGAATTGTCAGCAGCCAGTTATTCAAAAGTATCAAAGTTTTTAATATGAGAAATTGAAAGACTCATTGAATCTCTTTGAAAGATTATATGAGTTGAGTAATAAAAGGAAAGTTTAAAATTTTTAATCTTATAGAAAGAAACGAATACTAGCACGATTTTATTGCCATTTGAAATCTGTGCTAGTATTCAAAGCCAGCTAAATTAAAGAAAAAGAGATTTATATTTGCCTAATTATGCATTATTATTTGCTATTAAGTTAGAAATTGGTTTAACATATTAATAATTTTTACCCTGCAGTAGAAAACTTAAGACTCGATTGTCTTAAACATTACAAAAAATATATTTACTTAAAATCGTAAAAACAACCTTGTATTTAGCGTAAGTATAATGAAACACTCAATCGATTTTGAGGGCAGCTAAAGGTCCCTCCTCATCAGGAGAAAGAAATACCTAGAAAGAAGACAAATAAAGGGGAAGGAGTCTCAGAAACACGTGGTTATAACCGGAATTTTAATCAGAGTTACACTGGCCGCCTACTTTTACTGAGCCAGGCTATCTGATCAAACATGTAACATAAATTAGCAAAGTTAAAAATAGGGAGCGTGGGGCTACTGCACCTTCACGCTCAAAATCTGAACTTAGAATAATGGAAAGCAACCACTGAACGGATTTTTATATCCTCTGGTAGTACCAAACGTGAGGAGGTAACGCCATCTATCGACAAAAATAGTATGAACTGAATTGAGATAGTAGAATTTTAAAGGCATTAGGAAGGACTGGATTGGACTTAAAATCATTAACTAAACATGCTAAATCTTTGTGAATATGAAAATCCAATTCACCTATGGAAGAAGCCTTTTGGATAATTTTTGCAGACCCAAAGTCAAAATTATGGTTAAATGTTAAATGTCACTTTTTTGGCGAATCTTGTATTGCACGAGCGTCCTTCAGAGATCTGGAGTAGAGCCAATTTTTGAAGTGCCAATCAGGTTGTCTTAGAAAGGCAAAACAAGTTTCGGGCATCTTTTTTTTGTGTGTGTGTGTGTTGTCTATGTTTGTTTCCAGTAGCCTCTAGAATCCAGAGATTTGCATGTGCAGTGCATGTTGAACAAAAGTAAATCCCCTCCCCCATTCTCATATAAAACAAAATCTTATAAACCTTTTCTTCTTTCTTTAATGCCTTATTTTTTCATTTTGCAGAAAAATAATAATAATCTGTCATCTAGGCTAACTATTTAATATATTTATATTCGACAAAACACTGTCGATTTTTGCAAATTCAGTTTTTAATTTTTAAATAAATAATTTTATATTAATGTTATTTGTATCATTTAATGTGTCTTCTTCCTTTTAAATTTCTTTACTATTAGTTAATAATACTTTTGAATTTGAGGCAATTTCCTCTGTCTGTGAAATTAATTCTAGCAGTCATATGACCATGAAATTTAGTGCACATATTTTTTACGTATATATGCTGCTAAATAAATAATGACCATGAAATTTAGTGCAATATTTTTTACGTATATATGCTGCTAAATAAATATAAAATACTTGAATTTATTTTAAACTATCATTAAATAGATTTCTTTCTTTCTTTAGCTGCAAAATTTCTGAAGAAAAGACATTTCTAAATCCCTATTGGGCAGATTTTAATCTCAGCCCTCGGTGGAGAAAACAATTCCTATTATAGTTATAAAAGTAACACTTTGGGGATTATATATAAAGTCATATGTAATTGGCAAATTTTTGTGTTTTCAAGTGGTACCATGATTAATTTACCCTCAGCACAGCCAATGCATACTATGCAGATAGCCTGGAATTTCCTTGAAACACACCTGGTAAAGTTGGAAATTCATTCTCCTGTTTGATTGGCAACCCTGACATATAATCTCCCTGTGCACTACTTGTGTACAACATGGGGCTTATGAATGTAAGTTAACTAAAACATTAAATATTGCATGCATAAATAAAAGGAACAAAACAAAGTCCAGATGACTTTGCAAAAACAGATAAGCTCACTGGCTATATCATGCCAAGCTTTAAATATTTGCATAAATTATTTGATTTTAAATTGAAACGAAACAGGTAACTTGCAAATTTACCATGACCAGATAAAAACTGAGATACATTAAAATTAGTAGAGAGAGAAGACTTAAAATGCAGTCTATGCTAAATAGAAAGAAAGAATATTTTGGTGCCTTCAGCGACAAGATGAAATATATTTCAACTAGCTAAAGTGTTCTTATAATGAAAGGACTTCTAAAACAACCTGAGGTCTTTTCCATTGTGTGGGAAATACTCCTAATGATAAACAAAGGTTGAAAAGTCTGTGCAAAAGATAATTTCGTTGGAAAGAGGATCTAGCCCAGGTCTTTTGTTCTTGAGACTTTTAATAACACTGTTAACTTCTGAAGTAGAGAAATGACAGTCTAAAAATGGAATATATAGCCCCTCTGACTCAGTAGGTATAGCTCTATGAGAATAAGTATCATCAAGTGCATTATCTCTCGGGAAAATTCTTTGTCATAAATTGCAATAATTGAGTATGCATGTTTGAATGACACTAACTTTTAAAATTCATACACATGAAGTCACCTTCACAGTTTCTCATAAATTTAAATGCATTTTGCAAAAGAATCTTTCACATATTTTGAATGCAAATGGAATCCCTCAGGGATCCATATAAATAAAAATGACAACTCTGAACAGTGGATCACTTGGCTGAAGCATCGATGAAGAACTGGTTTGCAGGACACCTTGAGCACTGATTTTTCGAACACGCATTGCAGTCTTGGTTGATACCCAGGACCTTGCCTGTCTGAGGGTCGAAGGAGCTTTCTCCTACTTAGTCATATTCAACTTAAAGCTCCGTCTACCTAAGGTTTCGTATCCCCTTGGCCAAGAAGCATACCACTTAAGAGGGTGGGAGAGACGATGCTCAAAAAGAGGGCCTTAACTTCAGAATAATAGAAATGGATTTATATAAAACTTGCAAACTAAATATACAGATATGATTATAAAAATAAAGAGGAAGGTATTGGATGGATACCTGATATGCATTGTCTCTCATGCTCGGGCTTGCGGTATGTAAGATGGCTTGATGAAAAGGTACATGCAATTTTTTTGTGTATAACACGGGCATAAAATAAACTTATATGATGAGACCGGGAAATATATACTAGGCAACTCAACGTAGGTAAAAGACCACTTTGATTTCAATATTTTTCTGTTCTTCCATGGTGTGCAGCATAATGAAGAAAGGCAAGTTTCCCTTCTCGATTTTCACCAATGTTTTTGCCAGAAGAATCTTACCATTTGTAATGGTCCTTCTGCAGGTTCACCTACGGAAACCTTATTATAACTTTTACTTCCTCTAAATGATCAAGTTTGGTCATCTTTCCAACGCACCGACGTGACCCAAAAGCCCTCACTAAATCATTCAATCGGCAATTAGCGATGGGCAGGGACATAATCAACACAAGCTTATGACTCATGCATACTTAAAATTCTTTGTTCAAAGGGAACAATTACAAGCTCCTATTTCCAGCATGAAGGAGGTTTAACGGGTTACCCAGTCCTGTCGGACAGGGAAAGCACACTCTGATTCTTGCAGCCCCAGACATGTAAGGGCATCACAGACCTGTTATTGCTGTCTCGTGCAACTAAATGCCGCTCAATAGAAGAGTCGCTATGGTATCTTTCGGCAGGAAGAAATTTAATTTTCTTTGTATAAAAATTATTTATTAATGTTTGCATGGTGTATGTGTTTAGATAGAGGTGACTAAACTGTGGCTCGAGAAGCAAGTGCAAAAGAATTGAGACTCCATCCCAATGATACATTTTACTTTTGCCATTGGAATTCAAGCCTTTCTTTTCGACAGAAACAGAGGGGTCATTTGATGCTTCAAGCTGGAACGAAATGCATTTTTAGTGGAGTGGTAGTTCCAGATTTTCTTTCAACTTGTGCACAAAGTGATCATCTCATTTTGATATATTGTTGATGTTTGTACATTTTGGGGGAGGGGATATGTCTATATATTAAAAAAATCCAAGTTTAAATTATGTTTTAATGCATTTTTGCTATTGGTCATCATTAATGTTAGGTGATGGAGGCTCACCAAGTAAATTGCTAATTCGTTTAAAATGTTTCTATATATACAGATTTTCGTCTGTGTTTAATAAATTTTTCTATATATTACACGGGTCCGTGACACTTAACCGACACCAGTTGGCCGACACAGACACTTAGCTGACAGGTCATGTAGCCGACACGGACAGTTAGCTGTCAGGACATTTGGACAACACAGAGTTAACTGTCAAGACAGTTAGTCAACAGGATACTAAGCCGACAGTGACTTTTAACTGGCACGTACCCAATAATCATTTAAACATACTATCAAAAAGCACTTCATTTAATCAACTGGTTTCTTTTGAACACTTTTAGCTTATTAATGTTTTTTCTTGTTTACTGAATGATATTAATTTTCCTTGTCTCACTCTTCCAGATGCTTTCGATTTTCTAATACCTTTATGTTTCGTTACTACTTAATGCCTTCATGTTGCATTCTTTCCCTTACAAAATCGTTTCACTCCTCCCACTATTGAAATTTCCTTTCCTTGTCATGAAAAATCTAAATAATGCAATAAAAATTGTTATTCTTGAATTATTCTTTTTATAGAAACATATGTTGGTGAAGGGTTAGTTTAGCTAATATATTTTATTTTGTTATTAAAAATAATTAAGAAAAGTGAATTTTTAAGACAAGCAAAGGTATAAATTATGAGCTGTTCATGCCACCGTTCTTGAGATAAAAAATTCTGTAACATTTTATTGGTCACACACGTACCTGCTCCAATTTCCCGGCTGGGAACTAGCTGATATTTGACAGTCTGATTGTCCTTAGGGGATTAGATCAATATAGCTTATTAAAGCCCAACTGGGCCAATATGCATAAGCAATTAGCATTTAAACCTTGACCACGCATCTCTTAAAATACTTAGGTTAATGTTTATAGCACTAAACTGGTACATAATGTTTAATTTAGAAGTAAAATACTCTTTAAGGTTTTGTTTTATTCATAACTGAATACATTTCTGCAAATCTACATTTTCCACTCTTCATATATCGAAAACGTTTGTAAGGATTATGTTAATTTTATTAACAGCTAAATTTTGAGTTAAAGTTCCTTTCTTGTCGACTCTTAACTTCAACTTACTACTTCTGGCGAGAACATAGTTTTAGAATCATGTCTGAATCAGTGCCTCCTAGATTATAAAGCCAATGGACAGGTTGTAGAAACAAGTGTGACATCAAAGTTAGTAGGCCCACGTGATGTTCTCGAGGTTTGGATTTTCAATTGGGAAGCCATTGCTTTGCGGTGTACATAGACTGGAATGTTAGCACGTGCTGTTGGGGAGAAGAAATACTTGGTAAGTTCGTATTTATTGAAATGTAACTTTATATTTTGTTCATTGAAATAAACGCTTGCTATTACTAATGTTGAATTAAATTAAGTATTAATTGCTTAATTATTAGTAACACACGTATACTTATTATGTTTATCTCCGTATTGATTAGCCATTATTATTATTATTAATCTTATTTCTGAATTTACTTAATATATTTTGTTTAAGTGCATCACCGAAGTTTTAATTTTACGTGTGCAGTATCTAATGTTACGTATTTTCTTTTATAAAAGTTTTTTTTATTATTTCATTACTGTTTTACGAATTTTTAACCTAATCATTTATACAAAGCTTAACAGTTTTTAAAAATGTAATTGAAAGTAAACCTATACAATAAATCTAGTTAAATTAATAATTACGTATATCAGTTAACAAACGTATGTACGCTAATATGTGAGTGTGTAGAATAAATATAATAGCTAATATGTGAGTGCATTGTATAATGAGTGTAAGTATAAGTGAGAATGGCAAACTTTTAAAGTTATGTGATCAAAGCGTTCAGTATTTGAAGAACAGTCTAGTAAAAACGTTTGTTTTATTGTGAGTTTAATTATGTATTAACTTATCACTATTGAAAGATGTATTTTATGTGGTTTCTAAATTTATACTGTGTATTTGCATACAATGTATTTAAATATTAAAGCAGTAAATTCATCTTAACATTCCATAAATAGTGTTTAGTTTACCAAACAAAGTCTTTCTTCAGATTTCACGTATATATTTTACTGTTCAATATTCTAAATATTCTAAACATGATTCGCCTGAAGTTTGATATTATTTTCATTTGACTGTTTCAGCATGTTTTAAATATCAAAATTATCATCATTGATGCAAGTAATAATTTCAGTATAATAATAGATATCTTAATAGAAGCTTAGGTGTTCTTCAGATACGAATTTCTTGAAGTCTCATTTATTCAAATGTTTGAATGACATTTGAAATTCTCCACCGTTGGTTTATGGTGTATCGAATTTCAATGTATAATTATGCAAATTTAAATTGTTATAACATTTAGTATTTATATAACTGATTTTTGTACTGTTTTTACAGAAAATATGCCATTTAAATGCTGTGTAACTGGTTGTCGGGGAAATTATAAAGGTACTGAAAAGGTGCATACATTTTCCTTTCCCAAAAATGATGCTCTTAGAGAGAGGTGGCTAAGAAATATACCTAGGAAGGACTTCTCAGCAACTCCATATTCTCGGGTAGGTGTAATCCTAATTAATTTATTAAGATTCAATAAATTGTTGGTAGAATATTCTTAGTCTGCTATGGAAACTTTCTGCAAGCTATAATTTTTACCTCCCGCCAACATGTATAAATAGGTTTCAGTGTATAGTTTTCTATTTGATGAATCAACAAATTACATTTAATTTACAAACAATCAAGGGCTAATGATACTTCGAAGCTCGTTGCTGTATAAGCCATAGAATAGGCAGGAGGTCGTATGCTGTCATGATCAGATTTTTTATATGTAGTGTTAACTGATCTATTTGATGAATCAACAAATGCAAATTTAAATTGTTATAACATTTAGTATTTATATAACTGATTTTTGTACTGTTTTTACAGAAAATATGCCATTTAAATGCTGTGTAACTGGTTGTCGGGGAAATTATAAAGGTACTGAAAAGGTGCATACATTTTCCTTTCCCAAAAATGATGCTCTTAGAGAGAGGTGGCTAAGAAATATACCTAGGAAGGACTTCTCAGCAACTCCATATTCTCGGGTAGGTGTAATCCTAATTAATTTATTAAGATTCAATAAATTGTTGGTAGAATATTCTTAGTCTGCTATGGAAACTTTCTGCAAGCTATAATTTTTACCTCCCGCCAACATGTATAAATAGGTTTCAGTGTATAGTTTTCTATTTGATGAATCAACAAATTACATTTAATTTACAAACAATCAAGGGCTAATGATACTTCGAAGCTCGTTGCTGTATAAGCCATAGAATAGGCAGGAGGTCGTATGCTGTCATGATCAGATTTTTTATATGTAGTGTTAACTGATCCTTAAATATTTGAAAAAAAATTTTAATTTGCATATATGCATTTAAAATTTAACCTGCCCAAAGCATTGCCAAAGCTTGAATGTTTTTATTTATAAGGAAAGTGATTCAATCTTGCTTTACAGTTGGTTGTTTTAAGAAGTTAGTTACATGATGTCTTCCTTTTACTTAATAGGTGTGCCATAAACATTTTCAACCTGATGACCTCATCTGGGAAACATCAGCTTTCGATGAAAAAAATGGGAAAATCATTAAAGCTTCACTGCAGAGACCAAAACTAAAAGAAGGTGCTTTTCCTAGCATATTTGATGGCTGTCCATCGTATTTATCTTCACAAGCTGGTAGTTCGAGAAAAAGTCCGAATGAGAAAAAAATGGAACGAGAAGCAAACCTCATGATGAAAGCTATTGCTCATAGTAAATTATCAGCTGCTGAGTATTATAAATCGAGGACATTTTCAGACTTTAATGAACTTTTAACCTGTTGTATGCAATATAAATTTTCTACATTTTGGAACGTTGTGCACAAAGACAATATCTTGATGTTTTTGAATTTAAAATGCACTGATGGATGTGTAAAATTGCTTTATGCAGTCCACATTACTGCAGATCTTTTATTATCTGTATCATTTCAAAATAAGTTATTGACTCATATCAGTAGTAAGTATAATGAGTTACCTATAAAAGTAAGTAATATTAATGAAATTCATGAAATACTTGATCATATTGAAATGTTAGAAACTAAAGACTTAATGAATTTGATTGAAATTATAATCAACCTGATGAAATCTTTAAGTTTCACAAATGAAGGTGATAAAATTTTATTTGAGTTCATGATTGAACAACTTTCTCTTGTAAAATGTAAGCCCCAAAATCGTCAATATTCATCCAATACCTTAATTTTAGCTTCTATGTTTTATTTGTTATCGCCCCAAGCATATAAATTTGTCCGACAATCTGGTAATTTAATTTTGCCTCATCCAAGTACTATACATAAAATAAGTTCTAAATTAAATGTAAATCCCCAAAAGGAAACAGATGATATGTTGTTTTTTGGCATATGCTAAGCAAAAAGCTTGCTATCTGAAAGAGCATGAATTATATGTTTCATTAATGATGGATGAAATTCACATCAGACCTTTTCTTGACTACAAAAGTGGAGATATTGTTGGAATTGGCCAGGAAGTTGATAACTTAGCTTCTAGTGCACATGTATTTATGATACAGAGTATTTTGTGCTGCTTTAAAGATGTTGTCCATATATTACCATCGAAGAAAATGACAGCTGAAGTTTTGTTCACTGTTTTGAAAAAAATAATTTTTGGTCTTGAAGCAATAGGTTTCAAAGTAATTGTTGTTGTTAGTGACAATAATTCCATTAATAGAAGATGTATATCTCTGTTTAATAATCCATTATCAAATTTTGTATTTCCTCATCCTGTTGATGCAACTCGTCCATTGTTTTATGCAGTTGATTCTGTTCATATTATTAAAAGTGTTCGTAACAACTGGTTAAAACAGAAAAACCCTGAACAAGCTATGTATTTTCCAAATTTTGACTTGTCTTCAAATAATGTATGTACCTCTTCATTTCTTACTTTAAAAAATATGTATGAAGCTGAAAGTGGTAATTTGTTAAAATATGGATATACAATATCTCGTAAAGCTCTGTGGCCTACAAATTTAGAACGTCAAAGTGTGAAACTGGCTTTACAAATTTTCAACGATCAAACATCACAAGGCCTGAAAGAATTAGGAGTAAAGCATAATTTGTTAAATTTTCACGAAACATCTGCATATATTAAAATATTTTCGTCGTGGTTTTCAATAATGAATGTTAAAACACCAAACAAGGGGGTACATTCTTGTGATGACTTCTGTAAACCATTAGTATGGAATGAATCAGACAAGAAGTTTGTATTTTTAAATAATTTTCTTGATTGGTTGATGAAATGGAAAGAAATGAAGAGTGATACGGGTAGGTTGACAAAAGAGACACTTTCTGCTCTTATATTAACAACAACGTGTATGATAGAAATGTGTAGGTATTGTCTAGGTGAACTCAACATGTCGTATTTTTTGCCCGGTAAAATTCAGACAGATGAATTGGAACATCGTTTTAGTTTATATCGCAGGATGGTTGGAACAAATTATCATATATCACTTTGACAGGTTTTTGAAGTAGAAAACAAACTACGTGCATGTTCTGTATTAAATCTAACTATGATATCGAAAAGTAAAGGGACAATTGTTATCGATGACTTTTCTAACTCTTTTGATTTGATTAATGATAGTTCCCATGAATCTATTGTAAAATATTTTCATAATTTCAAGCATATTAATGTCACAGATAATGATCTTGAAACTATGGTTGATAAATTACCTTTAATTGCATACTTGGCTGGATATTGTTGCCACTCAGTTATGAATAGGCTAAAATGTGATGACTGTGGAGGTAATTTAGTTATTGAAAAACCACTAATAATTCCTCCCAATTTCAAACATATTCATAATTGTGATAGAGGTGGGTTAAAGTACCCATCTGCTGATGTCATTAATGTAATACTGCATAATTTTATTGTCATACAGAAGCTCATAAGCCCTGAATATGAAAATAGTTTCCTCCAAGTATGTAACCAACGTAATTTAATATCCACTATGACATTAGAAATTCTTATGTGTAAGGAAATTAAAATTATTTCCTGTAAAAACCATTTGTCACGTAAAATTATGCAACTGCTTATATACTCATGCACAAATACTCTTTTAAACAATTATTGTAAATTCAAAAATGATAGCTTTTCTAAATATTCAGATAAAAGAAAACTAAAAACACTTGCTATGTAAGCATAACAAACAAAGAATATATTAGAAATGTACAAATATAATTTTTTGGCCTGAAAATAATTTTAGTGCATTTCACTTTTTTAATTTTAATTGCTCTCTAAACATGCATTAGTAAATATATGTGTAATTTTATTATTTTTGTAATGTAATTTCTTGTTTCTGTATTAAAATATTAAAAATTATGGAATTGTATTTAAATATGTTATATAAATAAATAATTTTAAAGACTTCATTTGTTGTACTGTATTATTTTATATAGGTAACAGCAATAGTTGTCCATTACATACCAGCAATTAATTTAGATTTATGTTAATGTTTTTCACATCAAAATATTTTTTCATTTAAAATATAAACTGTATGCTTGGATGTTACTTTTAAGTAATCTTTGTATATTATTATATATATGTGATATATTAGAAGTTTGTACGATGAGAAAACTTAGTAGGTACTATGTGTATATATTTACATGCATGATATTTTAATCACAGGGTTAGAAATATGGATGCGTAAACCCAGAAATTCGGAAATATAATTGAATAATTTGGAAAGATCTTGAATTTGGGAGAACAGATGAACTTGGGGAGGGGGGAGAAAATAAAATTTAGGATAGTCAATTTTAAGGTCGCCAATTATTTCTTAACATAGCCATCATATTTTATTATATCTTACATATGTAATTATGTGTTTGTAGATGCATCTGAAGAAGCTGTTGGAAGCACCAGGATGGGAACCTACATCCAAATTGGTTTTCATTCTAGAAAATTAAGGTCTTATGAGCAAAATTATGCAATTACTGAATTAGAATGTTTTGTATTGGTGATGCAGATAAATTTTATTAATACTTACTCAGTAATTATTTTACTGTACACACTGATCACGCGGCTTTAGTTTGGCTTAAGAACATTAAAGATCTTACAGGTAGGTTATTTAGATGGTCTTTAAAATTATCTATGCATGATTTTGATATAAAATATGAAAATAGTTCTACTAATATTGAAGCTGATATGTTAACTAGAAATCCTATTTGTCAACATTTAAGTTTGGAAGTTAATTTATTCTCATTAGAAGAAATTAAAGAGCATCAAAATTTAGATAATGTATATAATCCTAAGTATAAAGAAATTAATAATGTGTTAACTATTAAAAAGCAAGGATTATACAAAATCATAATAGCAATCTCTCTTTGTACTAAATTACTTTAAAAGGCTCATATTAATCTTGTCAATATTATTGGTCAGGAATTGTCTGTCCAAGATGCTAAAATTTTTTGTAAACATTGCGAAGTATGTCAGTTTAATAAGAAAAGTAAACAAAAGAGATTTGGTTTAATGTGAACCTTTTGAATTATTATCTATTGATACTGTTGGTGGTTTAAACTATTATAATTATATTAAAATGTATATTCACTTAATTATTGATCATGCTACTCATTAAATATGGATTTTTTGCTTCTAAAAGTGTAACTACAGATAGTTACTGTCACATTCTTGCCACTAGGTGGCGGGCATCTCTTCCTTTACTTTTGCTGTAATTAAGTTCCGAGAAGCAGTCGAGATTGGAACCGCTTTGAGGAGCGTAAAGACTCAGAGTTAAAAATGTACTGTCTTAAAATAATTATCACTTACCTTGTAAATAGTGTATATTAGCGTTTTCATTGAATAAATAATTAAAAGACAAGATGGCCTGCTAATTGTAATAGAAACTCTTACTGGAAAACGTGATTATTAGAAGCCTGGCGTCGAGAACACTGAAGATGCAGCAGGTAAGGAATTTTACATTAATTTTATTGTAAATAGAAGAACCTGATGCAACATTTTTATGGCACCCGAACAGGGACGCCAGGTTTTTTGAAAAGTTCTAATAAAGTGAATTCAAAAGCTGAATATTAAAATTGAAGATTTTAATACTTGTTCTTGAAGTATTCAGCAAAAGAATAATTTTGTTTTCTAAGTAAGAGTTAAATATTTGTTTTTCATGAGACGTATATTTTTTGTGTAAATGTTTGAATCTAAGAAAGATAATGGCTGAAGTAGATAAATTAAAAAAAGAAAAGAAGTATCTTAAGAACTGCCGTTACAAAACTATTTAAGAAAATCGAAAGTGAATTAAATAAATCTGAAGGTAGTATTAATGAGCTCGAAGAATTGTTAGAACAGCTTAATGCTAAAACCGAAACGCTATCTAATGCCGATGTGGAAGTTGAACCAATTCTGAGTGTAAATGAATTCGAAATTACAGAACAATATCGCGAGAAGATAACGTTATGGAAATTCAGGCTTAAGAAACGGATTAAGGAACTTAATCATGACTTAAATGCACCGAACACACAGCAAAATATAAAAGATACACCTAATGTTAAATTACCAAAACTTTCGATTCCCGTATTTTATGGGAACAGTAGTCAATGGCTTACTTTTTGGAATAGTTTTGAGTCCTCAATACATAATAACGAATCATTGAACAAAGTAGACAAATTTAATTACCTGAAAGCATATTTAGGAGGAACAGCTGCTAGCTGCGTTCAAAGACTTCCGTTATCGCCAAAGCATTATGATTCAGCAATTCAAATATTACACGACCGTTTTGGAAGGAGAGACATTCTTATTAATGCGCACATGAATAATTTGCTGAATATAGAATCATTAAAAAATGCAAATGACATAAAAACATTTCGTAACTTGTATGATAAAGTACAAACGCAGATTAGATGTCTCGAAGTGTTAGATGTTGTATCGGAATCTTACAGCGCTTTGCTGTGTCCGATGATTTTGAAGTTATTGCCTTCAGAATTAACATTTGAATTTCATAGAACACAAAATGTTGGCACCGATTATAACATAAAAGATTTAATGTCATTTTTACACGCAGAACTTTCATCCCGTGAACGCACAAGGTCAACGGTTTCGCAACAGCAAAAAGTATCCGATCGGCGACAGTCTTCTTCCCCCCCTGCAACGAAAAGCGCATATGGTCTCTCAAATAGACATAATAAACCAAAGATTCCAACCGCTACAGATTTGTTTAAAAAATCCGAATGCAGAGAGGAAAATATGAACTGCGTCTTCTGTAATCAATTTCACAAGACTTATGACTGTAGTTTCGTTTCCGGCTTCTCATTACAAGAAAAAAGGGACATTTTAAAAAGAAAATGTGCTTGCTATAAATGCCTAAAATTACACCATTTGGCTCAAAACTGCAGAACAAAAATATATTGTTCTATTTGTAAAAAACAACATGCAACTATTATGTGTAATAAACAAAATCCTTCTGTCGAGGTTTCGGAAATTAAAAAAGACGAACAGATAGAAAATAAAGTACTTTCAAATCAAGCAGGATATTTGCAAACGGATATTTGCAGAAGTATATTTGCAAACTTTAATTGTTCGCATATATGGAAGAGGGAATAACCAATTTGTTCGAGCGATAATTGACACCGGAAGTCAAAACTCATACATAAGCAGTTATGCAGCAGAAAGGTTACAATTAAGAAGCTTAGGTGAACAAAGTGTAACCCACGGACTTTTCGGTGGCATAGAAGTTTCGGAAAAACATAAACGTTATAGAATAAAATTGGGTAGCGTAGATAAACGGTATAATTGCGAAATCAATGTATTGGATGAAAGAAAAATATGTTCTTCGGTCCCTAAAATCAAAAATATACACTGGATTGGGGAACTTAGAAGAAGAGGAATTTACGTCAGTGATGTTTTTGAAAATGGAAATTGCAGATTATTCCAGGAGAACACCCAAGATATTCATTTGTTGTTAGGGGCAGATGTTGCTGCAAATTTATTTACAGGTAAAATCGAAGTTCTTCCTTGGGGAAGATTAGTTGCTGTAAGTACAAGACTTGGGTGGACAGTCATGGGGAAAGCGAACACTGACAATTATAAAATAGAAAATTCCTTTTCCACGCTTTCGTTATCTTTACATATTTCTGATGCCACGTTGTCAGAACTGTGGAGGCTTGATGTTATCGGAATAACAGATCCAGTTACAAAAAAGGCTAGAGAGGAAAGGGATTTGCAAGCAAAATTGCAATTCGAAAATTCTGTATCTCTAAACGAAGAAGGGCGTTATGAAGTCGCACTTCCGTGGGCGGAGAATCATGTACCACCCTCCACCCACAAGGATTTAGCGTTGAAACGTCTACAATCTACCACCCAGAAACTTTTATCTCAAAATTTATTTTCTTCATACAATGCAGTTTTTAATGACTGGTGTAACTTAGGAGTGATCGAAGAAGTTAAAGAAAATATTGCGGTTGACTTTGGACATTATTTACCGCATAGACCGGTGATCAAAAAAAATAGCTCAACACCAATTCGACCGGTGTTTGATGCGTCTGCGAGGAAACAATCGTCTCCTTCTCTAAATCAGTGTTTGGAGTGTGGACCAAATTTGATAGAACTAATTCCATCTCTTTTGTTGAGATTTCGGGAAGGCAAGTTTGCTGCTATAGCAGACATTGAAAAGGCTTTCTTACAGATCAGTGTAAGGCCTCAAGATAGAGACTGGCTTCGGTTTTTCTGGTGGAATGATGTGGAAGAAAGGAAAACGAAAATATTTCGTCATACTAGGGTAGTATTTGGGGTTAAGAGTAGTCCTTTCCTTTTGGCAGCTGTTATAGAATTCCATCTACAAAAGTACATGAAAAATTCTTCATATGATACGGAGATAATAGCTAAACTCTTGCGTAGCTTCTACGTAGATAACGTTGTTGCCAGTTTTGACAAAGAATCCGAGATGATTCAGTTCATCGAAAAATCTCGAGAAATAATGAATGAAGGAAAGTTTAATCTTCGAGGTTGGTTACATAATGGAGATAACCTGAAACAGGAAACTATTTCACCCGTATTGGGTCTGTTATGGAACTGTCAGAAAGATAATTTAACTTTGAATCTGAATTGGCTAGAAGATTTTGAAATGGGTATAATAACGAAGAGAACAATTCTCGCTGTAACACACAAAATATTTGATCCTATTGGTATTGTGAGTCCTGTTCTCTTGTATCCTAAAATATTGTTGCAGAACCTATGTGTTAAGTTTAGGATTGTGTATCCATAGATCGCCAATAGATGGCGGTAGTGTTTGTTTGTAAAAGGAAACTGTGATGTGAATTATGTATATGTATCAGTTCGTCTTTGGTGTTTGTGAATAAATGTTGTGTGGTAGAACGCTCCTCTGTTTATTACTTTAACTGCGATCCAGTCTGTTTATTAGAGATTTACACATATTTTGTTTATGGTGCCGAAACCCGGGATTATTACGAGCCAGAAAATCGACAGACTGAATATTTCGAAAATGGAGGGCGTTCTTGAAAATTTGAA
This sequence comes from Stegodyphus dumicola, assembly GCF_044657685.1. Lineage (NCBI taxonomy): Eukaryota > Metazoa > Arthropoda > Arachnida > Araneae > Eresidae > Stegodyphus > Stegodyphus dumicola. The sequence continues at coordinate 93,362,491 of NC_140777.1, forward strand.
AAAGAAACGATCGGTTGTTAGACAATTAACTACGAAACTGATAACCAAAGTCGAATCGAATTTAGCAAATAATATTCCGCTAAATGAGAAAATTGAGATAATCGAGGATTTATATGAACAGTTAATTGAGAAAATCAATGAACTGAAAAGTTTAGATTCAGAAATAGAAACGAAAGTAACTTCGGAGGAGATTGAAAATGAAGTTACCTCAAGTCAAGAATACCAGGATAAAACTGTTATATGGAGAGGAAGAATGCAACGATTTTTGAAGAAGAATTCGGAATCTTCTAGAACAGTTCATCAGAACCAAACGGCTAATGTTGCACTTCCAGTTGAAATAAAACCAGTGAAGTTACCACGTCTGCAAATAGGAACTTATTACGGAGATTCGTGTAAATGGTTAGACTTCTGGAACCAGTTCGAAAATACAATTCATAATCATAGTGGATTGAGAAAAACTGAAAAATTTGCGTACCTAAAATCCTTACTTGGAGGTAATGCTTTAGCTGCCATTTCCGGTTTCGCTTTAAGTGACCAGAATTATGATTCCGCAGTAGAAATATTGAAAGAACGTTTTGGAAGACAAGATGTTGTTATCACCTCGCATATGAATAAATTATTATCCCTTGAACCAGTGGGAAACATTTCAAATGTTAAAGCACTGCGTAAGCTGTACGATGAATGCGAAGTCAACATTCGAAGTTTAGAATCGTTAAACGTTACTTCTGGAAGTTATGGAAATATTCTCTGTCCTATCATTTTGCAGAAACTTCCAGAGGAATTAAATTTGGAATTTAATCGAAGTCGAAATATGGAAGCAGGATTTGATATAAAGGAACTTATAGAATTCTTAAAAAAGGAAGTTAACTGTCGAGAAGCTGCAAGTTTAATGAACTCTACGAAAACGAATCAGAAACCATACTTTCGTCAAAATGAACAACGCACGAAAGTTTATCCTAATTATAAACCGAAAGTTCCGACTGCTTCAGCTTTATCAACAATTGGATATAAATGTATATTTTGTGACAAAGAAGATCATACGAAATATAAATGTACTGAGGTGAACGCTGATGAGAAACGCAACATTTTGAAACGTACAGGAAAATGTTTTATGTGTTTTGGATGTAAACATTTAGCTATCAACTGTAAGAACAAACAGTTTTCCTGCAAAAGGTGCCGCGGTAAACATCATGAAAGTATGTGTGTGAATCCCGCATCAGCTGTCTCCAGTGCAAAAAATAAGGAAACCGAGACATCGGCGGAAATTGTTCAAAATTCTTCTGCCAAAACTGGATCTAATATTATGCTTCAAACAGTGTATGCTGTGGCTGAGGGCAGAAATAAGAACTGTATTGTGAGATGTCTTCTTGACGGCGGTAGCCAAATCTCTGCAATTCGAGAAGATTTATCAAGAAAATTACAATTACCAGTGAAAGGAGAAACTGTTTTAAATCTGCATACCTTCGGTGAAAAGAACGGGAAACATTGGCGGCGAAAGAAAGTTGAACTTACGCTCCGGAATATTAATGACCCTGAAAAATCCATAAATCTCGAAGTCATTGAAGTACCAGTCATAACAAATGCCGATATACGAGTACCAGATGTAGAAATCAAATCCAAACTCCAAGCATTCGGCGTCACTTTGACAGACTGCGGCGGCGCCGATGGAATGAGTCATATTTCCGTTTTAATCGGCGCTGACATTATGTGGAAAATAGCAAGCGAAGAAATAAAAAGGATAAACAGAAATGCCGTAGCTATGAAAACCTTGTTTGGGTGGTGTATACAAGGCAAATTTCCTTCATCAGACTTTGAAATCCATGATGCGTGTTTAAACGTAAGTGTAGAAGAGAAACTTCTAAAAAGTGTCGAATCGTTTTGGGATATTGAATCTATAGGAATTAAAAATGTTTCTGACGAAGAACAAAATGAAATGGCCATGCAAATATTTAACAACTCGATTACACAAAAGGGTAATAGATACGAAGTTAGACTTCCATGGAAAGATCAGAATGTGACTTTAAGAGACAATTTTAAGAATGCTGAAAGACGATTTTTGAATCTGATCGAACAATTTAAATCAAACTTGAACTTTTATGCGCAATATAAAGAAGTGATTGACTATCAGCTTAAGGAAGAAATCATAGAAAAGGTCAATCTTGGTACTCCATCTGGGAGACGAACTTACTACATACCTCACCGTGCTGTCATCCGTGAAGATCATAATTCTACAAAGCTTCGCATTGTTTATGATGCTTCTTCAAAGGAAAAAAATCATGAATCTCTAAATGATAATTTACTACAAGGACCAAATCTTCTTCCTGAACTTTTGAAAGTTTTAATAAATTTTCGACTTCATCGAATTGCATTTACGTCAGATATTGAGAAAGCGTTTTTACAAATTTCTGTTGCACCTGAAGATCGGGATTCAATGCGATTTTTGTGGATTGATGAGAATTCAAGTTTGAGCAATCCGAGAATTCAAGTTTATCGGATGTGTCGTGTAATTTTTGGAGCAAAATCAAGTCCATTTTTGCTGAGCGCTTGCATTAAGCATCATATAAAGAAATTTGAAGACATCCATCCCAGAACTGTAGAAATGTTAGAAAACTTCATGTATGTTGACGATTTTATTTGTGGATCAGATACGGAGGAGGAAGCTATACAGATATATCATGAAGCCAATGATATAATGAAAAAGGCATCAATGACTTTGACCAAATGGAATTCTAATTCGGATACTGTAAAAAACCAGTATAAATCAAGTGACAACTTCGTTAGCTTTAAATTGCCTGACTGTGATTCCCCCTCAAAGATTCTTGGACTTCAATGGGATACAATTAAGGATATCTTCTGTTTTAATGCACAAGACGTTATTGATTTCATCCAGTCAAATGACCAAACAAAACGTTGTGTTTTAAAAGCTGCTTCAAAAATCTTCGATCCTGTTGGGTTTCTTACTCCATATGTTATTCAAGCAAAAGTTCTGTTTCAGGACTTATGGCTGAAAGGTGTTGAGTGGGATGAAATTATCCCACCAGAATTGCAAGACAAGTGGAATAAATGGTATAGGCAACTATGTGATCTACCTAATATCCAGATACCTCGGTGGTATTTTCGTGATGTTGATGAAACACCTGAAACACTAGAACTACATTGTTTTTGTGATTCATCTCAAAGTGCTTACGGAGCAGCAGTGTACGTGAAATTCCGTAGCTTAAAATATTGTGGAACAAGTTTAGTGATAGCCAAGAGCAGGGTGACACCCCTGAAAAAATTATCTTTACCAAGACTCGAGCTCATGGCAGCAGTGTTAGGTGCAAGACTTGTAACTACAGTCCGTGTGCATTTTCCTCAAGCTAAGATTCATTTATGGACAGATTCTCTTATTGTGCTTCATTGGATAAAAAACTCACCGCTGCGATGGAAAACATTCGTACAAAATCGAGTGTCTGAAATTCAAGACAAAACATCCCCGAGCATGTGGCATCATTGTCCTGGCTCAGATAATCCAGCCGATAAAATCACACGTGGTGTTAAAGTGAGTGATCTTGTAGTAGATCAAGTGTGGTGGCATGGACCTCCATGGCTTCATCAAGATGAAATAAATTGGCCTAAAGTGAACGAGCATTGTAACATAGTAGATAGTGCAGAAGAAAGAGTTGTGACTCAAGTTACTAGCAGTGTTCAACCTTTACAACCTGTGTTAAAAATAGAAAACTTTAGTGACTTAGGTAAACTTTTAAGAGTCACGTCATATTTATTTAGATTCATTAATAATTTAAAATCACAGAATGGAGTGATTGGTCCTGTGACCAAAAATGAAATATGTAATGCTATGTGTTATTGGATTATCTTATCACAAGGTGAGTATTTTTTTGAAGAGTTGAATGATGTTAAATGTAAAAAATCATTGTCTCATAATTCCAATTTGTTTGGGTTAAATCCAGTAATGGATGAAAAGGGTTGTTTAAGAGTTGGAAGTAGATTAGTGAAATCATCATTAGATGTCGATGAAATTCAGCCTATAATATTACCAAATAATTATTTTTCTCGTTTAATTATTTTGAATTGTCATGAAAAGGTACTTCATAGTGATGTAAATGAAACTTTAGTGCAAGTAAGAGGGAAATTTTGGATTTTAAAAGCCAGACGTTTTGTAAAATCTGTGTTACATGATTGTAGATTTTGTAAAAAATATAATGCTAAAGCTGGACACGAGATATCGGCTCCTCTTCCAGCTGACCGAGTGGAGAAAGCTCAACCATTTGAGGTAAGTGGCATAGATTTCGCTGGCCCTTTGTATTTAAAGGATGGTACAAAAGTGTATATTTCATTGTTTACCTGTGCAGTGACTCGAGGAGTCCATTTAGAATTGTTATCAAATTTAAGTGCAGAGTGTTTCATTCAAGCCTTACGTAGATTTTTTGCACGTAGGGGTATTTGTAGAGTTATATATTCTGATAATGCTAAAACCTTTAAGACTGCTGATCGTGAATTAAAATATTTGTATAAATTATGTAAAGATGAAAAGGTTCTAAATTTTCTTGGTAAAAATGGGTTTGAATGGAAATTTATTGTAGAAGGTGCTCCTTGGTGGGGCGGATTCTGGGAACGTTTGGTAAGATCTGTAAAAACTTGTTTAAAACGTATCTTAGGTAAAGCTTCTTTATATTATGAAGAACTGTATACTATTTTAGTTGAAGTTGAAGCTCTTATTAATTCTAGACCTATAACGTATGTATACAATGAACCAAATGAACCTGATCCTCTTTCACCATCTCATTTTATAACTGGATCTAGATTGACTGTTTTACCTTCACCTGAATCTAAATTAGAATCTACAAGATCTCAATTGATTAAAAGATGGAAGCATAGGCAATTAATATTAGAGCATTTTTGGAAAAGGTTTTATAAAGAATATTTGTTAGAATTAAGATCAGTCATGTTTTCAAAAACTCCAAAGAATTCTCCCGTGTTTAAAATTAATGATGTTGTACTTGTACGAGAAGATAATGTGAAACGCTGTAACTGGAAGATAGGTAGGATTAAGGAATTATTTCATGGAAGAGATGATAGAATTAGATCTTGTGAGATTCAGTTGGATAAGGGTGTTGTTAGAAGACCAATTGAAAGCCTTTATAATCTTGAAGTTCAATAAAATTGATGCATCCGTAAACGGACGCATGGGGGGGAGTGTTAAGTTTAGGATTGTGTATCCATAGATCGCCAATAGATGGCGGTAGTGTTTGTTTGTAAAAGGAAACTGTGATGTGAATTATGTATATGTATCAGTTCGTCTTTGGTGTTTGTGAATAAATGTTGTGTGGTAGAACGCTCCTCTGTTTATTACTTTAACTGCGATCCAGTCTGTTTATTAGAGATTTACACATATTTTGTTTACTATGGAAAACAGGAATTTCTTGGGATACTGAAGTTGACGAGAGTACAAAACAAAATTTTGTGAATTGGTATAAAAGCCTTTTTCTCTTAAAAGAAATATCCCTCCTACGTTGGATACATTCCAGCAAGGACAATAGGAAGTTCTGCAGCATTCACACATTCTGTGATGCCAGTAGTAATGCGTATGCTGCTGAAGTTTTCTTGAGAACTGTGATGAATTCTGGAGTTGAAGTTCATCTGTTGGCATCGAAGTCTAGAGTAGTTCCCGTAAAATCTATTACGATCCCTCGTCTGGAATTGATAGCTGCCACGATAGGTGCCAGACTATGCTCTTCTGTTTTAAATGGTTTGCAATGGCAAAATATGGAAACGCATTTTTGGACGGATTCTACAACAGTTTTGACATGGATTCAAAGGGAAGAGATTGTCTGGGCTGTCTTTGTGGAAAACAGAGTCAGGGAGATTAGGAAACTGACGGATCCAAAAACGTGGAAACATATTGCTGGAACAAAAAATCCAGCTGACCTCCCATCAAGAGGTTGCACCGCTAAACAACTTTTAGTAGTTAGATGGTGGGAGGGCCCCGACTGGCTGAAGAAAAATCAGGAAGAATGGCCTAGACAAAGGGAAATACCGGATATGGAAATAGTAAATTCAGAAAAAAGGAAATCAGTCATTTCTGCACTAAATACGCAAAGGGTAGAACATTTTTTTGAGAAATATTCATCTTACCATAAAATGTTAAGAATAACTGCTTGGATATGCAGATTTATCAACAACTGCAGAAGACCAGATTCTAAACAATCAGGAGAACTCACGGTCCCTGAAATAGAAACTGTAGAAAAGAAAATATGCAAGATAATACAAATAGAAGCATTTGGCAAAGAACTTAAAGTTAGCAACCTTTGTACCTTTCTTGACTCAGATGGCCTTATTCGGTTAAAGACCAAGATTACTAGAAGAGAGGAAGAAGAAAATTTTCTCTGTCCAATTGTATTGCCCTCAAATCATGACTTAGTTCATAGGTTAATTTTAGATTACCATTTGCGACTATCCCACGCTGGTGTGCAATTCATACTAGCCAATATTCGACAGAAATTCTGGGTCTTGAGAGGAAGAAAAACAGTACCTAAAGTTCTTATGAAGTGTGTTCGCTGTAGAAGATATAGCGCAAAGAATATAGAGACTGTTCCAGCACCTCTTCCTGAAGATCGAGTTAGAGATGCTCTGGTGTTTGAAGTGACCGGAGTCGATGTAGCCGGTCCTCTTTATTTACGAAAAGGAAAAAAGGCATGGATCTTGCTCTTTACTTGCGCGGTATATCGCGCGATACATCTTGAACTGATAGAAAGTTTATCAACAAATGCGTTCATCTTGGGATTAAGGAGATTTATTGCCAGAAGAGGTCGTCCAAGTATTATTTACAGCGACAATGGCACTAATTTCGTTGGAACTGAAAATCTTTTAAGATCCATAGATTGGAAAGAAATAGAATGTAATTCAACTAGTATGAGAATACAGTGGAAGTTTAATTCCCCAACTGCTTCATGGTGGGGCGGTTGGTGGGAGAGGTTGGTACAAACAGTCAAGAAGATGTTGAGAAATGTTCTCGGAAAGTCCTGTGTCTCTTACGAGGAAATGTTGACTATACTTTGTGATATCGAATCAGTGATTAACTCAAGACCCCTTACGTACCTTTCAGAAGATCCAAATGATCTTACGGCACTAACTCCTTCAATGTTTCTACAAGATGTGCACGACGTCGGAGTGCTGACTTAGACTACCTGGATACCATTAACCTGACAAAAAGATACAAGTTCTTGCAGAACTTAAGAGAACATTTTCGCAAAAGATTTCGTGATGAATATTTAGCTATCCTAGTGCAAAAACCATCTAAACGATCTACTCGGACTATCAACAAAAATGACTTGGTGTTTGTCGGCAGCGACAACAAGAAGAGAATAGATTGGCCAATAGGTCGTGTTGTAGAACTATATCCTGGGAAAGACAACGAAGTACGTGTTGTCAAAGTGAAAACTGCAACAGGTGAACTCCTAAGACCTGTGAAACGTATTTATCCTCTCGAACTTGATAGACCTAACTTGTTTAGTGACTTCACCATGAACAGAAAAAACACTGCCGATAAGTGTGACAGTGATATGAATTATCAAACTAGATATGGACGTAAAACTGTAAAACCTGTTACATATTTTTAAATTGCTATACTAATTTTTGTTTCTTTTCAGTATTTTAGAAATTTAATTGTCCTAACTATAGTCAATTGGAACATGTTATCTGGATATGATATGAATGTAATGCAGAAAATGTTTAGATGTGTAATCCTTCTTTGTAAGTATTAATTTTAGAGCATTAGTTACTTTTCATATTTGTGAAAGTTGTACTTGAATTTTTGTTTGATTATTGATAAATTTTGTTTTGATTTTCCCATCTTATCGAGGTAAAATCAAAAGGTGGGAGGATGTCACATTCTTGCCACTAGGTGGCGGGCATCTCTTCCTTTACTTTTGCTGTAATTAAGTTCCGAGAAGCAGTCGAGATTGGAACCGCTTTGAGGAGCGTAAAGACTCAGAGTTAAAAATGTACTGTCTTAAAATAATTATCACTTACCTTGTAAATAGTGTATATTAGCGTTTTCATTGAATAAATAATTAAAAGACAAGATGGCCTGCTAATTGTAATAGAAACTCTTACTGGAAAACGTGATTATTAGAAGCCTGGCGTCGAGAACACTGAAGATGCAGCAGGTAAGGAATTTTACATTAATTTTATTGTAAATAGAAGAACCTGATGCAACAGTTACATAAATAGTTTAAGACAAATTTTTCAAAGTCAAGTACCAAAGAAAATTTTAAGTGATAGAAATGCTGCTTCTTCCAAATTTAAGCACTTTTTAAGAAATCATAATGTAAAACAATTATTAACTACTAACGGGCCTCAAACTAATGGTAAAGTTGAACGAGTTACTCAAACAAATATAATTAAACTGTAAATTAAATTCTTATCAGGCTAATATTGCATGGACAAAATTGTTACCTCAAGTTACTGAATAATGTAATAATACACCTCATTGTGTTGCAAAATTCCCGCAATCTTATTTAATGTATGGAAAATTGCCTTATGATCCTCTACATGAAAATCAAGAAGTCTGTCCACCAATCCTTTCTTAACATAGCCAGAGTATTTAATTATATCATATATATATATATATATATATGTTATAATTTCCGCACATTTGAGAGTATATTTAAGACTAATAAATGTAAATTTTCCTTGATGAAATTTTAAATTCTGATTTTCAAGGAATATGATTTTATGAAAACATGATATTATGTCTATAGATGAGATAAAAACAACATATCAGAAATTTTTAAGATATTGAGGAGTTTTGGTTTTCAGAACTAATTTTTAATTGAATGATTTGAAAATTCAGCATCTACTAATCGTTTTATAAAGCCAAATTCGATATTCAAGATCAAGTTTTGCTGGACTAAGTATCAAATCTTATTACATTACATATGAAATTTTAATGCATCTTTAATGAGTTTTATTGCTCTTGCATTGTAATGTTCAAAGATATTCCGATAGTAAAATAAATTTTTTATTGCGGAAATATAGTTTCTGGATTATTCTGAGAGTTCATTATTTAACGCAAATTCATACTCGTATGCACGGAGAAATCGCTATCGGAAGTTCCGCCGTTTCATATTATACGGCCTAGTGCTCGTGACGTCACAGACCAGTCCGACGGCTTTATATCTAGGAGGCACTGGTCTGAATACATAATGAGGAAACGCAGTATTTAACTGTGAAGTTCTTCGGTCTTAGGGAGAGAGATACCAGCTATTATGTCTGCACACGTTCGCCTTTTTTAGACTACTCTCACATAAGCTATCATCATGCTCGGCCGTACTTTAGGCCCTTGATAGCTTCGCAGTCTATTAACGTTAAAGGGCCAACTCTTAGAATTTTGATTGCCTCTTTAGTTTAGGTTAATTCTTAGTATCTTAAGTTCAAGCCGAACTGTCGGCTTTATTGTACACTCCAAGACAGAATTCTGTTAAAATTTAGTTGGAAAAATAAAGGGTTAGTTTACCTATCTATCTTGATTTTTCCTTTCACACGAAGTCAAGCGATTCTTCACTTCCAACAGTAACTTAGAATTACAAAGTGAGGAATTCTACACGTTGCTGATACGAAATTCCGGGCATGGGAAAATCTCCAAAGAGAGATCGGATGAAGCTACAGAAGGGACCACAAACCAAGCAGGGCGGAGCAAAGCAAGAAGACATCCTGAAAAGTCACCGTAATGTGGTGCCATCTACTGATGATAGATTTAACTAGATCAGTCATGTCAAGGCCAACTTATACTCAAGGCCTGCCAGTGTGAAAATATTTTTTTGTGTTTTCGGTGGCCTCCGTGAAATTTCTACTGACCGCAATATGGCGCTACTTTTCTGCTACAGTTTTCAATGTTAACTATGAGCAGAAATGTACCAGAGACTAATATTGTCTTCTTATATGCAAAATTTAAAAACGATTAATCTGTAATAGTTGGAAATTATACATTTCCTTTTTAATAAAAATATATTTTTTTAGAAAGAAAGCATGTTATTCCATTTTTCCCATATATAAACATCAACTACTTGATTGTGATTTTAATTCCTGTTTGCATCTACATATACTCTATTTTGAATTGTACTTATTAGAGCTATTGATTCTAATTTAAGGGTAATATAGAGCATATGTTTTACTTTTCAATTATTCATATAGTATGAATTTAGCGGGTAGACCATAAACTACTTCAGCACAAAATTTTCACCATATTCTTATCTGCTGTCCTGTGCAACAAAATAATTTACTATTCCTTATTATAAATATGAAATTAATAACTTATGATCTAAAATTTGTATATTATTTCTAATACATGAGAGAAAAGGTATTTCTTAAAGAGATTTAATTTTAAAGATTTTTTTAAATTATTATCAAATAATTTTTTCAGGAAATATTAAAAATAAAATTTTAAATAATGCAGATTTCAGGGTTTGTACGATCCTTAAAAGTCCTTAATTTTGGCTAAAATCAGCAGAAGGTCCTTAATTTTAATCATCTGAAATTTTTGTCTGTTTTTACGACTGCCATTTTGAGTGTGAATTAGAATTTTGCAGGAATATTTTTGGCAATTCACTGACAAATATGGCTATTTTTTGAATGGGTTCATGAGTTATAATTTGTTCCCATTTATAATATAAATAATGGTGGGATACTCGAGTTTCTGAACAAGAAGTGAAACATAAGCATTTCAAAATTATTTTATTTTTTGTAATGAAGAGCTCTCAAACAACTTTTGGGGACATGAATTCTTTTATTAAACAGATCTAAATTTGGCAATTTTAAGATCGATTTCTATAGAAAAATTTTAATTCCAAGATCTGGGAATTTTTGACGACTTTTTTAGAACATTCCAACATTGATAAATTTCATTAAAATAATGGTAATATATTGGAAGTATATTTAAGAAATAACATTAAAATAAACTTTTTTTTTCATATTATAAAGTTCCATTTTGGCCATATATACAATTTTTTGAACCTGAAAAATAAGCAAGGAATAATGCTATAAAGCACAGTTTACAAAACAGTTTTTAGCAAAAGCAAAATAACTGTGTAATTAATTAAAAATGTCTTTTTAATTTTTTCATGGTAAGAATTTTTCCTATTTCTCAGGAAATGCATCAGTTTTCTCTATAAAATTAATTTCACACTTTTTTCCTCCAATTATTTTTTTAAAACATTTCTGGCTTTTTGCTGTTACAGAATTGGTAGGGGTAATTTTTCTTTAGGATTTTAGACATTGAAGCTTGGAAAGTTTAGAAAGATTTTAAGGCAAATTTATAGACCCACGGTTCTAAAAGATTCCAGAAAAATGTGATAAAATGAAAAATGTCTCCATGGTAGTAACACGCAGTTTCTTACATTTTGGAGAATATGTAGTTGAATGTTTTACTTCTGATTCTAGAATCGCTTTCTTAGCATTTTTAGCTTCCCTTTATTTTCCCTACTTTTCACTAGATACAAGCATGGAAAATATCAAAAGTACTTCTAATCTTATCATATGGACAGGCATTATAGAAAGGAATTTTTTTATTAATAAAGAAATTGAAAACTGACAATTCAAAAGATTCATCTAATAGTATGTCTTAATGCATCATACACAGAACTGGTGCTAGGCATTTTGCCTCCTGCCATAGTCTCTGTGAATCCTAAATTCTGCTTCCAATGCCTGCTCTAAATTCTAAACGTTTTGCCATTTCTAGATTTTGTTGCTCAGTGTGTCCCTAAATTCTAAAAATTATGCCACACCAGCTCTGTGACCAGACTTTACCGTATGTATTTCATATTTCTTCTGAATGTTTCTATTACTAAAGAAATAAAATTAGCAGCTTTTTCCATACATTCTAAATGCATTTAGTCTTTTAGAATAACAGAAGTCTTTAATTAAATTCCAAAAATTTAAAGTGAAAAGGAAATGTGTTGAAAAAGAAACTAAATATGTAAAGAGAAAGAAAATTATTCTTCAAAGATATGTACAGTTATTGTTATGTAAATTACCCAGTTATTTACAGTTTCAGCCTTTACTATAATTTCCCATTTCTAATTCCTCACCATAATGCAAATCACTTAGACATTTTTTAAGCTGAGGTTTTTGAAGTGTAAAACGAGTGTTTTTCTGACCTCCACTTGCTCCCTGCATTAGTTCTGTCAGCTCTGATAATTTGTAATTATTAGTCTTTCCATTACTGCTGCTGACATTTGAGTTTATTATGACAATAGAGTTACTGAAACAGATTAAATTGTATAGTCTTTGAGTAGTATTACATGGATGGACTCTGGATAGAATTTTACTCTCTTTAGTGGCGATGGTGGTTTTACTCTTTTTAGTGGCGATGGTGGTTTTACTCTCTTTAGTGGCGATGGTGGCTATGGAGTCGATGGTGTGTAAGGAAACTTGATGTTGTGGAGTTGTTGTCGTAGCTGAGTTAAAATATGTAATAATTTCAGATTATTATGATTTTGAAATGTTTAGTCATGTCATATATTTTTTTTTCTGCGATTCCTACTTTTATGAAACGAAAGATATGCTTTTTATGATGGGAGAAGTAAAAAAAAATTAAGTATGTAAAATGATTGTATTGTTAGTACATATGAGTTTTGAACGGAAACAAACATCAGGGTGGTGGAGATGTCGAAGGTGTGTTAGGAATCGGAGGATATGTGGATGTGTGTTGGGGAGTTGTTGTCGGAGATGAGTTAAAATATGTAATAATTTTCAGATTATTATGATTTTGAAATGTTTAGTCATGTCATATATATTTTTTTCTGTGATTCCTACTTTTCTGAAACGAAAGATATGCTTTTATGATGTTTTGGTGTATATACATTGTTTTAATTCGGTATCGAGTTGACACGTTTATATATATAATGATGAGACGCTATGTGATAATAATTATTCGCTTCCCTTGGAAAAAGGAAGGAGGAAAAATCCATTTTAGAACTAGAGGGGGAAAAATGAGAACACACGTCCGAACGAATTTAGATTACAGGATTTTTTTTGTTAAAAGGATGACAACTAGATTGGTGTGGTTCTTTATTAAGCCTATATGAGTATAATGACAAAATGATATATGGTATTTTTTTTTTTTACTTTCGGAAAAGAACAGAAAACGTTTTTAAAAGGAGGAAGGAAAAAGATTTAAAAAGAATGAGAAAAAAAACTCGAGAGAATTTAGATTACAGGAAAGGAACAGTTCTTAATTTGTGATTGACATATGACATGATTTATTTTACTTATGGAAAAAGAGTAAAAAAAACTTTAAAAATAATAAAAAAGGAGGACGCACGTTTTTTCCTAAAGAAATTAAAGATTGCAGGGGAGCGCACACATTATCAAAACAGATGAGTATTCCGAGGACGGGAACATAAAAAGATATGGAAACGAGGGTTGTTTTTTTCCCCTTCTTCCTTCTTTGAACGTGCCATCGAAGCTGCATAGAGGAAACGCGAATGGAGGTCGCAAAGAGGAAGAGGGGAAACCTCAAGTATGGAAAACGAAAGCAGTTAGTTTTAGCGCGGAGGTCAATCTATTGGGTCGAATGCGAAAAAAAAATGTGGGTCACTGAATAAAGTTTAGCAACTCCTTTTTCTTGGTAATAGAAATAATATTGAGGGGAGAAAAAAGTAAGCATATAAATGTACTGGAGAGGCGATGAGGGAAATTAGGACACGAATAGCGTATTTAAAGAGAAAAATTCGCAACGAAAAACATATTCCTCCACTCGTTTGATTTGCAGTTCCTGACAGAATGGAAAGTTGAGCTTCGACGAGCAATGGTAAGACATTTTTTATTTTATGCTTTGCGCTATGTTTTTCAAAAAACTATTTTTTGTTTTCTGCTCCCTAGAATTTCGTTCATAGTATGTGTAGTTTTAAATTATTTTTTTAGACTGCAAAGTGAAAAGACACATTAACTTGCTTGACGACGAAGATGTGGAATTGAATAATCCCCACCGTAAAAAAGCAAAGAGCTTCGATTTAGATTTAGCAAGCGAAGAGAAAAAAACCCTCTTCCCATCGTACTCAATACATCTTGGTCGTAATCTTGTCATGGAACTCAAGGAGTTCTGTGGATCTCATTACATCGGCTTATCCAGACAGACCTCCAATAACGACATCAAAAATCGGTTTAACATCCCCCTTGAAATGCTGGATACCTTGAAACAGGCCTGTGAGCACATGATCAATCACATTAAACGCAATCGAGTGGTTTAAAAAAAACGCTTGTTTTTTAAATTTAATTGTATTATTTTTTTATTTATTTATTTATTTTTCATTTTTCTTTTTTTGAAATCAGTGTGTTATTATGTATAAATGAATGTGTTATATATTTAACATTGACTACTTTTTTTAATTGTGTAGCATTTGTAAAGTACGTTTTGTTTAAAATTATTCAAAAAAATGAATATATCAATTTGAAGTAATTTAAGAAAATCATATGAGGTTGTTTTGTTCAGCACAACCTTTTTTTTTGTAACAATCCAAAATAATAGTTTCTAAAATCAGTATGCTAAATTTTAATGTGCACAGAAATGCCCATCGCGGCTTTGTGCGTTCGTATAGAGCTATTTGCAACAATTACAGAGATCCTCATCTACTATATCAGGACAGTCGACAAATAATTTTTTCATTATTAAGTAGTAGTAATATTCTTAGGTTAAGAATACTTATATGCTTAAGCATATTGTTTAAGAAAGGCGATGGAGACAAAGAAACAGAAAAAAGTTTCTATTTTTGCTCCAAATGTGAACGAATCCTAACACGAGGACAGATATTGATAGCGATTGACAATGCATTTCGAAAAATATTTCTAGGCATTGATAACTTTATTAGAAACGGTAATGGATGGACAATAAAGCGTCTGAACTACATCGACATTCAAGTAGGCAATTTAAGAGAAATAAGAGGCGGATGTAAACACATAGAATTGCCAGCAAAAATTAGAAACAAAAAAGCGGTTTTAAACATTAATTGTTATGATAATAAATGCTTTTTGTATTCTGTTATCGCAAAACTATATCCAAGGAAACAGAATAAAAACACGTTAAATTATTATAAAAAATATTTGAGATGTCTTAAAATTAGCGGGATAAAATTTCCGATTTCCTTAAGTGGAATTAAAAAATTTGAAAAGTTAAATGATTTAAAAATTAATGTATTTGCGTTTGAAGAAAATGAAATCTTTCCTTTAAGTATAAGCAAACAAAAAAATATCGACTTAATGAAAGAAATTGATTTACTTTTTTTTTAAAATCATTTTTTTTAATCACAAACTTAAATAGATTATTAAATGTTCGTAAAGGTATTCATCACTATTGTAAAAACTGTTTGCTAGGGTTTCAGCGAAAATGCAGTTTAGAAACCCACATAAAATTGTGCGAAGGCAAAGAACCTCAGAAAGTAAGCATCCCTCAAAATTTAGTAGTTAAATTCACTGACTTGTCTAAACAATTATATCATCCTTTTTGCATTTTTGCGGATTTCGAGTCTCTCACTAGAAAAGTTTCTTCAGCTTTTCCGTCTGAGTTTCAGAGTTTTTCAGTAGCAGTAGAACAAACACCACGAACCTATCAGCTATGCAATTCTTGTCACAAACATTAACGATGAAATAATATTTACGGAATACTACTCCGGAAATAATGTCATTAATAACTTTCTAAAAACTTTGAAATACCTATCACATAAATTGTTACAGAAAATGAAAAGGATTCTACCGATGGTGGAAAGCTCTGAAACTTATGACAGAAACTGTTGTCACATATGTCAAAAGCAATTTTTACCAAACGAGATACGTGTTCGAGATCACTGCCACTGGAGCGATGGACATATACGCGGATTAGCACACCAGACATGCAATCTAAATTATAGATGTACATATTTTATTCCAGTGGTAATACATAATGCGCGTAATTACGATTCCCATTTAATTTTACGAAATATGCCGAAAGATGTTCTCAAATGCATTAATATCACACCAGTAAATTTGGAAAAATTTACTATGTTTACTCTAGACGAAATCAAATTTTTGGATTCTTATCAATTTTTAGACGCTTCGCTAGATTCATTAGTTGAGAACTTAAAAAAGTCCGAACACCAATTCGAGATTTTTAATAGTTTTTCAAAGATGAAACAAACAGATTTTTACTGCTGAGGAAAGGAGTATTCCCATACAGTTATCTGGATTCAGAAGCGGTTTTAAAGGAAACCTGCTTACCAGATAAAAGTGCTTTTTTTAATATTTTAACAAATAACCATATAACAGATGATGAATATGAACATGCACAACTCGTGTACAAAACATTTCACTGTGAAACAATAGGAGATTATTTAGAGCTTTATCAAAATGTTGATACTGTTCTACTTGCCGAAATATTTTCGGCCTTTCGCCGAATGTCCATGACGTACTATAATTTGGATCCCCTCCATTTCGTGACAGGAGCGGATCTCACATGGAATGCGGGATTGAAATATACAAAAGTAGAATTACAGCTATTCAGCAATGCCAACGATTACATGTGGATAGAATCACAAATGCGTGGGGGGATTTGTTTATTAGGCAAGCGACATGTAGTGGCTAATAATCCGTATACTTCAGATTATGACCCATACAAACCCCATAATTATATTTTAGCACTTGATGCTAACAATTTG
Source organism: Stegodyphus dumicola (assembly GCF_044657685.1). Classification (NCBI taxonomy): domain Eukaryota; kingdom Metazoa; phylum Arthropoda; class Arachnida; order Araneae; family Eresidae; genus Stegodyphus; species Stegodyphus dumicola. Next base: position 93,379,176 of record NC_140777.1, read on the forward strand.
TATGGGTATGTCATGATCAGTCGCTACCATATGGACATTTCACATGGTTGACGACTGACGAAGTACGACATTTCGATATTTTGAACATCGATCCTAATTCAAGCGTTGGATATATTTTAGAGGTAGATCTCCTATATCCACCTGAATTGCATGATATCCACAATGATTTTCCGTTGGCCCCAGAACATTTAACAATAACATATGACATGTTGTCTCCATATGCGAAAAAGATGTGCGACAAATTAAACATGAAAAGTGTTTTACCCTGCAAAAAATTGACACCAAATTTTTTCAAAAAGAAAAATTATATATGTCATTATTTAAACTTAAAATTTTATCTTGAACAAGGACTTGTTCTACAAAAGATACATAAGATTTTGGCTTTTTCCCAATGCAAATGGTTAGAAAGCTATATAGCTTTTAATAACGATAAAAGAACGGCATCCGAAAATGATTTTGAAAAATCTTTCTTTAAAAAAATGAATAATAGTTTTTATGGCAAAACATGTCAAAACGTAAGAAAGCGTGTTAATGTTAAAGCGGCCTTAAATGAAATTCAGAGCAAAAAATACTTGCAAAGTCCCTTACTGGATTATTTTGAAGTGATAAATGAAAATTTATCATTATATAAAATGAAAAAACAAAATTTGTGTTTAGATAAACCAATTTATGTGGGTTTCACTGTGTTAGAATTGTCGAAATTGCATATGTATAATTTATATTATAAGTATTTTAAGAGCGTGTACAATGATAAATGCGAATTGATTTATACTGATACTGACTCATTATATATGAATATTGAAACTCACGATATTTTTAATGACATGAAAAAGTATTTCAATGAAATTTTAGATTGTAGTAATTTCGAAAAACATCATTTAATGTACAGTATAAATAATAAAGGCAAATTAGGGTTTTTGAAAAATGAAAACACTTTACCCATCAAAGAATTTGTGGGGTTAAAGTGCAAAATGTATGCATTCTCTTTCGGAAATACATGTAAAAAAAAGTTAAAAGGAATTAAAAAAGCTAGTGTCGCAGATCTGACCACTGAGTCATATAAAAAGATTTTGTATGATGAAACATTAATGAGACAGTATCAATATACAATTACTTCCAAAAAGCATGATATATGCACTGTTCTTCAAAACAAAGTAGGATTGTCGCCATTTTACGACAAGAAGTTCTTAAAAGCAGACGGCATAAATGCCAATTGCTATGGTCATCATAAAAATCTGCTTTTAGAAGATGAATGTATAGAAAACACATTTTAATATGTAATTATTTTTATATAAACAGCAGTCATTTCAAGAAAATTGAAAAAACTGTTTCATGTATTTTTTTTCCTCTACTTAGAATATAAAAACAACGAAATGTTGTTCCACGTCGATTATTCGACCCCGAATTTCTTACATCATGTAAAAGAAAGAATCTCACTACGAAAGAACTAATCAATATATTTGCCAATGGATTTTATCCACTCCAGTGAAAAACAGGCTACACACAATATGTTTTTTTTAATAATTTTTTGTATGTATATTTTTGAATGCTATGTTTTTTCATGCTATTTTATGTTATTCATATTCTGTTATTATGTATTTTGATTTGTATAGTTACTTTTTTCATGTAAACTAGTTTTTACAATAAAAGTGTAAAAAAAAAAAATGGCAAGCCCTTCAAGGGCTTGCATATTCACGATGAAGAGCAATCTGTCGAAATATATATCAGATGCTTTTTAACGTGAGTATGCCAGACAGAGGGAAAAGATATGGTATGAAACTTATAGTATAATTTGTATATTTTTAAAAAATATCTAGTCTGTGTGATTATAAAATAAGAGTGAGTAAAAAACATGTTTTGTTAAATATACATTTTTTTTATTTATTGCAGAAAAAAGAGATTACATAGTTTTTTTTAACATAATAATTGTTTACAAATGAAGTTCCCGAATAACTTCGTCGTCGGGAAGGATGATGAAGTATCCAATCTTCTTTTTAGTGCAAGGAACTGTATCTGGAACATCTTCACCGCCGCGTATATTTTGTTTCCCCATCATCACACAGTCAAATAAATTGTTAAACAAATTTAGTGATGAGTCATGCAATAACATTTTATCGCAGGAGAGTTGTAGTAGTAAATATCCATATTCATTTGCTTTCGAATGAGCATGAATGTGATTCATCACTTCCGAATTGTTCAAAATTTTAAAATAGCATCGTTTTCCAATCATTTCATTTTCAATTGAATTCCTGATCCAGCTAGTAATATCTTTAAATAAAACATTATGCACATAATAATATTCTGTGCCATTGGAATCAAACAACAGATATCCGTAACGTTCCATGTTTCGTCGATGAACTAATGTTTGATGGCTTTGCTCATATATATAAGCGCAGTACAACGTTGATTTCCCCAATGAAATGTGTGGTGGCAACATCTATTCAGTTTAAAATTTTTCTTCACGAATAGTTTGATAAATTTTTCATTTCTTCTTGTATTTCTTTGTTAAGATCCTTTAATGTCAAATTTCTTGAATACTGATATAAAAAATTAAGCGTAAAGTAACCGCAAGTAGATAGAAAATGGGGGTTCACCTGCACGCGGTGTGGGGTGTGGGCATGGTCAATGACGTCACACAGAGGGCGGGGCCAAAGGCAATGTCATCACACTAGGAGGCGTGGTTTCGAGTGGAGTTGAGTTGTTGGTAGACTACTGATTGAGTTGTAGACCTCCTGCTTTTCATTTAAAGTTAGTTTTTTTAATTTGGCAACGGGAAATATTTTCTGCATCTTAATTTTGATGAAATGGCGATGCTGCCCTCTCTTGACGGAAAAGTGAATTATATGTTTTAGAAATATATTTTTTAAGTCTGGTGTTAAAATTATTCAATGCGCGACTCTGAAAACAATGTAAAAGGAACAAATATAAAAAAAAAGACTTTCCTTTAATGATAGTTCATCATGTTATGAAAATGTAACTACAAGATAATTTTTTTTTATTACTCAATTTTATTCTGATACTTTTATCCTTTCTAGTTTTTCATGAAACTTTAACTTATTTCTCAGGTTTTGTGTTTCATAATAACATATTCATTTACTGTCATATTTTTTTAATACTTAACGTTTCTAATTTATTTGTAATATTTTATTTAATTTCCACATACTATTTTTTTTTCATACCTTTCATAAATTTCAGAATACCCTGATTTTTAACTTATATGTTATATTTCACAAAAGTTCCCGCACGTGCTGTTTATTTGTTATATTACTTAATTTTAGATGCAATTTCACACTTTTTTTAACGTTATAATGTTCAATATATTCTGAATTTTAACTTCATTTACTTCTTTTAAACCATTCTAGTATTCTATACACACTTTAACTTAGCGATATGAAATTGTATTTAAAAAGAAACGTTTATTTTTCGTAATCTTAGTTCTTTTACTAAATTTTCTACATAATTTCTAATTTCTTTCACGTGTTTAACAATATCTTCCTTACATTACGGAATATTTAAAAAAAAACTTAAATCTATAACTGTTAATTGCTTTTCTTACGTTCATGATTTCCCTTCTGTGTTTATATTTCTTAATTCTAGCTTAACTTATTTATTATAATGTTTCTATTTCTATCTCATCACTCGTAATTCCAACATTTTATCCCTTTTTATTCATTTTAACGATATGGATTGTTTTCATTTACTCCATATTCAAATATTTCCTTACAATTTTTATAATACTTGTTTTATTCCTCGATCATAATAGATCATCTACAGGTTTTACTCAGAAATTTCCATTCACAACTTTACAGTTTAATACCATTTATATCTAAATGTATTTCTTTCTCATATAGTTTTATAGTCTTCAAAGTTTCTAACAATCTGAAATTTTTAAAATATTATACAATTTTCAAATAGAGTCAGAATATAAGTTCAATATTGGTGATCAAGTGAGAATTTCGAAAGCAAAGAAGACATTTCGTCGTGGATATTTACCTAATTGGACTGATGAAATATTTACCATAGTTAAACGATATCCTTCGAATCCTCCTACATATGTGTTGAAAGATTTGAAAGAAGAAATTTTAAAAGGAAGGTTCTATGAGGAAGAGCTTCAGAAAGTGAACAAGCGATCAAGTGATTTTTGGCGAATAGAAAAGATTCTAAAAACGAAAGGAACAGGAGAAAACAAAGAATTCTATGTGAAGTGGAAAGGATTTGATCATCGTTTTAATTCTTGGGTAAAAGCATCATGGATGAAGCAGTAACTGATTTTTATGTTACCTTACCAAGCAATTCCAGCATAAAATATTTCCCACAAAACACTCAATCTTCATATCGTACCAAACTCTGCAAACCTCTTATTTTTAATGATAATAATTATGTTGTAGGACTTTCTGAGATATTCATTCCGCGAAATTGGTTTAACATTGGTGATCACAACAACAAATATTCTGTTTCTTTTAGAAAAGAGGAAAGCATAGTAATGGAAAATATACAATATGACATATCTTTAATGTGTGAATCAAAAGATAGTCTTGAGAATTTTTTGTTAAAAGTGAATGGAGAAACTGAAAAGACACATAGTGTGAACTCGAATGTAAGATTTGCTTCCGATGGAGACAGAAAAAATCGGATTACAATCGAAGTCAAAGAAGGATTTCAAGTCCATATTACAACAAAACAAGCTCCCATAATACTTTATATGTTGAATTTGACGTTTAAAGATATAATTATAAAAAAAGAATCAGACTTTCAGGTTCAGACCAACAGTTCAGAGACAAATGCAACAAACATTTACAATCATAAATAAAAATCCTAAAAATATAATTTCGCATATAATACCAGCAACACCTATCAAGCGTGGTGTAAATAATGAAAAAGACGCTTACAGCATCATAAATGAAACTATCGAATTATTGGGGCTTCAGAATTATGTTAAGTTTTCATATGAACCAATAAAAAAAGAAGTGGAAATTAAACTTTCAGATTATGTCGAATTGGTATTGAAAAAAAGAAACGCTAATTCAGTAATGCAAAACCTAAATTTGAATCATGATACAGTCATAAAAGGAACTCAACGATTCGCTTGCAACCCGTTGATTTTAATAGCAGAGAGAGAACAAATGGAGTTAATTATAAAAGAATATCATCAAACAAAAAGGACAGAAATGCAAACTGAACATCGATCAGAGAATGTGGGAATGTATAAAAATGCATTAAAATTATTCGAAGAATTTAAATACATTCGATTGCAACAGCTACCGAACCAAAAGGTTGCTTTAAACGTTCCTCCGAACATGAAGTAAATTTCGGAAAAGGTCTGGCAGATATGTTAGGATTTAATGTCTTGCATTTTAAGGCTGGAAATTATATCAGTAATTACCCACTAGAGTTGGATGCTGGAATAACTGAAATATTTGTTTAGACAGATTTAATACATCCACATCATGTTGGAGATTCTTACTCGCCTCTTCTTCGAGTTATACCATGTATGAATGAAAAGGATGAACAAGTAGTAAAACACTATCATAAACCGCTTTATTTCCCGATCAGAAAGAATTTTGTTGACACAATTGAAATTGAATTAAAAACAAGTAGTGGTAATAATATAATATTTACTGGTGGAAAAACGCTTGTAGTGTTGTCCTTTAAAAAACGAAACACTCTATAAATTAAATAGTTTGAGCACAATTTTGTCATTCTTTGTTTCCGAAACGAAACAACATGCATTTGAGCGCAAAAGAGTGCGAATTTTATTACTGTTCCCAGGTTGGTGGAGGCGGTCCCTACTTTCAAGGTATAGCACATCAACGAGGTTATGGAATTTTTGGAGATTTGAGGCGATATATTACTCCATTGGCATTAAAAGCTTCACGCTATTTAGGCAGGCATTTGCTACAAACTGGAAAAAATGTCCTTTAAGACGTCGCATCTGGTGCTTCTCTAAAAGACTCGGCGCGCTCTAGATTACGTGAGACAACAAAAAAAAAATAAAAGATGATATTTTTAACAAATTACAACATGGAAAGGGTATAAAAAGAAAGCGAAACAAAAAATCTACTCAGTCTACTAAAACAAAACGTCGAAAAACACAGCATAAAGATATTTTTCACGATGGAATCCATGTGCTTAAAAAGTGAACTGGATCTTTTTACATCTTCACCAACACAACTTGCCATTGAAGAATCCTCATTTTTAGAAATTCATCCTGTGGCCTCGCTGAATGATAAAACTCCGATAGAGTTTTATATAAGTGGAAATGGAGAGCATTATCTAGATTTGGCACATACTCTTATACATATACAGGCAAAGATTGTGAAAAAGAACGGACACGATTTAACAGAAACAGATGATGTTGCTCCGATCAATTATTTCCTAAACACTATGTTTTCCGAGTGCAGTGTTTACCTCAATGATAGACAAATTTCTTCACATGGAAATTACGCATATCGTTCAATCCTCGAAAGTCTTTAATTTCTTCTAAATCTAGCCAAGAGAATATGTTAACATCCTCATTGTTTTATAAAGATACGGCATCACAACATAATGTATTTGGCAAAAATTCAACCAACTGAGGATACACAAGAAGCGACACGAAATTTGTGCTAAAAGCAATTTAATGGATTTAATAGGACCTCTTCATTTTGATTTAGCTACTCAACCGAAGCTACTGATTAATGGTGTTAATGTGCGCATCAAATTAGAACAAAACAAAGACATTTTTTCTTTGATGTCCAAAGACGACGAATTTAAAACTGTGATTCATTCTGCAAAATTATACGTTCGTAAGGTAAACGTCTCACCTTCCGTTTTTCTGGCGCATGAAAAAGCGTTAGAAAGTGGCGTGATTAAAATGCCAATACGTCGAATAGAAGTTAAGACCTTTGCTCTATCATATGGACTACAATCGACAACAATAGCGAATGCATTTATTGGGCAGCTACCAACGCGCATCATTTTAGGTTTTTTTTATCAAATGAAGCATATAACGGGAATGTTTCAAAAAATCCTTTTCAATTTTCTCATTATAATTTAAATTATCTCTGTATATTAAATGGGAGTCAAATGATTCCTTCTAAGCCTCTCCAACCTGATTTTCAACAGGATTGTTATGCAAGATGTTATATGAATCTTTTTACTGATTTAAACCGTTACCATAATTTTCAGAATATTAACATTAATTATGAGGAATATAAAAATGGATATACGCTTTATGTTTTTGATTTGACTCCTGATTATGCGGCAAGTGAATCACATACAAGCGTGAATAAAAATGGAAATATCGGAATCGATATAAAGTTTTCCCATAGTTTACCAGAGACAGTCACTTTATTGGCATTTGCAGAATATCGTAATGTCATAGAGATTGATAAATCTCGAAGTGTATTTACGGATTACTAAAAAAAAATATCTTGTGGCGAAAGGAGAAATGAATACGATAAGTTTGTGTAGATTAGCTTGTAGTGATTTAAAAATCAAGGAACATTTTGGCGGAGTATATGCATCGGATATTTTACCTAAAGTAAAAAATCAATTTAGAAGCTTTATAGTGAATATAGATCCTCAAAATCTACCGGGCAGTCACTGGGTTGCTATTTATTTTAGAAACGATGAAGCGTATTATTTCGACAGCTATGGATTACCTCCATCAAATAAAAACATCCTGCGATTTTTGAATCAAAATTCTCAAAAAGTATTTTATAACAAGTTTTGCTTTCAGAATAATTTTTCTTCCTCGTGCGGTAGTAGATAGAAAATGGGGGTTCACCTGCACGCAGTGTGGGGTGTGGGCGTGGTCAATGACGTCACACAGAGGGCGGGGCCAAAGGCAATGTCATCACACTAGGAGGCGTGGTTTCGAGTGGAGTTGAGTTGTTGGTAGACTACTGATTGAGTTGTAGACCTCCTGCTTTTCATTTAAAGTTAGTTTTTTTAATTTGGCAACGGGAAATATTTTCTGCATCTTAATTTTGATGAAATGGCGATGCTGCCCTCTCTTGACGGAAAAGTGAATTATATGTTTTAGAAATATATTTTTTAAGTCTGGTGTTAAAATTATTCAATGCGCGACTCTGAAAACAATGTAAAAGAAACAAATATAAAAAAAAGACTTTCCTTTAATGATAGTTCATCATGTTATGAAAATGTAACTACAAGATAATTTTTTTTTATTACTCAATTTTATTCTGATACTTTTATCCTTTCTAGTTTTTCATGAAACTTTAACTTATTTCTCAGGTTTTGTGTTTCATAATAACATATTCATTTACTGTCATATTTTTTTAATACTTAACGTTTCTAATTTATTTGTAATATTTTATTTAAATTCCACATACTATTTTTTTTTCATACCTTTCATAAATTTCAGAATACCCTGATTTTTAACTTATACGTTATATTTCACAAACGTTCCCGCACGTGCTGTTTATTTGTTATATTACTTAATTTTAGATGCAATTTCACACTTTTTTTAACGTTATAATGTTCAATATATTCTGAATTTTAACTTCATTTACTTTTTTTAAACCATTCTAGTATTCTATACACACTTTAACTTAGCGATATGAAATTGTATTTAAAAAGAAACGTTTATTTTTCGTAATCTTAGTTCTTTTACTAAATTTTCTACAGAATTTCTAATTTCTTTCACGTGTTTAACAATATCTTCCTTACATTACCGAATATTTAAAAAAAAAACTTAAATCTATAACTGTTAATAGCTTTTCTTACGTTCATGATTTCCCTTCTGTGTTTATATTTCTTAATTCTAGCTTAACTTATTTATTATAATGTTTTTATTTCTATCTCATCACTCGTAATTCCAACATTTTATCCCTTTTTATTCATTTTAACGATATGGATTGTTTTCATTTACTCCATATTCAAATATTTCCTTACAATTTTTATAATACTTGTTTTATTCCTCGATCATAATAGATCATCTACAGGTTTTACTCAGAAATTTCCATTCACAACTTTACAGTTTAATACCATTTATATCTAAATGTATTTCTTTCTCATATAGTTTTATGGTCTTCAAAGTTTCTAACATCATGTTTAGTTTTAAATCCCGATTACCTTTAAGTGTGTTGATAATTTTCATTTCTAATTTTACAACCACGTTCAGTGTTTCATCCACACATACCAAAATATTTCTTACATTTTCTGATATTTAGTCTATGTCATATTTCAGTACTTAAAATGAATTTACACTGCTCACACTATTATTTTTTCATGTTTTAGAGACACTAACTATACTAATTTTACTATTTTTCCTGCACTAATTGCATCTATGTCAGCACTCATGATAAACTAGCAATTGTTTTGCATCACATGCATAAAGAAATTCTTAAAACCAACTTTTTCAATATCGTACTCAAATTACTGTTTTCCAGATGGGAATTACCAGTATTCTTTGGTTTTACTCTGTTACATCTTTTTAAATTTTAACATCTTACTTTTAATTCTAACATACATCTTTTGAACAGTTTTTTCTTTTAATGATAGCCTTACCTTATTTGTTCAAATTAATTCTTTCATTCACCTTCTTCACTACCTTTCAGTACCTTCATAATTCACTATGCAAACGCAATGTCTTTCACTGACATTCTGTTTAATAATACCACAAGTTTCCTTAATTGACAAAAAGCGAATTATTTCTCATTTCAAAATAGAACTACTATATTTTTGCACAAACATTACCTTTATCCATTCAAGCCACCCCTTAACCTGTAACTGACGTAGCGATAGGAAAGGAGATTCTTATCATATGCTCTTTCGACATTTGAGGTTTCTAGAACTTCTTTGACAAGTATATCAATACAATCAGAAAATATACTTAACACTTTTACCCAGTTTAAAGGCAACATACTGTTATAAGAATGGTTTTAGTTAAATTTATAACACAAATAAACACATTTTGTGCTAAATAGGCATAAACATTTAGATTCAGAATATTTCTTTTTAATCCGATGTAAGACTTGAATTTCATTCATGATACGGATTGTCTCTTGATTTTTTTTTTTTTTTTTTTTTTTTTTTTTTTTTTTTTTTGTTTACCTTACACTAATAGAAAATTTTTATTTTACAAGTTCAGCTTTTAACGAAATAGAAATAAAAACTACGATACACCTGGTGTTTTTAAGAAAAGGAACTTTGATATATTTCTGGAAATGTAAATTTTAGAGTTTTTTTTCTTTCAATAATGTTGAATTTCATTACTTTACTAATTTCAATAATTCTCTTATTAGCTAATATGAATGAAAGAAGATTGTCAAAAATGTGACACAGTATAATTCTTACGAACATACGTACCTTTACCAGCATACAGATATTACCGATTGAAATGAAGAAAGATACAGATATTTTACTCCAATCTACATTAAATTAAAAAAAATATTTAAACTTTCATACATTCCAAAGAATAAACGAAAACTCAATAGATATTGTCATGTTTGTATATATGAGATAAAAGTTTTATGAATGGTATTTAAAGTAATGCTTAGAACTTCATAAAAGCGAACATTCACTATGTTAATACACATATCATCAGTTATTTACATAATTCAATGTAATATTAATCATTACATGTACTATATGCATATATACTTAAAGTTTAATTGTCTTACAATTGAATAATTAACTATTGAGAGAAAGAGGTTCATATCTTACACTATTTAATTCACATGGAACAAATTTTTCCATCAACCACATTGAATCGCATTTATTAAATTTGCCAAAGCTCTTTTATTTCTGCATTTTCACACTCACGACACATTTTAAATGTAACTATTGATTACCATTTCAAACACCGATATCATAACTCAGTGTAAAACTACATCATAACTCATTTTTCCCTACTAACTACAATTTTATATATTCAAGAAGTACATCTAAGACATGATCATTTTCTATGTTCTAGCAAATCGATTCAATTGCGAACATACTATTAAGACTTGCGATTTTAGAAGACTTGCATGTATTAACGATGTCAACGTTTCTTCGTTTTTAAAGATTCACATCAAATCATGTCGCATTCGAATGTGGTGTAAGAGATCACTTTTTCTTTTAAACACTTGTAAACAATGGATGCAATTTATAAGAAGAGAAGTATCATGCTGTTTCAAAACATCATCATCAACATATTTCTGTTTCTTTTGACACCGGCAACATTTAAAAAAAAAATTTCCTGAGATATTCTTCAAATTCTGTTTTACTTGAAAAAGTGTCCGAACATTCAATACGATGTAAAGATTCATATTGTTTTAAATTCTTATGCTCACTAAATATTTTTTATCATGATTTACTCTTAAAAGTAACTTGATTAGTTTTCATATCCTTTTTACATGAAAAGAACTTGTGATTATTCACTACAAAATTCTAAGACGAGAAGCTTCGCGACTTTTCAAACTATAAACTTAAATTTCTTAGGACATACACTACATCTGATGTTTCTTTTATGAGATTTCAAATATCTCTTCAGATTACTCGTATTCAAGAAACCTCGCAAATATATGACATAAGTTCAGCGAATAATCGCTTCATAAACTCTTAAATTTTCAACACGAGTGAATCACTTGAAGCATATACTGCACTGTAAACATACAATACTTAAAAAAATTGTTATAAAAAATAAAAATACATTCATTTCACCAAGAAGCTTTTCTATTTAAATACAGTTAATATCAAATTAACAACAATATCCATTTACTGATATTTGATATACATGTTTGCTTTAAAATTAAAACTAAAATTTCAATATATTTCTATTAAAAAAAACATAAGGAAATAAAAATACTCATAACATCAACCAAAGACAGAAATTTAAATAGAAAAGCTTCTTGGTGAAATGAATGTATTTTTATTTTTTATAACAATTTTTTTAAGTATTGTATGTTTACAGTGCAGTATATGCTTCAAGTGATTCACTCGTGTTGAAAATTTAAGAGTTTATGAAGCGATTATTCGCTGAACTTATGTCATATATTTGCGAGGTTTCTTGAATACGAGTAATCTGAAGAGATATTTGAAATCTCATAAAAGAAACATCAGATGTAGTGTATGTCCTAAGAAATTTAAGTTTATAGTTTGAAAAGTCGCGAAGCTTCTCGTCTTAGAATTTTGTAGTGAATAATCACAAGTTCTTTTCATGTAAAAAGGATATGAAAACTAATCAAGTTACTTTTAAGAGTAAATCATGATAAAAAATATTTAGTGAGCATAAGAATTTAAAACAATATGAATCTTTACATCGTATTGAATGTTCGGACACTTTTTCAAGTAAAACAGAATTTGAAGAATATCTCAGGAAATTTTTTTTTTTAAATGTTGCCGGTGTCAAAAGAAACAGAAATATGTTGATGATGATGTTTTGAAACAGCATGATACTTCTCTTCTTATAAATTGCATCCATTGTTTACAAGTGTTTAAAAGAAAAAGTGATCTCTTACACCACATTCGAATGCGACATGATTTGATGTGAATCTTTAAAAACGAAGAAACGTTGACATCGTTAATACATGCAAGTCTTCTAAAATCGCAAGTCTTAATAGTATGTTCGCAATTGAATCGATTTGCTAGAACACAGAAAATGATCATGTCTTAGATGTACTTCTTGAATATATAAAATTGTAGTTAGTAGGGAAAAATGAGTTATGATGTAGTTTTACACTGAGTTATGATATCGGTGTTTGAAATGGTAATCAATAGTTACATTTAAAATGTGTCGTGAGTGTGAAAATGCAGAAATAAAAGAGCTTTGGCAAATTTAATAAATGCGATTCAATGTGGTTGATGGAAAAATTTGTTCCATGTGAATTAAATAGTGTAAGATATGAACCTCTTTCTCTCAATAGTTAATTATTCAATTGTAAGACAATTAAACTTTAAGTATATATGCATATAGTACATGTAATGATTAATATTACATTGAATTATGTAAATAACTGATGATATGTGTATTAACATAGTGAATGTTCGCTTTTATGAAGTTCTAAGCATTACTTTAAATACCATTCATAAAACTTTTATCTCATATATACAAACATGACAATATCTATTGAGTTTTCGTTTATTCTTTGGAATGTATGAAAGTTTAAATATTTTTTTTAATTTAATGTAGATTGGAGTAAAATATCTGTATCTTTCTTCATTTCAATCGGTAATATCTGTATGCTGGTAAAGGTACGTATGTTCGTAAGAATTATACTGTGTCACATTTTTGACAATCTTCTTTCATTCATATTAGCTAATAAGAGAATTATTGAAATTAGTAAAGTAATGAAATTCAACATTATTGAAAGAAAAAAAACTCTAAAATTTACATTTCCAGAAATATATCAAAGTTCCTTTTCTTAAAAACACCAGGTGTATCGTAGTTTTTATTTCTATTTCGTTAAAAGCTGAACTTGTAAAATAAAAATTTTCTATTAGTGTAAGGTAAACAAAAAAAAAAAAAAAAAAAAAAAAAAAAAAAAAATCAAGAGACAATCCGTATCATGAATGAAATTCAAGTCTTACATCGGATTAAAAAGAAATATTCTGAATCTAAATGTTTATGCCTATTTAGCACAAAATGTGTTTATTTGTGTTATAAATTTAACTAAAACCATTCTTATAACAGTATGTTGCCTTTAAACTGGGTAAAAGTGTTAAGTATATTTTCTGATGGTATTGATATACTTGTCAAAGAAGTTCTAGAAACCTCAAATGTCGAAAGAGCATATGATAAGAATCTCCTTTCCTATCGCTACGTCAGTTACAGGTTAAGGGGTGGCTTGAATGGATAAAGGTAATGTTTGTGCAAAAATATAGTAGTTCTATTTTGAAATGAGAAATAATTCGCTTTTTGTCAATTAAGGAAACTTGTGGTATTATTAAACAGAATGTCAGTGAAAGACATTGCGTTTGCATAGTGAATTATGAAGGTACTGAAAGGTAGTGAAGAAGGTGAATGAAAGAATTAATTTGAACAAATAAGGTAAGGCTATCATTAAAAGAAAAAACTGTTCAAAAGATGTATGTTAGAATTAAAAGTAAGATGTTAAAATTTAAAAAGATGTAACAGAGTAAAACCAAAGAATACTGGTAATTCCCATCTGGAAAACAGTAATTTGAGTACGATATTGAAAAAGTTGGTTTTAAGAATTTCTTTATGCATGTGATGCAAAACAATTGCTAGTTTATCATGAGTGCTGACATAGATGCAATTAGTGCAGGAAAAATAGTAAAATTAGTATAGTTAGTGTCTCTAAAACATGAAAAAATAATAGTGTGAGCAGTGTAAATTCATTTTAAGTACTGAAATATGACATAGACTAAATATCAGAAAATGTAAGAAATATTTTGGTATGTGTGGATGAAACACTGAACGTGGTTGTAAAATTAGAAATGAAAATTATCAACACACTTAAAGGTAATCGGGATTTAAAACTAAACATGATGTTAGAAACTTTGAAGACCATAAAACTATATGAGAAAGAAATACATTTAGATATAAATGGTATTAAACTGTAAAGTTGTGAATGGAAATTTCTGAGTAAAACCTGTAGATGATCTATTATGATCGAGGAATAAAACAAGTATTATAAAAATTGTAAGGAAATATTTGAATATGGAGTAAATGAAAACAATCCATATCGTTAAAATGAATAAAAAGGGATAAAATGTTGGAATTACGAGTGATGAGATAGAAATAAAAACATTATAATAAATAAGTTAAGCTAGAATTAAGAAATATAAACACAGAAGGGAAATCATGAACGTAAGAAAAGCTATTAACAGTTATAGATTTAAGTTTTTTTTTTAAATATTCGGTAATGTAAGGAAGATATTGTTAAACACGTGAAAGAAATTAGAAATTCTGTAGAAAATTTAGTAAAAGAACTAAGATTACGAAAAATAAACGTTTCTTTTTAAATACAATTTCATATCGCTAAGTTAAAGTGTGTATAGAATACTAGAATGGTTTAAAAAAAGTAAATGAAGTTAAAATTCAGAATATATTGAACATTATAACGTTAAAAAAAGTGTGAAATTGCATCTAAAATTAAGTAATATAACAAATAAACAGCACGTGCGGGAACGTTTGTGAAATATAACGTATAAGTTAAAAATCAGGGTATTCTGAAATTTATGAAAGGTATGAAAAAAAAATAGTATGTGGAATTTAAATAAAATATTACAAATAAATTAGAAACGTTAAGTATTAAAAAAATATGACAGTAAATGAATATGTTATTATGAAACACAAAACCTGAGAAATAAGTTAAAGTTTCATGAAAAACTAGAAAGGATAAAAGTATCAGAATAAAATTGAGTAATAAAAAAAAATTATCTTGTAGTTACATTTTCATAACATGATGAACTATCATTAAAGGAAAGTCTTTTTTTTATATTTGTTTCTTTTACATTGTTTTCAGAGTCGCGCATTGAATAATTTTAACACCAGACTTAAAAAATATATTTCTAAAACATATAATTCACTTTTCCGTCAAGAGAGGGCAGCATCGCCATTTCATCAAAATTAAGATGCAGAAAATATTTCCCGTTGCCAAATTAAAAAAACTAACTTTAAATGAAAAGCAGGAGGTCTACAACTCAATCAGTAGTCTACCAACAACTCAACTCCACTCGAAACCACGCCTCCTAGTGTGATGACATTGCCTTTGGCCCCGCCCTCTGTGTGACGTCATTGACCACGCCCACACCCCACACCGCGTGCAGGTGAACCCCCATTTTCTATCTACTACCGCACGAGGAAGAAAAATTATTGTGAAAGCAAAACTTGTTATAAAATACTTTTTGAGAATTTTGATTCAAAAATCGCAGGATGTTTTTATTTGATGGAGGTAATCCATAGCTGTCGAAATAATACGCTTCATCGTTTCTAAAATAAATAGCAACCCAGTGACTGCCCGGTAGATTTTGAGGATCTAAATTCACTATAAAGCTTCTAAATTGATTTTTTACTTTAGGTAAAATATCCGATGCATATACTCCGCCAAAATGTTCCTTGATTTTTAAATCACTACAAGCTAATCTACACAAACTTATCGTATTCATTTCTCCTTTCGCCACAAGATATTTTTTTTTAGTAATCCGTAAATACACTTCGAGATTTATCAATCTCTATGACATTACGATATTCTGCAAATGCCAATAAAGTGACTGTCTCTGGTAAACTATGGGAAAACTTTATATCGATTCCGATATTTCCATTTTTATTCACGCTTGTATGTGATTCACTTGCCGCATAATCAGGAGTCAAATCAAAAACATAAAGCGTATATCCATTTTTATATTCCTCATAATTAATGTTAATATTCTGAAAATTATGGTAACGGTTTAAATCAGTAAAAAGATTCATATAACATCTTGCATAACAATCCTGTTGAAAATCAGGTTGGAGAGGCTTAGAAGGAATCATTTGACTCCCATTTAATATACAGAGATAATTTAAATTATAATGAGAAAATTGAAAAGGATTTTTTGAAACATTCCCGTTATATGCTTCATTTGATAAAAAAAACCTAAAATGATGCGCGTTGGTAGCTGCCCAATAAATGCATTCGCTATTGTTGTCGATTGTAGTCCATATGATAGAGCAAAGGTCTTAACTTCTATTCGACGTATTGGCATTTTAATCACGCCACTTTCTAACGCTTTTTCATGCGCCAGAAAAACGGAAGGTGAGACGTTTACCTTACGAACGTATAATTTTGCAGAATGAATCACAGTTTTAAATTCGTCGTCTTTGGACATCAAAGAAAAAATGTCTTTGTTTTGTTCTAATTTGATGCGCACATTAACACCATTAATCAGTAGCTTCGGTTGAGTAGCTAAATCAAAATGAAGAGGTCCTATTAAATCCATTAAATTGCTTTTAGCACAAATTTCGTGTCGCTTCTTGTGTATCCTCAGTTGGTTGAATTTTTGCCAAATACATTATGTTGTGATGCCGTATCTTTATAAAACAATGAGGATGTTAACATATTCTCTTGGCTAGATTTAGAAGAAATTAAAGACTTTCGAGGATTGAACGATATGCGTAATTTCCATGTGAAGAAATTTGTCTATCATTGAGGTAAACACTGCACTCGGAAAACATAGTGTTTAGGAAATAATTGATCGGAGCAACATCATCTGTTTCTGTTAAATCGTGTCCGTTCTTTTTCACAATCTTTGCCTGTATATGTATAAGAGTATGTGCCAAATCTAGATAATGCTCTCCATTTCCACTTATATAAAACTCTATCGGAGTTTTATCATTCAGCGAGGCCACAGGATGAATTTCTAAAAATGAGGATTCTTCAATGGCAAGTTGTGTTGGTGAAGATGTAAAAAGATCCAGTTCACTTTTTAAGCACATGGATTCCATCGTGAAAAATATCTTTATGCTGTGTTTTTCGACGTTTTGTTTTAGTAGACTGAGTAGATTTTTTGTTTCGCTTTCTTTTTATACCCTTTCCATGTTGTAATTTGTTAAAAATATCATCTTTTATTTTTTTTTTGTTGTCTCACGTAATCTAGAGCGCGCCGAGTCTTTTAGAGAAGCACCAGATGCGACGTCTTAAAGGACATTTTTTCCAGTTTGTAGCAAATGCCTGCCTAAATAGCGTGAAGCTTTTAATGCCAATGGAGTAATATATCGCCTCAAATCTCCAAAAATTCCATAACCTCGTTGATGTGCTATACCTTGAAAGTAGGGACCGCCTCCACCAACCTGGGAACAGTAATAAAATTCGCACTCTTTTGCGCTCAAATGCATGTTGTTTCGTTTCGGAAACAAAGAATGACAAAATTGTGCTCAAACTATTTAATTTATAGAGTGTTTCGTTTTTTAAAGGACAACACTACAAGCGTTTTTCCACCAGTAAATATTATATTATTACCACTACTTGTTTTTAATTCAATTTCAATTGTGTCAACAAAATTCTTTCTGATCGGGAAATAAAGCGGTTTATGATAGTGTTTTACTACTTGTTCATCCTTTTCATTCATACATGGTATAACTCGAAGAAGAGGCGAGTAAGAATCTCCAACATGATGTGGATGTATTAAATCTGTCTAAACAAATATTTCAGTTATTCCAGCATCCAACTCTAGTGGGTAATTACTGATATAATTTCCAGCCTTAAAATGCAAGACATTAAATCCTAACATATCTGCCAGACCTTTTCCGAAATTTACTTCATGTTCGGAGGAACGTTTAAAGCAACCTTTTGGTTCGGTAGCTGTTGCAATCGAATGTATTTAAATTCTTCGAATAATTTTAATGCATTTTTATACATTCCCACATTCTCTGATCGATGTTCAGTTTGCATTTCTGTCCTTTTTGTTTGATGATATTCTTTTATAATTAACTCCATTTGTTCTCTCTCTGCTATTAAAATCAACGGGTTGCAAGCGAATCGTTGAGTTCCTTTTATGACTGTATCATGATTCAAATTTAGGTTTTGCATTACTGAATTAGCGTTTCTTTTTTTCAATACCAATTCGACATAATCTGAAAGTTTAATTTCCACTTCTTTTTTTATTGGTTCATATGAAAACTTAACATAATTCTGAAGCCCCAATAATTCGATAGTTTCATTTATGATGCTGTAAGCGTCTTTTTCATTATTTACACCACGCTTGATAGGTGTTGCTGGTATTATATGCGAAATTATATTTTTAGGATTTTTATTTATGATTGTAAATGTTTGTTGCATTTGTCTCTGAACTGTTGGTCTGAACCTGAAAGTCTGATTCTTTTTTTATAATTATATCTTTAAACGTCAAATTCAACATATAAAGTATTATGGGAGCTTGTTTTGTTGTAATATGGACTTGAAATCCTTCTTTGACTTCGATTGTAATCCGATTTTTTCTGTCTCCATCGGAAGCAAATCTTACATTCGAGTTCACACTATGTGTCTTTTCAGTTTCTCCATTCACTTTTAACAAAAAATTCTCAAGACTATCTTTTGATTCACACATTAAAGATATGTCATATTGTATATTTTCCATTACTATGCTTTCCTCTTTTCTAAAAGAAACAGAATATTTGTTGTTGTGATCACCAATGTTAAACCAATTTCGCGGAATGAATATCTCAGAAAGTCCTACAACATAATTATTATCATTAAAAATAAGAGGTTTGCAGAGTTTGGTACGATATGAAGATTGAGTGTTTTGTGGGAAATATTTTATGCTGGAATTGCTTGGTAAGGTAACATAAAAATCAGTTACTGCTTCATCCATGATGCTTTTACCCAAGAATTAAAACGATGATCAAATCCTTTCCACTTCACATAGAATTCTTTGTTTTCTCCTGTTCCTTTCGATTTTAGAATCTTTTCTATTCGCCAAAAATCACTTGATCGCTTGTTCACTTTCTGAAGCTCTTCCTCATAGAACCTTCCTTTTAAAATTTCTTCTTTCAAATCTTTCAACACATATGTAGGAGGATTCGAAGGATATCGTTTAACTATGGTAAATATTTCATCAGTCCAATTAGGTAAATATCCACGACGAAATGTCTTCTTTGCTTTCGAAATTCTCACTTGATCACCAATATTGAACTTATATTCTGACTCTATTTGAAAATTGTATAATATTTTAAAAATTTCAGGTTCCAGTTCAGACGTGACTGCAGCAGGAGCAAAGCCGGTACTGCGGTGCACACTTTCATTATAACTTTTTAAAACAGATTTTAAGATGTCTAAATATTTATAGGAATTCCGATGTGTAAATATGCGATATAATTTAGATTTTAGAGTAGGATTAAATCTTTCTACAACACTAGCTTTATGCTCACTATATGAGGAATAATGGTGTATCTTATTCTTTTTGAGTAGTGCTTGTACTTTTTTATTATAGAATTCTTTCCCTTCGTCAGTTTGCAAGTTTACTATTGTCTTTAATTGCTTAAATAATTTTGTAAAAGCTTCAACGAGTGCATCAGCATTTTTAGATTTTATTGGTATCGCATAGCCATATTTTGAGAAAACATCTATCGCAGTTAAAAGATATTTTACACCTTTATTGTATCTAGATACTTTTGACATGTCGACTAAATCACATTGGATCAGTTCACCAATTCCAAAAGATAAAACTTTTCTTCTCTTAAACTTGTATCTTATCGGTTTATGGAGTGTATAAGTGTCTTGTGTCATTAACCATTCTTTAGTCTTTTTTATGGGAATGCCACTCGTTTTTGAAAGACGTAATACACCCCCAAATGCTGCTGGATTATTTACATCATAATATATTTTTTCTAGAATTCTAGCCACTTGTCCGTTTTTAGATCGTGAGCTTTCCATGTTCTTGAATAGGGTCCAACAAGCGAAGGATGACTTCGAGTCTTCTTTCCTTTTAATATTCTACTTTCCGATTCTTGTAAAATTTCTTCACTTCTGCTTTTCTCTCGTGTTAGTTCGCTTTTTGTTTCGCGCAACTTCGATACTAATTTCTTATTTCCTATCCAATACAGAGGAATATTTATTTCTTTAATAGCTTTTAAAAATTCACTAAAATGATCGGGTTCAATTTGAGATTTTGTATTTCGAAACATGTAGGAGAAGAAATCGGCTACTCTGCTGCCTCTGACAGGAATACCATCATGGGTGAATTCTCCCTTTTCATTCCAGTAATATTGTCTTGTTTTAAGTTTTTCAACAATCAGCGGTACATATTTGGAATACTGATGAGGTGATGAAACCACAATATCTCTCACCTTGGGATCGTTGTCGTAATCCTCTTTCAAATGTCTCTTTTTGTCTTCCTTCTCATCATCTAGTAGTTGTTCATTAGTAATGCTTACCCGCACTGGATCTGCGGGCGTATGAATAGTTTTTTGATAGCGAGTGATAAGTTGACTTAATAATTTTACTTTCATATCATCTGGTAATTTGTTTCTCTCTAACAAAGTTTCAATATCATCCTCAATGCGAATTTCTGGTTTGTGCAAATGATACGATGAAACCAACTCTTCAGGAATAAGTGCTACCTTTCTCGCTATGATATCCTTTTTCTTTTTTTAAACTGTAATAATGTATATCATGAAATTTTTTTTTGCTTATAGTGTTTGTTCAATATGTTAATAATTTTTCTTTATATTCTTTTACCAATAGCACTCCCAGCAATACCAGCTAAAGCAGAAATGATAGCAGGAGCTATCAGCGGCAAAAAACCACCAGTCTGATTTATTAAAAGTCTTTTTTTACTTTGAATCGAAGACGTTCGTTTGGCCAATCTTCTCACGATATTTTTATATTTTTGAAGTTTTTTTACGTTTACAGGAAGATGTCCAGCTAAAATGTTTAAACAAATTTCGCACAAAGAAGCGATTTGTGCGTTATTTGCAGTTCTCAGTAAGGCTCGTTTTTGATTAGGAGATGATTTGGCTAACACTTGTAGAAAATGATAGTTCTTTTTCAAATTCTTTTTCATTTTGGATGGTAAATCCAAACAACTCCTTCATTAGTAGGAAATAAATTCCCTCGCAGACGATACTCTTCCTCCGTCTCGGGATGTAAATCAATAACTAAATATTTATATGGTTCAGCAGTAGCTTTTATATAAGCATCCAATAAAAATTGTGAATTACGCGGATATATTTGTCTTCCTAGACAATTAATTTGACTCATATCTCTTGCATTTTTAAATAAAATAATGTAATGAGAATTAAGACTAATGTCTCTCATAACTTTTAAACGAGGAAATAAATTTTGTAGTATTAGTATTACACTGATATTGCAATGATGAGATGCGGCTGTGAATAAATCTGCAATTTTTTCATTTAATCGATGCATTAAATCATCTATGATTATCAAATCTCCATTTTCATATACTTCTGGCAACCCGTGTATAAATTCAATATTTGGTTCTTCTAGAAACCATGGTGCACTATATGAATAACACCACTTAATGTTTTGTTTCGGAATATCGAAGATATTATTTTTTATCATTTGTCGAACTAGTGATGTTTTTCCAGATTGACTCGGACCAACAATCAAACACGAACTTGGATGTTTTAACTTTAACATCTTCTCAACAGTGTTTTTTTTCATAAGTTTTATTTTTAATAAATTGTTTTAATACCGTTTAACAACAACGGAAGGTAATGTATCTCATCTCCGCATAATGTTCCTCGAATACATAAATTTTTTGTTGTTATATCTGCGTTTTTATGTCTGTGGATTTCTCTCTTTTAAAAAAAAATGTTTCAGATCCTCATTCCTTATTGACTATTTGATTGTATATGGTTTTTCGAATTTTTTAGGAAAAAAAAATAAACATACAATTTAAAAAAAAATGTTACTGTAAAATGAAAAGTGTGCTTTTTCAAAATAAATAAAGATAGAAGAAAGTAAAGAGAAACAACACAAGAGTTTTTGCAATTTATCCATACCTTTTTTATTATTTTTTCTTTAGATTACATGTTTACATTGATAACAAACTTTCTTAAATTCATTTTGGTTTAACTGTACTCCAATAATTTCGGGTTTCAAATAATCAGTTTCATTTCTCCAAAAGTAACGTAAATCATATATCCTTTTTCCATCCTTAATACAAATATGTAGAAATATTCTTCTCCCAACATGTTCAGAATATATGCAAGATGTTTTGTTCAAATCTACTTTTGGTTCCTCTTCTTTCTGTCTTTCCACACAGTTTATCAGGTTCAATGTTCCTTCTAACCTTCTTCGGGAACATACAAGGACCTGACTCGGAACAGAGAGCTTACTAAAGCTATGTTCACTAATTGTGGTAAGTAGACAGGATACAGACGAAGGGTATACAAAACCCTTTATTTTTTCTCTATATACAATAACTTCCGTACTTCGGAATACAATGACCCGCCACTCGGGGTCTAACGTAAAAGTATAAAAATAAAACTAAACTCTAATTTAACTTTAGAATAATACACGTGGAAGATTGGCCTTATAATAACACGAAGCGTATGTAGCACAGAGACTGTGAACACTACAATACGTTTAATTTATCAAGAGGATTAAAACCTCTGGCCTGGAAGGCAAATAGCAACTGCGTAACTTCTAAGGTAAGCGGCCTGCGTTGACTCACTGCTTCCTCTCTTTCGCTTGGCAAAAAGCCACAACTTAAGTACTTGGCGTTCTCCAGACAAACTTTGCATAAAATAGTTCACGCTTATAATTCTGGCCGGAAGTAGAAAATAAGAAGTGATAGTAAAGATTTAAAATAAAATAAACGTTAGTAAAACTTAAGATCCTTACATACTTCCCGCCAGAGTTAATTAGTTTGAAACTGAGGTCTAAAACGACCTTGTTGAAAACTTTTAGCTCTAGAATCTAACGCGAGGCCAATCTTTTACAATTATAACTTCGCTAGAAACTAGAAATTTAAAAGAAAGAAATTTGTTACAATAGCAGCTCCCAGGATATACAACAATCTTTTTTTCATCTGTACTGCATCTAACCAGGAACTTTTATTCAATTCTGGTTCCTTCCAGAGATCTGGAAGGAAAACTAGTTTAATGAAATGTTACACAATGACATGGCAAGTAACATATACAATTATAGTGCTCTTAACATTCTTATTTCATTCATGACTATTTTAATTATCTCTCCCCGTGCTCTCTGACATGTGTTGAAAAAGAACACCAAACACGAATGTGTTTCTGTCTACGTGTGCCACACTTCCTCCTACAATCAAAACACTAACGTGTTAAAATTCAACATAACCAGACCTCTTAACACACCCTAATTTCAACTCTAAACCCTGAGGTACTATTCTAAAAGTGGCTAACTCTAAAGTGTAGCGTCAGAGAGCCTAACTACATCATTCAACCTTTAACACATATTCGCCATGATTTAGTCTTTAACAGTCACACGAGTAACAAATTTTTAACATTACTTTCACTTTTACCATATCACGGTATTTCCTAACATTTAAAATAACAGAACATATCAACATGCCGTTAATTTTACAGATTTGAAAACATACATTAGTAGTACATTGTTAACTTCTATTCTTTTCAAAGCAAGTGCCAATTCTTTCTACATTGAAATAATACTACATTTCAAAAAGTCTTTCAGACTAAAACTTCTTTCTTGCTAGAATGTTTTAAATAAAATTTATACAATAACTTTTTACAATATTTAAGTTTTTACACAACGCTATTATACATCAACTTTAGTTTTACGCACGAGTAATTGAAAAACATAATAAGAAAATCGGTCACAACTCATTTCTCGCCCTTTTGGCGATAAAGGTAGACCTCGCATGAGGTAAAACTTCTTGAAATCTGCCACTTGCAGTAAGAATGAAAGATTAACTTAAGTTTGCAAAGTAACATAAAATTTTACTTATCTTTGTAATATTCGGACATCCTTTTCTGGGCCCAGTCTTTAAAGGTACTGCAGATAGTAGTTTGGTTTATCCTCCTTCTTGTACGGGCTCGCCCTTCAGTGCTTTCCTCTAGAAGCTTCCGTTTTTCACCAGTTCGGCCACCCTTGAACACCTTCCTTTTCTCCTCTGCTTGTGGTCTTGGCCGTTTGAAGGCAGCTGGTCTTGGCAGAACCGAGAAACTTCTGTCGTGATCCTGCTTGGACCTCGTTGTTGGCCGTTCAAATTTTCCTTGTACTTTTTCCTCCGCCGCTGATGGCCCTTCCGCAGTTCCGCGACTCTTGCTGCGGAGAGTTCTGTCGGATGAGTCGAACTTCCGTTTTAAAGCCGGGTTATAGTTGCCGTCATTTCTCCTGGTCCTCTTCACATACGTCGTCCTTCTCCCTTCTTCATTCTGGGGGTGTTCGTGAACTCTGTTTTCTGGACGGTAGAACGGCTTCTTTTTCTTGTTACCTTCAATTTTTCCGCGGGGCAATTTTCTTTTCACTTGCTTCTGTCTCTCATTGGCTTGCCCTTGTACTTGTCGTTTTTCCACCTCTGGAACTTGTACCTGCGGTGTATGCCGTGCCGGTTCCTGCAAAAGATCTGAAAAGATTTGCATTTTATTACGATCGAAGTAGGGCTTGATTTGATCAATGTTTGCGGAACAGGTTTCACCATTTCTTGCTTTTAGCACTACAACAGCGTGAGTTATTTTTTCTATAACATATGGTCCTTCAAATCGTGGAAAAAATTTGACAGTTTTATCTTCTGGTGCTGAAGAAAGTGAATGCTTAATTTTTAAAACTTCATCCCCTACTTTATAAGTTACTCCCCGTCGTTTCAAATCATAATATAGCTTCTGTTTTCTTTGTGCTACTTCCGTATTCTTTTTTGCTTCTTTTATTAGTTTTTCTATATCACCCATTTTAAATTCTGGGGCTCTTTGTTGCACATAAAATAATTTATCGAACGTCGTTATAATCTTTCTGCCTAAAAGTAACTCAGCAGGAGTTTTGCCCGTTGTATCATGTTTTGCGGACCTAAGGGCGAAAGCAAATTCATTGACATAGTTATCCCAGCTTTTATGAAAATTTGTAACATAACTACGGATAATTTTCACTATATTTCTATTGACCCGTTCCGATATATATGATTGCGGTCGATACGGGACCATTTTTAAATGACGTATGCCCAGTTTTTGGCACATGTCTTCAAATATATTACTTACAAATTGAGGACCATTATCCGATATAACTTTTAGGGGCGCCCCGTATTTTAAAATATATTTATTTAAAATAGAATCAGTAACTAATTTCGCGGAGGCTCGTTTTAAGGGAACAATTTCGGTCCATTTACTAAAATGATCAACCATAACAAGGAGATAGCGACTTTTATTTAACTGACTTTTTGGGAAAGGGTCCAATAAATCGATGCCAATTATTTCATTTGGAAATTCGGATTTAATACTATTTAGAAACCCGGCCGGGCGGAAATTAATATAATTAACTGCTTGACATGTTGGGCAGGACTGGACATACGCCCTTGTTAACTTTTGCAGTTCAGGAAAGTAGACTGCCTCGCGTACGCGTTGGATAGTTTTTCGAATACCAGCATGAGAAGCTAAAGGGCTGTCATGGAGCTCCTGCAGGATATTTAATCTAAGACTAGCTGGGATAACAGGTCGAAATTCGTTGTTGGAATTCGTAGTTTTTGTATAAAATAATAGACCATCTATTAGTTCGTAATGGGCCGCCCTATTTCTTATCGCCACAATATCTTGGTGGCTAAAATTTTCAGGATCCTTCAAATACTCATAAATGCTTCCAAACTCAGGATCCTTACCCAGTTCGGTTATTACAGTTTCTCGGGAATTTATTGTACACGCTGTAAGCATTGCAACTTTTACGGTATTACCCTGTTCGTCTAATTTAATTCGTGATAGGGCATCTGCTACGATATTTTCCTTTCCGGGGGTATGCTTGATTACCAGATTATATTCTTGCAGCTTGAGTGCCCATCTTATTAACCTTGGGGATAAATTTTTCCCTGAGTACAATCTAGTTACCGCCGCATGATCAGAGTATACTGTTATCGGCGCCTTTCCAAAATAGACTCGGAACTTTTGCACTGCTAACAGAACTGCAAGTGCCTCTCTCTCGGTCGCGGAATAGTTTCTTTGTGTTTGATTTAAAGTTCGGCTAAAAATGCCACGGGCTGCTGATTTTGCGAAAGTACCGCTCCTACCGCATAATCCGAAGCATCCGCTGAAATTTCTAAATTTTCATCCTTTTCAGGAAATTTCAACACAGGGGCTTGCGTTAATGCTTGTTTTAATTTTTCGAAAGCACTATTGGCTTCGCCCGTCCACGAGAATCTTGCCTTTTTCCTTTTTAATTTTAACAATGGCTCAGCGATAGCCGCAAAATCTTTTATAAAGGACCTATAATATGAACAAAGTCCTAGAAAAGAAGAGAGCTTCTTTGCCGTGTTTGGAGTCGGATACTTTTGTACAGCGATTATTTTTGATTCATCTGTCTCAATCCCTTTTTGAGATATTTTGTAACCTAAATATTTTAATTCAGGGGCTGCAAATTTGCACTTTTCGACATTAACTTTTAGACCGGCCTCATTTAATAAAGAAAACACCTGTCTTAAATCCTGTACGTGTTGGTCGAGATTATCACTAGTAATAATGATATCGTCTAAATAGATAAATGTGGACTTTCCAAGAACAGGTCTTAACACAATGTCCATGCATCGCTGAAATGTTGCCGGGGCCCCTGAAAGGCCAAACGGCATACGCAAAAATGCATAAGTGCCAGACTTGGTTATAAAAGCAGTCTTAGGCACGTCCTCAGGCCTCACCCCTATTTGAAAATAACCAGTCGTTAAGTCTAAAGTCGTCATAAATTTGGTTGATTTTATGTTCCTTAAAATTTCTTCTATGATCGGTAACGGATGTACCGGATATTTCGTTATGGAATTTAATTTACGGTAAACAATAGCGAATCTCCACCTTTTTGGATGCTCCAAAGGATAGTCATTATTTTTCTTACATAAAACCTCCGGGCTAGCATAACTACTTGAGATGGGCGTTATGATCTTTTTACGTAGCATATCGGTAATATGCCATTCTATAATTTTTTCCTTATTCTTATCATACCGGTATGGGTTTTGACGAACTGGCAATGCATCTCCGGTGTCAATACTATGGTTAGTAACCTGAGTAAATCCTGGAATATCACTAAATAACGAAGCAAATTCACTTACCACTTGTCGGATTCTATCTTGCTCGTCATTAGGCAGGTGGTCAAGATTTAACCTTGGCGGTTCAGCCTTTTCTACACGCACTGGTTTCATTCTCAGCTTAAGGGACGCTTCATTAAAATCCAGTGTAGCTTGTGCGTCTGAAAGAAAATCTATTCCTAAGATCAAATGTGCTTGCAGATTCTTTACTATAAAAAACATCACCTTTACTTGTTCGTCCTTGATACGGATATACAAAGGTACTTTACCTACGCACTTACATTTTTCTCCTTGCGCCGCTAATACTGTCGTATTATCCGCATTATATATGCGGTATTTGCGAAAATACTTTCTAAAAAAGACTTCTGCCACACAGGAACACTGCGCGCCGGTATCCAGGAGTGCGGTGGCCGGGATATTATTCACCAAGACTTCAATCTTCGGAAGAGTCAAATTTTTCACCATTACTGTATTTAACTTGTAGGAAGAGGGGTTTTCGTGGCCTTCGGATTTCCGCACCCTCTCGTCCGCAGAAATCCGTTTTAGTTTAAATTATTTTTCCTTTCCGTGCTTTCCTTCTTTTTCCCCTGGCCTTGAGACTTTTTACCTGGGTTGCTATTGAACTGTCGACGGTCGCCGGCTGTTTTTGAATGCTCGGGTTTCCTTGCCCACTGATTCGCTTTTTCTCCGTAGCCATGTGCTTGAGTTTGCTGTAGTCTTGGCGTACCAAATTGGTTTCGCTGTTGATATTGGCGTCCTCTTTCGACGTCCGCCGTTCTTCTACTTTCAAACTGGATTGCTAGCTCAAATAACTTTTCCAGTGTAGTTGGATTTCTTAATTCAATAAAGTCTTGCACTTGGGGCAGTAACCTCGGCAAAATCACTTGAATTATTTCAGGATCCGGACGGTTTTCATACAAGAGCTTGAAAACGTGAATTTTTCTTAAAATAAAGCTCGAGAGGTTTTCGATTCTTTGTTGATATATACTAAAAAGTTCCGTTTCTAATTTCGCACGATCCCTTACAACAGGGAAGGCTTTTAGTAGGGCAGTCTTGAAATTTTCGTAAGTACAGGTGGGACTTCCTGCTTGACCCAAGAGACTTCTGCCGATACATTTGAACCAGTTAAGCGCTTGGCACCTCAAAGCGCTGGTAGCTAAGGTAACTTTTTGAAACTCGTGCACGGGGTAGAGCATGAAGTGGTCATCCAATTTTTCCAAAAAACTGGTTACCGGTGAGTTTCCATTAAACGTTGCTTCTGGTTTCATCGAAGCGCGCATGGTCTGGACGATGTAACCGAATCCTTCCAGGGCGGCAGCTGGCATTTCTGGATTCTGAGCCGTTTCTGCAGGCAGCACAGGTTCTTCTTGAAACTCGGCCATGGTTATTCTTCTTCGTTGGGCGCAACTATGAGGTTCAATGTTCCTTCTAACCTTCTTCGGGAACATACAAGGACCTGACTCGGAACAGAGAGCTTACTAAAGCTATGTTCACTAATTGTGGTAAGTAGACAGGATACAGACGAAGGGTATACAAAACCCTTTATTTTTTCTCTATATACAATAACTTCCGTACTTCGGAATACAATGACCCGCCACTCGGGGTCTAACGTAAAAGTATAAAAATAAAACTAAACTCTAATTTAACTTTAGAATAATACACGTGGAAGATTGGCCTTATAATAACACGAAGCGTATGTAGCACAGAGACTGTGAACACTACAATACGTTTAATTTATCAAGAGGATTAAAACCTCTGGCCTGGAAGGCAAATAGCAACTGCGTAACTTCTAAGGTAAGCGGCCTGCGTTGACTCACTGCTTCCTCTCTTTCGCTTGGCAAAAAGCCACAACTTAAGTACTTGGCGTTCGCCAGACAAACTTTGCATAGAATCCTTCACGCTTATAATTCTGGCCGGAAGTAGAAAATAAGAAGTGACAGTAAAGATTTAAAATAAAATAAACGTTAGTAAAACTTAAGATCCTTACAAGTTTAAACATATGTATATTAGAATTTCTATGATACAAACAGAGACAAATTAAGATTATTTTTTTTCGATCTTGTAACGTCCACTTCATTTTTATAGTCTTTCTATTAGGACAGCAACAACTCAAATGAACCTTCTCCAAACATTTCATGAAAATTATATTAAAAAAACACAAGAAAAATCATTTTTCCCCCTTACAATTTCTTGCAAATATGTGCTAAATATTTTAAAACCAATCGCTTGTATAACGTATTTATTACATTTTCAGAAAAATGCTTATTTAGTATTACATCGCATTCAGATATTTTATGCATATTTCTTGAGATAAAATCTTCTGATATTTCTTGATGAATTAGCACTTGATTCCAGTCAATGACATCTTCTAGCTTCTCAATTGTATCTTCATCCAGCTTTTGATATTTTGCAATACGCGACATATCCAAAACTGCTGCATTATCTCTGATGAATTTTCCACTCAAATCCTGATACTGAGAAATTTCTTTCCAATCAACTTTGTGAGCAAACTGAACCATAAAATCTTCTGATAAAGACTGACATCTAGATATAAATTTCCAATTCACGACATCTTGGTGGGCTTCAATAAATGATTGAGATAAAGTTTGATATGCTGAAATGTTATCCCAATCCACAAGGTGTTGAAATTCAAGAATAAAACTTTCACTTCATTTCTGATATTTTGAAATAGTCGTCCAATTCACCATGTTCTGTAAATCTCTAATAATCTCTTCGCTTAGTTCATTTTCCTTCCCAAAATTTTCCCAATTCTTTTCTGTTTTCGACATCTTCATCAATTAAAAAGCACTCGTCAAATCAGGTTATCTAATCGTTACGCCTTATTAATATAGTCTTTTTTTTCAAACATTTCTTCACTTCTTTTCTTTCTGCATGTCAAAACATGTCTATTAAAAAGTATTTCAAATTCCGCAATTCTTTGACGAAAACGTTCAGCGTCTATTTCCCAAAAACCTCTTCGTTCTTCACTTTTGGGGATATATATCACATCGACATGATCCGAAAATCTCACGCATTTGCTCATTTTTTAATATATTTCTATGATATGTACAAAATTAAAAAAAAAATTATTCAATATGCATCAGTCAAATTTTGTTTTCCCTTCCCATTTTTTAAACATCAAAATAAATGTTTCTTTTGCAGAGCGAATACGGAAAGATTTCATGAAGATGGAAAAGGAAAATACAGAAGGAAAAAAGCGATATTTTGTTTTCCCAACGAATGTCTACAATTAATATGCGTTTCTTTTCGTGTCAGTACACACATAAATTTGATATTTGAAATAGTTTATGTGCGTACTGGCACGCCAAGCAATGCACACATCAACACTCCATCCAAGACGAAGATATCTCCATATCGAAAAAATCTTAAAATATTCAGAGAAGAAGAAGAATATTCACAGTTAATATGCATTTCTTTTCGTGTCAGTATGCACATAAATTTGATATTTGAAATAGTTTATGTGCATACTGGCACGCCAAGCAATGCACACATCAACACTCCATCCAAGACGAAGATATCTCCATATCGAAAAAATCTCAAAATATTCAGAGAAGAATATTCACAGTTAATATGCGTTTCTTTTCGTGTCAGTATGCACATAAATTTGATATTTGAAATAGTTTATGTGCATATTGGCACGCCAAGCAATGAACATATCAACAATTTGTCCAAAACATTCCCAAGAATCGAAAATATAAGTATGTCTTATTATGCCAATATGCTCACAAAAAAGCTGTAAACAATGTATATACACCAAAACATCATAAAAAGCATATCTTTCGTTTCATAAAAGTAGGAATCACAGAAAAAAAATATATGACATGACTAAACATTTCAAAATCATAATAATCTGAAATTATTACATATTTTAACTCAGCTCCGACAACAACTCCACAACATCAAGTTTCCTTACACACCATCGCCACCATAGCCACTAAAGAGAGTAAAACCACCATCGCCACTAAAGAGGCGATCGCCACCATCGACTCCATAGCCACCATCGCCACTAAAGAGAGTAAAACCACCATCGCCACTAAAGAGAGTAAAATTCTATCCAGAGTCCATCCATGTAATACTACTTCTTTGACCACTAGTCCATAGTTTTAGTTTGAATTTGACTCTTCTTGTTTAATTATATCACCACAAACTGTAATTGATTTTGTTAGCATAAGAATAACAGGCCTATATGTTCCAAGTTCTTTTTGAATAAGAAGCTTATTTAAATTTATTATCTGATTTATAGTTACTTTCAGACATAGTGATAATTTGTTTTACGTCTGTCGGGGGGGAGGGGGTCGGACTATTTAACTTTTACCATATCAAGTAAACCCTCATAGGTAGTACATTGTGGAGAGGTTGGCAGTTAGGAGATAAAACACGCAGAAACTAATGAGAACATTGTTTTGCATATTGAGACAAATTTCTAATTGTTAGAAAACATGCTTAAGGAGAAGGAAATCGATACAAATTAGCCAAAATGTCTGGGCAGGACTTCAAATTAAAAAGACGCATAATTATTTTGTTGAGTTTTGTAGCTTTTAATGTGTAATTATCCTAATATTGTTTAAAAATCAATGTCATAAATTACACGTATTTTAAACTGAAATTTTATGAGATTGTGATATTAATAGGTTTTTTAACAAATATTATTAAAAAGTAAATTTAATTTAATAGGGGCCATGTAAATCCATAATGACTAAGGTTATCTAATACCTAATTTAATTATAACTAAATGCATTCTCTTAAAAATTATCTCTCTATATCAAAGCAAGTTATTGCCTTTCGTTAATACGCTGAGCCTGGCGTCGGCCCCTGGAAACCGGCACTGGAATTTTCATTTGGCTGGCGTCGGTCCGCGGGACCGACAGTATTAAAGTTAGAAAATAAGTATATTCTCAATGAAATGTGATCAAACGTAGTTTTAATGAAATTTGTTGAAACATTCTAAACAAAAATACGGCTTAGCTTTACACATATTACAACACGAAACAACCATTTTGGTAACATTTTTGGCTATCTTGCATCCAAATAGTTTTGAATTGTCATCATAACATTTCAAACAATACTTTTGGTGTGTCTCCTTCCTTTTTGTATAATTTATGAATAATTTAAGTTGGCAATATTGCACCGCTTGATCGCAATATTGCCGGCGGCTCATCGCTGCCGGTTGAACGAAAAGGATAGCAAATTCGGCGCCGGGCTCAACGTGTTAAACCTTTACCGTAGTCACAAGGTGAAACACAAAAATATAAAAATTAATGTGAAATTTATTCTTTGCATCTAGTAAGACTTAATGCAAAACAACTTACCACCGCTAATGCTTTAGTGGCTTAATAGAACCTTAAAGTATATTAACTGAGTTACAACCCCTGGAATTCTACACAAAGCTACGACACTAACAGCATCAGACAGAGGTCAGCTAACTTTCAAAACTTGCTAACTGTGCCTTCATCAGGCCTTTCAGGTTTATTCTGATCAGCAAGCCTTTCTATAGGCAAGCAAGAGTGGTGACAACAACCAGTCTTTTGTTATAAATCATGCTGATTATGATTTTAATGCTCATTTTAACCTATGCTGCTTGACATAAAATATACTTACTATTTACTAAACCTCTAGACTGAGCAAGTATGTGACAAAATGAGACATTAAAAAAAAGCTAACTGTTAGTAAAACGTAACTAAAATATCACGTATCTTCTCTCAAATATGTCCAGTTATTATGAGTGTAAAATACTATTTAATGCTACATGATAAATTTTATAAAATTAATTTTATTCTCAAACATATTAATAATCATGTTAATTAATTTATGTTTAAAAATAATGCATCCTACTCACGTTCAGGTATAGATATAATATTTTTAATTGAATTTATTCAGTTCCAATTTGCTCATAGGTCCTTAATGTTTTTCATTAATGGTACTTAAAAGAACTTAATTTCCTTGTGCAGAAATGTGTATGAACCCTGGATTTAGAGCTCTGAAGTGTAAATGCAACATTACAGATATTCAAATTCATAACAAGTATCTCAATACCAACGACAGCATGTAATAACATACATAATATTAATGACAATTAATCGTGCGTAAAATTATAAGCCTGTTAGTGATGAATACCAAGTATTTCACTATCACCTACAGCCTATAATAATAACACACATGATATTAATCGCAATGAATCATATACTCCCTCTGTCCCAAATTAGTTGCTAGTTGCTACATTTGAATAATTTTGTACTGAAGATATTCATTTTCTTGTCAAGAATTTTGTACTTGTTATTTAGACTGAAGATTTTATGATTTCGTTTGAATATTTTTCAGAAATGTCAGGGTGCTACGTTATCAGTGAACAACAACTTACTAAGCATTCCCTCCTTAAATCAGGACGAAATTACTTTAAAAAATCCAGGGTCCACACCCTTAAGCCACGCTCCATTTTGTAGGAACTCTTTCATCAGTAATCGCATAAATTATCTTTTAGCTAATGAATTGCGAATTCAATGATTTGTCTCGTCTACACGATACAGTTTACCTTAAAAAGTCTTTCAGCAAGACATCTCTCCTGTTAGGCAGACAGCCCTCGAGGTTTTGCTTTAATCACATAATTTTTCTGATTTACTGACGGTAGAGTTCTTACAAAATGGGGCATGGCTTAACAACGAGCAAACCCTGTACATTTGCTTCGATAAAATTGTTCCAAAATAAGTGTTACTTTTGTGGAAAGTAAAAACTGAGAATGAAAACCTAGTATGCAGCATTACATTCATTGTAGTAGTACATTATATAATTTTACTAATGTCGATCAGTAAACTACATCGAAAGTTATTTATGACTCCACCTATTTGAAATGTAACAACAAATTTGGGGCAAAATTTTCGGATAAATGTAGCAACTAGTTTAGGACGGAGGGAATATAAAATTTTGAGACTGCTAGTGCTGAATACCAAGTATTTCAATATCATTACAGCATGTAACAAAACATAAAGCCACATTCTATAAAATAAAAAGTATTATCTCTATTAATTACATATATATGAATACCGCAGGAATCTCCATTACATCAAGTACAACCACAAAACACTCAGCCAAGTAAACACAAATTCATGTTTCATGTACAACATACTAATACATGACACTAATTAAAGTGAGATATGCACTATAAAATTTTGAAGCTAGCACAGAGAGTATTCAAATGATCCTGGATCAAAGATAACAAATAGGAGATCTAAAAAGTAATAAATTTTGTAAAATAGGTAATGCAATTACGTATCATTTCTTATAAAATATTTATATGCATGGATGCATTCTCATTTGCATTAAATTCACTTCTCAAAGTGTTAACAATTGGAGAAAAATTAAATATATGTCAGCTCAGGGGCGTAGCTAGAGTTTCCAGCGCCCGGGGACAACTGAACAATTTGCGCCCCTTTCTGTGTGACAAGAATGGAAAACATTTCATTAAAACATTTCGTAGCATCAATTTGCCGCCCTTTGGATGGTGCGCCCGGGGACAGATGTCCCCTCTTGCCCCACCCTAGCTACTCCACTGCGTCAGCTATATATATAGTAAGTTAAATTATCATTTATGTAGAAAACAGAGATTATCTCCAATATGATAGAAAATTTTGTGATATTTTTATGGCATGAAGATGAAAAAATGACATGAAGCTGAACATAAGAAGCTTGTTTATTCACAAAAGCTGGGGGAAAAAAGCCTTTCAAAAGTGTTTTAAAGCTTTAAAATTTTTCGTCATGATGGCTTTTGTTTAAGAAATTTTGTACTGTCCATTTGTATTAAATCCGTATTAGATGCAACTGATGGAAATGCTATCCGTCCATCAGTGATATGTCTGGAATAATCATTTAAATACAATCGTAAAAAAACTGTTAAAAGGAAGAAAACTTTTCAGTATGGCCTGCAACAAAATACCATTCTGTATTACTATTATCAAATAGCGATATTTTTAAATAAAATACACTTGTGTAGCGGTAGGCGAGCGCCACCTAGAGATGAATTTCGCAAAACCCACTGGAAACAGGAATTTCGTCCTGTCTGACAGGCCTTGAGTATAAGTTGGCTTTGGTACGTAGCGTATTCGGAAACTGAAATGAAAAGGCCCGTTTCCACTGCTGCGTATGCGTTGCGGTGCGTATGCGTTTCTCCAATCAGCGAGCGAATTCACTTTGATTGGCATCTGCAATCCGGTCGGTGTGCGGTGACGGATGACATACGGATGGAGTTCAACCGTATGTCTGCGGATGCGTTGGGGTCACGTGGTAAAAAAGGAGCAATCAAGTGCAGTGACTAAAAATTAATGGCGGCAGAAGTAGCGATGAACGCTCGCTAATCAAGGAGGTTAGAATAGAAGGAGGGAAGGTTCAACTCAAACAGTGAAGCTTCGCGGCCATGTTTCTGTTATCGCTGTGACTTGTGCAAGAAGTCTGTAATTGCAATATTTTTTTTTCTTTTCTTTTTGAAGCATGTCAGCTTGTGTTGCATATGGATGCACAAACAGATTTTCGAAAAAGATTCCTAAGATTACTTTTCATTCGTAAGTATTGATTTTCATTTTCTAAGTAATTTGATAAATATGTTAAAAAATATCACAATGTCATGTTGTTTTCTTTCCAGATGTGAAAAAAAGTACTTAATAATAATCAAAATACCTTAAATACATTTTAATGTTTCTGTTTATAGCTGGTATCTTCGTTCCTTAAAATAAAGAGAATGATATATGCTAGGATTTAAACTCTATAATTTGAACGTTTTAGGTAGTTCGTTTTGTAATTTTCTTTAAAAGTAAGAAATCAATTGTTACTGTTTTTATGAATTGTAAAGGTGTTAAATAAAGTAATGCTCTTCTTTATGTATTAATTATTATTCATTTTTAAGTTTTGTGAACTGTTAGGAATATAATTTGTGCATTTGATCAAGATAAACTAACTGTTCTGTTGTTAAAAACTTTAAATTTGCGGGCAGTATAGCGATAAAAGTAAGTAAAATATTTACACAACTGAACATGCGGAAAGATGTATCCAAAAATTTATATAGGTATATTTCTGTAATTCAGCTTAATTCAAGGCAATTTCTTTGAGATTCATAAATATGAAATGCGCATAAACTGAAATCACTGAATTCACATAAATCTGTTTTATTTTATTAATATTTATTTTCTTGTTGTTATAAGGTTGTTGGTTGTGAAAAGAATCTATTTAAAACTTTCATTTAAAAAAAATGCAACCTATGACTATTTTTTTAGATAATTCTCTGCTATTAATTTCAGGTTAAAATTATTTTAAATGATTCTTTAATAAATTATAATATTGTGAATAAATCAGAAATATCACTTCTTAAAGGAAAAATTGGAAAGTACACCCAACAGGTTCCTAATAAAACCAAAACAAATTCTTGAAATATGCAGAAACAACATCATTTTTAAAGGCTTCAAGGCACATGCATTTAGATGTCGAACTATTTCTTAATGATTTTCTGTACGTAGTAAATTACGGATATCATCTTTATAACTTTAAAACAAAAAAACTAACAATATAAAGCATTTCATTATAAATTTTACATATTTTTATTGGAAAATGCATGCACGGAACAGCTTAAAAACACGTACGTTTCACTGCCGTAATGC
This sequence comes from Stegodyphus dumicola, assembly GCF_044657685.1. Lineage (NCBI taxonomy): Eukaryota > Metazoa > Arthropoda > Arachnida > Araneae > Eresidae > Stegodyphus > Stegodyphus dumicola. Next base: position 93,416,432 of record NC_140777.1, read on the forward strand.
AATGTTTTGAAGTTACAAACATGGACGCCGCTTGTTGGGTGAAGTTTCATTCCCCGATAGTGGAGGAAACTGCGAACCCTCCCTCCTTCTATTCTAACCTCCTTGTCGCTAATAGGGAGAGAATGTTTTGCTAAAAAATGCTTATTTCTGAACTAACATTATAGCGAGAAATCTACGTGCTGAAAAAGACAGCAATCAGCTGAATTTAGTTAAAAAAAGATAAGAAAAACAAGATAACTGCAACTACAGTACTAGTTCGTTCAGGAAATTCAGTTCAAGAAAAAATTATAATTCCAAATCCATGAAATAGCAAAATTTGTTCTGATAATCATTTTTTAGTTCTGCATACTCATTTAGCTTTAATGAAAATGAATGTCTGACTATATCAAACTGCTATAGCAAATTAGATAGGATTAAAATATTTGCTATTTTTTTCTTTTGAAACAGGTAAAAACTAAAAACGTTAATTATAAATTAAATTTGATAGCCTTTTAAATACTCCAGTTCATTGAAGAGTATGTTAAATTTGTATCTCCCTTTATAAATATATCTTTTTGGATAATATATATAAGCACATGAAATATATTTTTAGCAGCCCGTTTAACTTCAATCCGAACGCCACTTTAAAAGATAATGATTTTTGTAAAAAATGTACTAGAAGCTGAAGAACAAACTCTGGTAAATTTTTCCGACGATAGCACACTGAAATAGTACCGAAAAAAAAGTTTTAAGAATTGATTTAGTTGATTATGTATATAAACCAAAATATGCATGCGACTTATGTGCAATCCTAGTTTAGTGGTAGAGCTGATGGTAAGGATGTTCATATTTTTGGAGTCGTGAGTTCGAATCCCATACGCTTTTTTCACCCTGTCTGCAACTTTCTTACCTTTTTATTCCAATTTGATCTATATTCGTGTTTTATAATTTAGTTCTATTATTATATGCATTAAATATATTGTTTTATTTATGCTCTTATTTATTTAAATTTTTCCCGCAAAAAAGTTTGAAAATTATATAATACTAATTTAAAGCATATCCTGTACATATATATTTGAATTTAACAAACATTCTCTATTCGTAAAAAGCAAATTTAAAGTGAATTAAATTTAAATGAAATTTAATGCAAACAAAGAAATGATTAATTATTGCTGCGAACTAATCTACAATATCATTTAAATTCTGAGAGCATATGTAAATCAAGTGCAAGTATCAAAATCCATGAATAAATATATAATTCCAAAAATTTATTAATCCTAAAAAAATTATAAAAATGCATAAGTGAATAATGGGATAGATTATTAATCCTACAAAAATTATAAAAATGCATAAATGAATAATAGGATAGATTTAATCCTAAAAAATTTATAAAAATGCATAAGTGAATAATAGGATAAATAAATTTTTGGAATTATATATTTATTCATGGATTTTGATACTTGCACTTGATTTACATATGCTCTCAGAATTTAAATGATATTGTATATTAGTTCGCAGCAATAATTAATCTTTTATTTTTTTGCATTAAATTTCATTTAAATTTAATTAACTTTTAATTTGCTTTTTACGAATAGAAAATGTTTGTTAAATTCAAATTTCATTCCTTGCAGCAATGGCGCAAGAGAATTATTTAAATTTAATTTACTTTGAAACCCTGCAGATATATATATATTTTTTCGTTTCACTTTTATGTGAATGTATATACATCTGCTCAGACTTTGGGATGTTTACGACTCTAAACTTTCATTCCAATTAACATGAGACAATATTAATGACATTTTTTTAACAAAAAATTACTATAATAATTGCTTTTAAATTCAGTCCTCTCCAGCAGAAGCGCAGGAATTAATTAATTAAATATTTCCATTTTCTTTACCTAATGTGTGTATATATAAAGAGAAAAATCTTAATTTTATAACTTTTATAAAAAGAGATATGAATTAAAAATGTTTAAATTAAAAATAATATTTTATGGATTATGCATAAAATATAACTGCCCATAGTGCATTTTAAAACAAACGAGATTTCTAATAAATTATCCAGCTATGACCCTGAAGTCAGCGGTATACAAGCATAGCAAATTTTGCGTAAATTTTGTGAACCTTTCTTTACAGTTACTCTGTACTTTTAAAGTACCAACTATTTTTTAATCCCCTTTAACTTTTTTATTTTATTTATTTATTTGTTTACTTTTTCACTAACAGTACATTTTAGTTTTAATATTATATATATTATTTCATAATATTTAAGGCTTCTAGAAACACAAAATTTTTTTTTTAAATTTACTCAAGCTTTTATGGAATTAGTGATGTTCATAATATGCATTATAACTTTACTTATGTAAAAATTGCTAGCGTACTTTACTTTCGCAATTCATAAGCAGAAATAAAAATTTCCAATAACATGAAATTTAGTAAACAAAACTTTTCTGCGTTTTTACGTCAGGATCCATATCAAATCCAAAAGAAAGCGGGAAAAATTCAGATGTTCAGCGTCGTAACTCGCGAACTGCTTGTTTGGCGCCAAAATATTACAGTGACACCTAGCGGCGGAAAATGAAAATATTTTACGGATACGCAGCAGTGGAAACGCTTGTACGGATGCCGTAGGCGTGTCTTCAATCGACGCAACGCGTTCGTTCGCAGTAGTGGAAATCATGGAATCAGAATCCGAATCGTCCTGTAGAGATTTTACCTGTTATCCATTCAATCGCTTTTTAATTTTGTGCAACGTCCAAGATGTAATTGTACCAGTTGACAACAACAGATACGTAGCGTATTCGGGGAAGGGGGAACTAAGTACCGTTTCATTCTAGCGCCGTCGCAGCGCTGTGGTAGGCGTCCCGCGCATGCGCACTAGTCTTTCTTGTTCACTGACTTTCAATTGTCGCCATTTTGGTTGTTCTATGTTGTGTTTTTCAGTTTGCTGTGCACATTCAAAATGTTTAAGACAATTAGTTCTCCCGCTGACTGTGAGATTCGTGCCGTGATTAAATTTTTGAACGCGAGGAATGTTAAACCAGCCGAAATTTATCGTCAAGTGACAGAAGTTTACGGTGAATACGCGGTAAGTGATGGAATGGTGAGAAAGTGGGTAAGAATGTTTATTGCAGGTCGAACAAATGTCCACGCCGAGGCTCGGAGT